>NW_026947500.1:73166451-73498951 GCF_034190915.1 Cavia porcellus | reverse complement strand
ACTGATCTGCCCCATGTCTGAGGTTTCTTTCTCAGGCTGCGGCTTCCTGGGCCCCGCGGTTACCCTGCTGCTCCTATGAGACACCCTAAGATATGGGATCAAAATACATGGTGGCTTTAAAATAAAACTAAAGGCAATATTAATCATAGTGAAAAACGCACAGCCACCAGCATCCTCCGAATCCTCACTGTTTTGAACACACTTGTGCCCTGACCCTGGCTGCTTTCTGCAGCAGCTCTGGAGTCCTCGTTCCTCAGTGTCTTTACGAGACATGATCAAAAACATGGTGAATCCTGCAGCCAGGTGCCCTCGGACAGGAAGGGAAGGGAAGCGTGTGCTGTGGGCTCGGGGCCTCGGGGCAGCCAGGACGCAGGCGCTCAGGGGAAAGTTCAGACTCCAGAGCTGCTGCAGAGAGTGGGGAGCGTGCTGTGGTTTCCAGGCCCGTCGCAGGCTGACAAAGTGACCGCATGGGGAGCTGGGCCCTGGCACCTGCTGGGACCCTGTCTGGGTAACAGCGCGCCCTGGAGTTGTGCAGGGAAAGCTGCCCCGTTATGGTAACCGCGGCCTCTCTGGCTCCCTGCTGCAGGGTCTTCCACCCCCTGGAAGCCCTGGGACAGGATCCGTCCCTTCTTTCCAGGGAGGCCCCCACCACGCTGCACCCCACCTACCTTGTTTCCTGGTCGTCTGTGGCAGGAGCAGACCTGTGGGAGAGGGAAGCAGCCTAGAGTCAGTTGCCTGTTTTGAAAGAATCGGACATTTCCCACCTGTTGACTGAGGTTGCGAGCCCCAGGAGGGCTGATACTGCTTTGTCCTGGTCTGGTGCCCATGATGCAAGTGTCAGCGAGGATTTGCTGTGTAACAAATAAGCCAGGATGTACGGTGGTGAGGAAGTGGGTTGAGGCCCTATACTGCTGCAAAAATGAACCCACTATGTTGCTCAGAGTCTGCTGGATGTGGACAGGCTGAGCACCCTAGAGCCTAGACAAAGTCACTTTCCAGAACCTTCTCTGGAGGGCAAAACTTGGTCTTCCATGCATGCTGGATGCATAGAGGAGAGGGAGGAGGGAACTCCAGGGGACCCTGAGGACAGAAGCAACTACTGGAGACAGCATGTCCTTTTGGGGTATCAGAATATTTTACAACTAGTCGGGCATGGTGGCTCATGACTGTCATCCCAGCACTCGGGAGGCTGAGGCAGGAGGATCACTGTGAGTTTGAGACCAACCTGGGCTACAAAGTTAGCTCAAAGCCAGCCTAGACTGCATAGAGACCCTGTCACAAAAACACAAAAAAATTTTTAAAAAATATTCTAGAACTAGATGGTGGTGATGTTTGTACAATTTTATGTACCAGGTGTCCCATGAATTGTCCACTTTTGTATTTACTGTCTTGAGGCAGGGTCTCACTGTGTAGCCCAGGCTGGCCCCAAACTCACCGCAACCCTCCTGCCTCAGCCTCCCAAGTGCATTACAGGTGTGTGCGCCACCGTGCCCGGTCACCCAATTCATTTTTTGCCTCTGCAGCCAGGTCCTGACTTTCTCTCCGTGGGACTGGCAGGCCCTGGTGACTGTCACCTTCTGTCCCCATGGTCACCTAGTGCTTACCCGTCTTCGTCCAGCACTGCGTCTGGCTTTTCTTCAGGCCTGGGTAGGACAAACTCTGGCTGGGGCCTGGAGCTGTGGACAGACAGAGCCAGGTGACAGGAGGTGGCCTGCCGTCCTGGGCTGGGGCCTCTGGGCTGCCCCGGCCCCTCTGGTGAGCTGGCTAGAAGCCTAAGGACAGGTTGAAGACCGATCTATCTGTCTTTCTTTCTTTCTGTCGGTCTGTCTCTCTCTCTCTTTCGTATTGGGGAACAGAAGCCAGCCACACTCAACACCAAGCTACAACCAGCCCTTTTAATTTTCAGACAGGCTCTCACTTAATTTCCAGGCTGGGCTCACACTTGGAACCCTCCTGCCTCAGCCTCCCTAGTGCTGGGGCTGCAGGCGTGCGCCCCACACCCTGTGCTAAGCGCTTAGCGCTATTGCACACATCCGCTTCCAGCAGCACCGGGAAGCCATCGTGGAGGGCCGTGAGCCTCCTGGGGGTCAGTCACTGGGCCCGGTTGAGCACAGCCCCGGGGGACCCCTCTGTCCCCAGGAGAGCCCCGCTCAGCCCTGCGGAGTTGTCATGGAGCCCGGTCTGCACTGACCTCTCTCTCCTGGCTCGGACTCTTTCCTCTTCATACCTGAAAGACAGCAGAGGGCGTAGAACTCAGTCCTGTGGCCCGGGGCTCACAGAGATCCTCCTGCCTCAGCCTCCCCAGCCACTTTTGTGTTCTGTGTATTTTACCAAAGTTTGAAAACAGGAAACAGGGTAGGATGGTGCTGGAGACGGCTCCAGTCCCACCCCAGGCTCACGGTGGACCCCTCTGGAGGTCTGGGGTGCAGAGCATACACCGCGCTGCTCATTGGTGGCCTTGGCAGTGGGGACCCGGGGCGTCTGGGCGGGGATCGCCCTGCCACTCACAGGAGGACACAGTCCGGGATCTGCACATGCTCCATGGGGATGAGCTGCTCCAGCTCCTCCAGGCTGTGCACGTACTGGATCTTATTGATGAACTTGACACTGGTGGGAGGAGAGGTGTGAGGGCAGCCTCCGTGCAGCCTCGGCAACACCCACAGGCCCACACTCCCTCAGAGGCCAGCACCTGAGCTCAGCCTCACGCCTTGCCCTGGGAAGAAGGCGTATAACCCTTCCGTGCTTGGTGACAGGGACGGTTTTGGATTATTCCTGTCACTGCTCATCTGCTTTCTGTGGTACTGGGGATGCAAGCCGGGGTCCCTGCATATTGCTGGGCTCTATCCCTGAGTGACACCCCCACAGCACTTTTTAATTTCTTATTTTGAGACAACGTCTTCCTAAATTTCTCCAACCTGAGATTCTCCTGCCTCAGCCTCCCAGAGTGCTGGGATGCCATGTGTGTGTCACCACACAGCTAGGACCTAGGGCTCCCTTCTCTCTCTCCCTCCTCTTCCAGTCCAATCAGGATCTTAACTCTAGAATAAACCATAACAGAGTGCATCACAGCATTTTCAAGTCCTATGAATCACTGAACCTGAAGGTGGCCCTGGGGACGCCTGGGTCACACATGTGCTGGGTCTCAAAGAAGACTTGTGGTTTTGGAGCATTTTGCATTCCCAGATCGCTGCCACTCAGCACACATAACATTTTAGATGGCTTGAGGCAGTAATGCCTCTGGGTGCCAGAGAAGCTGCCAGTGCATCGAAACACACCCAGGTCCACACCACAGCCTCATGGGACCAGCATGGCCCCAGCTCCTCGGCTCACCTGATGAAGGGCCGGGAGATGGCCAGCACGGTCCGGATGAACCAGGATGGGTGAACGATGATCAGGGACTTCAGATTTTTCCGCAGTCTGCATAGGACACAGAGGGAACAGGATGACCTTCTGGGGCGGGCCTCAGGGAGGGGGAGCCCAGGAGGCACAGAGCCACGCACCACTCTCTGCCCCTCACACCTGCATCTCCAGCCCCTTTAACCATTTTTTAATTCTCGCTAGGTTGCTAAGCTTCCCAGGCGGGCTCAAATGTGTGATTCTTCTGCCTCAGCCTCCCAGAGTCAAATCTCTACCCCATTCCAGGGGTTGTGGGTCCCATGGGGGACACAGACACAGCCCTTGTGTCCCTAAGAGTCCACAGTGGGTGGGGAGGGAAAGATCCCTACAGGGCAGAGCAGAATGATCAGGTGGTCAGTGTTTAAAGCAGCTACGATCATGTGGTCACTCTAGCGCAAAAAAAGGGGCCAAAATGGCCTTTGAGTTTCTCCGCTGACCCAAGTGCATGGACATGCTGCCTGGACCAATTTTAAAATCATTCCGAAGTTACTGATGATAATCAAGAGGTGGACACAGGCCGGTGCCCACTGACAGGAGAATGGACACATACAAGGTCAGGTCCATCTAATGGCTGGAATATTATTCAGCCAGGAAAAGGAAGGCAACTCCACACCTGCCACAGCACGATGGACCTCGAGGCCTGCTGCTCAGGGAACCGAGTCACAAAAGGACACACGCTGCAGGGTCCCCCTCCCAGGACAGACCCGGTGTCATTAGAGGATGTGGTTCCAGGTTGGGGAAGGCATAGAGGCTCAGTGTCAGGGGGAATGGAACACCTGGAGGTGGGTAGAGGGGAGGGTGAGAGGCGATCATATGAACATCTCTGACGGGGCGGTAATAGCCTGTGACCTGACCTGGAAACAGGGAAACCCAACTTGTCATAAATCGAGTTAGAGGAAAAAATGGTCCCTTCATCAGATCCTAAAAAGGGACATTTGGATTCAGACAGCCACGTGGTGAGATGGCCCTGTGACAACTGGAGGCAGAAGGCTGGGTGACAATTTGACAAGCTGAAGCCACCGAGGACTACAGCCGCCACCAGACTCAGGACCAGACTCAGGACCCCACGGCTTCTCCCCGGTGGCCCGGCAGGAGCCTGAGGCAGGAGGATCTCTGTGAGTTTGAGGCTGCCAATCAGTGTGGTGGCCCCGCTTGTGGGCTCAGGGTCGCTCGGCCTGGGTGAATTCACTTTCAGTTTTGTCCTGGGGGGTTTTGAGACAAGGTGTCCCTATGCAGGGCAGGCCGGCCTCCAGCTCACCAGGGCGCCCAGGCGCCCCTCCTGACTCAGCCTCGGGGCGGGTAACAGGCGAGCCGCTCTCTGCCCGAGGCCCGGGTCCTCCCCCGCCTCACCTCCGGTCGATCATCTGGTAACACTTCTTCAGCCAGCCGAGGCCCGGCATCCGCCGCCGCGGGGTGGCGCCGTTCAGGTACACGATCATGTAGTCCTCGGCCACCAGCAGCTCCAGGCTGCTGATCACGTACCTGGCCGGGAGGCGGGCGAGCGGGGTCGGGACGCGGCCGGCGCTGCCCGGAACGCGGGGTGCAGACCAGGCGCCCGGCTCCTTCCAAGCCTCGCACCCCAAGGGTGCAGGGTCAGCCCAACGCAGGCTGGGAGCGGGCGCCCCAGGGGTGGGGCCGGGCGTTGCGGCCCGCCTCTCCCTGGGGACCAGCAAGCCGCCTTTCCCGCCATGCCCGCCTTTTTTTTTTTTTGAGGCAGGGGCGTGTGGGGTAGCTCAGGCTGGCCTAGAATTCGTGATGCTGATGGTGGTCACAATACAGTGACCCTCATAAAACAGGCTGCTATGTGGGCGCGGTGATGCACCCCTACAGTGCCAGCACTGGAGGCCGAGGCAGGAGGATCAGCACAAGCTCCGGGCCAGCCTGGGCTGCAGACTAGTGACACCTGCTTCCAAAAAAAATACAAAACCAGACAAACTAACATACAGCCGGCTGCTGGCGCCTAGGCGGTGTGCTCACGCCCTGCCTTCCCTGGCCCCGGGCGGCACCCCTGAGCCCCAGCGAGGCCCCCAGCCCTGGCCCCGCCGCCCCGGGACTCACAGGAACAGGTTCTCCATGATGTAGTGGTAGTCGGGGGCGCCGCTGTCCGGGAGGAAGCAGGCGGCAAAGACGATGATGGCGTTGAGGCCTTCCCCGTAGTACCCTGCGGAGGGGGGCGGCTGAGCGCGCTGCGGGGCCGGGCCGCCTCCCCGGGCCCCCGCGGGCCTCACCTCCGTGGGTGACCACCTTCATGTAGGGCCGGATCATGTGCAGGTCGATGCGGTGCTCCTGCTCCCCGATGATCACCGTGCGCCACAGCCGCCCGTTGGCCGCGCCGCCCTCCTCTGTGGCGCCGTCTCCGAACAGGTCTGCGCTGTTCCCCGGCATGTTCTTGGCGGTGGCCACAGGGGTGTCATCTGGGGGAGGTGGGCGGAGGGGACTTGGAGTCGGATGTCACCCTAACCCCGGCCCGGGCACCTTCCTCTCCTGATTCCTGCTGGTGCAAACACCGCCACCTCCAGGAAGCCCCCAGGACTGCGCTTCAGGCGGCAGGCGTCCTGCACCCCCTGCGCCTTCCCCACCGTTGTCCTCTGGACGGTCACTTCCCCGGCCACCTTCCTTCCCACAATGTGCGCATCGGAGCCTGAGGACCCGGAGGAGCGGCCCGGGGCCCTCTGTGTCAGCGCCCACCCATCTGCTGGCCTTTTGCTCTGTTCTCTCCCTCCTGGCCCCGGGTCAGAGCTCTTCCCCTGTATTTTGCTGACTGACTGCATCAGGGCGGTTGGTTGGGAGAAAAATCATGGCTGGGAGTTCAGAAAAAACACACCCGAGCCGGGGGCAGTGATGGATGTCTGCTATTCCAGCTACTGGGGAGGCTGAGGCAGGAGGGTTTTGGGTTCGAGGCCAACCTAGGCAAATTAGCCAGACTCTGTCTCAATCTAAAAAATAAAAAGGGCCTGGGGTGTGGCTTGAGAGTGAGACCTTCCCTAGCATGTGTGAGGCCCTGGTGGCTCCGGGACGTCAGCCCGACTCCTCCTGGGGACCTCGGAGTCCCACGGAAGCTGTGTCCCTCCCCATCTCTGCCTGGCTCCCTGACCCAGGCCCATCACACAGGACCTCAGCTCCAGTGACAGCGCCCAGCTGGCCTGGCCGCCTTGGAGACCAGACCCGGCTCGGGGAGCCTCAGCCAGGCCTCTGCTCATGGCCCTGGGGACACTGAGGCCAGGTTCCCTGTGGGGCATCCTGGGCACTGCAGGGTGCTGAGCAGCGTCCTTGGCCCCCACTCACTCCAGCCATGGACAGCCACGTGTGTCCCCAGACGGGGCTTCTTCTTCCCCTGTCACCCAGGCCAGTGCCCTGTGTGTGCAGGTTTCCTCAGTCACCCCCTGTCACTGGCAGGGTCTGTGTCTGTCAGTCATTTGGTCCCCGTGACCCCAGTGCCACAGTCAGGACTGGTCCAGGGGACCTCGTGTTCCCCACGACACTCACAAGGGCACAGGAAAACAGTGAGCCAGCAGGGCGCGCCTGTCCTCCCAGCACTCGGGAGGCTGAGGCAGGAGGATCTCTGAGTCGGAGCTCAGCCTGGGCTTCCTCTCAAACCAGGCTTCCCACAAAAACAAGAACACAGGAAAACAGGCAACTGCAGGACGACGACCTTCCCACAGGAGCTCTGGGCCCCGAGGGAGAGCCTGGGCCCCTGGACGGTTCCGGATGTGGGCAGGGGCGCCCCGAGGAGCCCCTCAACCTTCACCTTCCCACTCCAGGTCGTTCCCATTTCCCAGGAACTCCAGCGAGTCGGTCTCATCCGGGGTTTCGATGTCGTCCACGTTGATGTCCAGGTCATCGGGGGTGTCCAGGAAGTCATCGGACAGCAGGGAGCCTTCGCTCTGGTCCAGGGAGATGTTGATCTCGGGGGCCACCAGCGTCTTCCTCTTCCGATGGGCTCCACCGAAGTTCAGCACGCTGGGCGGGGCTGCGGGCCCGGGAAGGCACAGGGCTGACCCTCCTGCCTCAGCCTCCCGAGTGCTGGGCCGCCCGGCACCCACCGCCGCGCCTAACCTGTCCCCTCTGAAAGCAGTTTCCCTCTTCCCGGGGTTAAGCCAAGCCGAGATCAGGCTGAGCAGAGCTGGTCCTGGGAAGTGAGCCCGGGGGCAAAGCCACCCCGTGTCCCCAAGGCAAAGTCCAAAACAGAGATGGACTTTCCGGGGGACCCTGGCCGCGTCCCCTGGCCTCGCTTCATGGACCTCTTGGATCTCTTCCCCTCAGCTGGGAGCTGAGCTTCAGGAGGAATTGGCGCCACATTTTCCCCAGAGCCCGTCACCCCAGCCTCCCCAGAGGCTGAGGCAGGAGCATTTCCAGTTTGAGTCTCCGGGGCCCCCTACCTTCTTCATGGGAAGTGGGGCTCAGGAGGTGAATTTACTGAATTTGGTAAAAAATTTGCTCTCAGCCAAGCGTGGCGGCTCACACCTGTCATCCCAGCACTGGGAGGCTGAGGCAGGAGGATTGTTGTGAGTTCGAGACCAGCCTGGGCTACAAAGTGAGCTCAAGGCCGGCCTGAGCTGCATAGCGAGACCCTGTCTCAAAAAGATTAAAAACAAAACATAACAAATTGTGCTCTCTCCTCCCACAGGGGTAAAACTGCAGGCCACAGTGCAGGACAGGCTGCGGGTGTGTGGACGTGACACTGGTCACTAGCAGGGACAGCATGAAGCAGGGAGGCGGTGACGGCAGCAGCACGTGGCCCTCAGGGCTGAGACTGGAGCCAAAGAGGATTATTCTCAAGCCCTGAAAGCGAGTGGAATTTGGCCTTAATTAAAAAAAAAAAGGCAAAAACAAAAACATCAATGGAATTTGCCCTAAATACAAAGAAGCAGGAGGTGTGGGGCGCAGGGCTGCTCTCCAGGCACCCCAGCACTCGGCACTCGGGAAGCTGAGGCAGGAGGATCCCAGTGAGCTCAAAGCCAGCCGGGCTGCAGTGAGAGCCGGTCTCAAACACCAGGAAACAAACGAACCAGTCCATCGAGCGGGTTTGTCACAGATGGAACAGGGCGGGTCCTAGCATGTCCAGTGACTGCTGTCCCATTGAAGGGAAGGTTAGGACAGACAGACATGTGGGGAGAAGAGGCCGTGACCACCGAGGCAGAGATCGGGGTGACCCTCCCACGGCTCAGTCTCCTGGTCTTCACAGGCTGGTGGCTCAGTGGTGAGCACTTGCCTGGCAGGTGCAAAGGCCCTGAGTTCTGCCTTCTGCACCAACTAAGAACAACTAAGCCCCACTCCTCCGATCTTTCCCAACTGCAAAGGAACCTTGGCTGGTTTCTGAGGAGCACAGATTTGGGGCTTATTGGGGCTCCGCATGCAGGAAGCAGGCACTGTTATTGGTGTGTGATCCCCCAGGGTCCCCAGGTCCACGCCCTGCTGGAGGCCCACGGTGGAGTCCACACAGCAAGGTCCCCACACAGCTTGGCCTCCTGGCTCGGCAGGGTGCAGGGCGGGGTGCTGTGTGGCCTCAGGCCAGGCGCACCCCTTTCTGGTGGGCCAAGACCCTGGAGTTGGGCTCTGTCCCAGGTGGGGCGGGCCCCCGGCCCCCCAGCCACCACGCCCACCTCTGGGTGTAGACTTACAGGACGCCTCTTCCCCGGGGCTCCCCAGCAACTCCATGCCGGCCTCCTCTGGGAGTGGCCTGCGACCCCAACGAGCAGACAGCGACATCCAGGCGGCAGGTGTGACACGGTCAGGGCAGCAGACAGAGCAAGAGGTCAACAAAACAGTCAGATGTGGGACCTCCTGGGAAGTCACAACATCCGTGCTCGGGGACCCCTTTCTAATCGTCAGATTAACCGGATGCTTCTCAGGACTCTTTGCTTCTTAAACTTGTATTTGTATTTTTAATTTGTCAGAACTGGGGGTAGAACCCAGGGTCTCACAAGTTGCCCAGGCTTGAACTTGAGATCCTCCTGCCTCAGCCTCCCAGAGTGCCAGGATCACCGGCTTGGCTTACACCACTGCGCCTGGCTTAGAGGGAGTCTCGGACAGAGCAAGCTGAGGCCCCGCCAGAACAAGGACTTTGTCTCCCACTGTGCTGTGACTCTGTCCCCTCTGAAATGTAAATCGAATTCTCCATGAGGTGACCCAGTGGATGCCACCTCTGACAAGCTGGGATCCGTGTGGCAGGCAAATACATTAAAAAGTACCGTGGCTGATGGCACATGACTGTTTTTTTAAAGTCCATTTTATTTTGGGGACAAAAAGAAAAAAGAAACAAATTTCAACAAAATTATCTCAATGATTCGGGAGGCTGGGGCAGAAGCATCTCAAATGGAAACCCAGTCTGGGCGACTTAGCGAGAACTTTTCTCAAAGATTAAAAAATACAGCCAGAGGTCCTGCTGCCCGCCTGTAATCCCAGCACTCAAGATGCTGAGGCAGGAGAATCTCTGCAAGTTGAAGCCCTGCCTGAGCTCCAGAGAGATACCGTCTCACAAAAAGACCAAGAGAAAAAAAATTTCTCAAAAGAATTAAGAGACACCAAGGGCTGGGACTGCGGCCCCGAGTTTCACACTCAGTTCTTTGATTTTAATCTGTACTGGGCCTAGTTTTTTCCTACCTACATAGCATTTTTAAAATATGAAAATGTATTATTAATGTCTTTTCATTAGCATGTTTATTTATTTGTCTTTTTGAGACAGGGTCTCACCGGGCAGCTCAGGCTGGCCCTGAGCTCACTTTGGAGCCCAGGCTGGTCTCAAACTCCCAGCGATCCTCCTGTCTCAGCCTCCCGAGTGCTGGATGAGGACGTGCCTGGCTTTGTGGGTATGTTTCTGCATTGTGTGAATTAACACTTAGTTATTCAGTCAAGTTTTCACTGAGAATCTGGGGGGTCTGTAGCTTCAGGGACTCCCCAGCTGAAGACCCAAAAGGCAAACACCGAGGAAGGGGGGACTCTGTGATCAAACCCGAATCTTCCCTTGTGGGGCCCACGGCTGTGCAGCCCAAGGCATCGGTAAGTCATGGGCGCCGAGGAGGCCCTAAGCAAAGGAGTGTGTGGTGCGCTGCCCGGCATGCCCTGGGAGGCTGAGGCAGGAGGACTGTGAGTCTGAGCCCAGCCTGGGCAACTGAGTGACTTCACGACCTTGACTCAAGACAAAAAAAATGGAAAGGGCTGGGAGCACAGGCCAGCACTGCCTGGAGCCCACGGCCCTGTGTGGCCGCCGCTGGGCTCGCCTTGAGGAGCTGTGCTCATTCCTCCCCGAGGGACGAGAGACGGGAGGCAGAGGACTCACGGGCCTCACGGGCGCAGCTCCAGCTGGCAGCGTCACAGGGCATGGTGTGCACAGGAGCCCACTGTCCTGCCGGGGACCCTGCAGCTGGGGGACTCACTGGAAAGACACCCTGGCTCCCGCTCAGCTGGCCTGGTCCCCATTTACAGCTGCATTCAGCCCTGTTCCATCCCCAGCAGGCTTGGGGAGACAGCTTTTATTTATTTTTCTAAATTTTTAAATTTTTTTCAAGTCACTAGGGTTGAGCCCAGGACATTTGCACGGAGCTTTGGGTGTGTGTGTGTGGGGGGGGGGTTCTGTTTGGTGGGAAGAGAGGGACAGACCAGATAACCACACAAAGTGTCCAGCACAGGCGATGGTTGAGTTTGTCCCCCCAGACGTGTAGGTGTTGGCAGCTTGGTTCTTGGGACACGCTGACACCTTTAAGAGGCGGAGCCTAAGGGGAGGCCTTTTGGTCACTGGGGGCGTGGCCTCTGAAGGCCCCAAGAGAGTTCTCGGGGCACTCTGATTGGCTGTTCAGAGTGTCCTAAGAAATCCGTTAAAGTGCCCAGCACCCGCCCCTTGTGGCTTCCTCCTCCTCCTCTTTCTGCTCCCATTTCTGGCTCCTAGAACCTCTTTTCTTTATCAAGCGAGCTGCCTCTGCCAAATCATCATAGGAACAGAAAGGACTCACACACAGCACAGCTTCTGTGACAGATCCCCACAGACCCAGCCCCCCAAAACCTCCTACGACTCAGCTTCGTAATTCCAGAGGCGGGAAGCGAATCCAAAATCAGCCTTGCTGAGCTGCAGTGCAGCTAGGGGACCCTGCAGAGCCTGGGGGGAATTGGCACCCACCTGTCCCAGCCGTTTTATTTTTAAATTTTATTTTATTTTTATTTTTGTAGTACTGAGACCCAAGCCCTGGGCCCTGGCACTCAGCTGTATCCCCAGCCCTTTAATACATTTTGCTTCCAATCAAGGTCTCACTAAGTTGCTAAGTGGAACTTGTGGCCTTCCTGCTCAGCCTCCCAAGAAGCTGAGGTGACAGGCGTGCACCGCTAGCACCTTGATGGCACGAGAGGCTCTCAACGACGCTGGCAGCACCTCCCTTGGGCCACCCCCTCCCCGGGTGCTGGGCCATGCGTGGCCCAGCCCCACCCCCATCCTACCTGGGAAGATCCTCGTCCTGCCATTCGTCCCGCACATCCACGTTCTCCATCCGGAGCGTGGCCTCCGTGGTCCCCATGGGAGCCGGAGAGAGGGGCTGGTTGAGGCAGGAAGCACCCTGAAGGACGAATGGGTTTCACTGGCAAGGATGGCAGGAACCACCCCTCCCTCTGTCTGCAGCATCGGGGGAAGGGGGTGGATCTGCAGGGAGTTTGTGCGTCATCTCATTGAGTCATTGCCTGTATCCTCGTGTCACAGATGAAGCAATAGGCAGAGAGGGGCTGAGGGCTTCCGGGTGGGTATGGAGTTTGAACCCAGGTTAGGACCTCAGCCTCCTGCTACCAACTCCTCTTCACTGAGACCTCTGAAGCTCACTCTCCCCAGAACAAGCAATTATCAAAACAGATTCACTCTTGCTCTCTTACTTTGGCCCTCACCCAAGAAACAATGAAATCAACAACAACAGTAATTTAGACTAAAGTGTGAATGACTGCTATGGTCGGTTCATTTTCCCAGTACGTACTGACACTTTCAAAAAGCACTTGGCCCACTCCAACTCTCTTCTCCCTGCCCCAGGTCATCTGCCCTGCCCTGTATTCTTTCATAAATCTTGACAACCTGCAGATGCTGGGGCTAAGAAAGCGATGTGGAAAGAGCTTGGGCCTTCCAAGTCAGATTAAAATCATTATCAAGCATACAACGCAGGCTTGGTTTTTATTGTGCTGAGCCTCTGCCCGGGGTAGGCACTGGGTCCTGGCTTCAGCACCCTGCTGGCTTGTGACAGAATCAGAGCAGGCAAGGGAAATTGGCTTTATATCTACCTCAAGGAATGACAGACTCCCAAACCCTTCACCTCTGTGCCTCAGTTTCCCTGTCTGTAATGAGACCGTTGAATGGGAGAGGACCCCTCTGAGACGCTCCAGGTATCACATTCCAGGATATTGGGCCCCCTCCTTTCAGTTCACATCTGGGGACCCACCTCCCCTCACCCCCTGGAGGCACTCAGTGTGCACAGGGGTTTGGAGTTGCATTCCCGGGCAGAGGTCAGGGAAGCTTCTCCGCTTCCCATAATGCCCTGAGAATGACCTGACCTCAAGGCTGGGCAAAGCTGTTAGGAAAGGAAGCAGAGTCAGGCTGGTGACGGGCACCCGTCACACCAGCATGAGGGAGGCTGAGGCAGGAGGGCCAGCCCGGGTGACATAGTGAGACCCGGCCTCAGAAAAGCAAAATCAAAGGCCCAGGATGCAGCTCAGCAGCCCAGCGCCTGCCTGGCAAACGCAAGTCCCTAAGTTTGATGCCTGGTGTCAGTAAAAGGGAAAAACAAAACAAAACAAAAACACAAAGGAAGGGAAAGGGAAGAGCCCTGTCTGGGCTCCGTCACTGTGACTAGCTCCTCCCACCGCCAGTAGCCCATCTGTGACCTGCCTGAGGTCCCAGCAGTGGCTGGGTGTGTCCCTCCAGCCCGAGACCACAGGGGGACCCCTCGGAGGCCGAGGACCAGGGCACGGCAGGCTGTCCCCAGTTCCGGTGAATGGCTCCCCCCCTCTCATGGTCAATGTCGTCACTCATTGATGGAGGAGGGATGCTGACACGCAGTATGAGAGAAAAAATCCCTTCCGGAGGCGCCCTGTCCTCTCTGGCCGGCCGAGGCCCGGCTCCCCGCTGCAGCAGGGTCCCCGCCAGGCCTTAGCCGGCCTGGAGCGGGGTGTGAGCTGACCTTCGGGGACCTGCGTCTCCCCCGCCTCCAGCCCCGGCCCTGGGCAGCGGTCCCCAGCGCGGCCCGCACACCCCTGTTCCTGCCAGGTACCAGCCAAGACGGCGACATCACGGGACGACCCTGCAGGGCTCGCCACAGCCCCGGGGCCGAATTCTTGGCGCACTGCACAGAAATCCAGAAAAACACGCCGGGCGTGGTGGCGCCCCTCACCCAGCAGCCGGAGGCTGAGGCAGGAGGGTTGCAGGGAGGAGAGGGCGGCTGTGCTCTTCGGGCGTCCTTCCGCCCTGCTCCGGGATGCAAACCTTCACCCACACGTTTATGTAAATTTCCCGTCCACACCCGCAGCCGCCCGGTCCCCCGGGTGTCACAAACGGGGGGCCAGCAGGCTTGCCGCGCCCGAGCCCCAGCGCGTTCTGCACCGAGCACCCGGCCCCTGCCCCTTCCCCGCGCCGCACCCGGGAAGCCCTCACCTCCGCGTCACTGGCGGACAAAGGCGCGCAGCCCTCGCGGTCCCCGGGCCACGGCCACGCAGGACGCTCGCGGGGGCATCCGAGCAAGGTCACCCGGCCCCGCGGGCCGCCTGCTGCAGGCCTGGGTGGGGGGCAGGGCCGATGCGGTCAGCGGGGGGCTCCGGGTGCCCCAGCAGTCGCCCTGCCCCTTGGCATCGCGGTCCCGGAGCCGTCTGCTCCTCCTCCTCGTCCCGCGGCCCTGCGAGCCTTTGTGCACCGCGGGTGGGAGCGGGCGGGGGCGGGAGGAGGGAGGCCCCGCCTCCTGTCAGCATCCGCGCCTCGCCATTGGCTGAGCGGGATGCCACTCTGCCGGCCGCCGGGAGAGGAGGGAGGGAGCAGGGGAGGGGGAGGGGCAAGCGCAGGAGCGGTTTTCTGATGGCGCATCTTGAATGTAAACGCCAAACAGGGCACAGACACAGAAATCCAAGCCGGAGGAGGGAGCCTCGCTCCTTACAGGGTGCGGGGAGGGGCGGCATTTTTTTTCTTTTTTAAAAAAGACCGAGGAGCGGGGTGTACTAGCGCTGGCCTGTAACCCCAGCATTTGGGAAGCTGAGGCAGGAGGATCACTGGCAGTTGGGTGCGGGGAGGGGCCAACCTGGGCTACAAAAGAAGTTCAGGGCTGGCCTGGATTACGTAAAGAGACGCTGTCTGTTGAGGCTGAGGCGGAGGATCGCTGGGAGTTCGAGACCAGCCTGTGGGCTACCACGGGAGCGCCAGGCCAGCCTGCACTGCACAGCGAGACCCTGCCTCCAAAACAAACAAACAAACAAACACCAAACGAAAATGAGGGCTCCGCTCCTGGTCCGCAGCCGCCCACCAGCGGGGCACCCTGGGAGGAGCGACCTTGCCAGGTCCCAGCTTTGCTCAGAGGCCTCCGGGCGTGGCGAAGGCTCTGCCAACCTCTCTGGCATTGCTGGCTTTATTTCCTGACCCCGCCGCGGCCGGACGGTTACCTCGCCCTCAAACACCCGGCCTCAGCTCAGCCTGCGGCCTGTCCCTGTGACCCGATTTGGAAGAAGGGTTTCTGCAAAGGCGATGGGGCTAAGGATCCGGGAGGTCTTCTTAGGTTAGGCGGGTGCTCAACCTAACCTGGGGCCCCCCACCCACCCAGGAGAGAGTTCTCCTTTGGGTTCCAGAAGGAGCCAATTCCTCCTGACAGCTTGACTTCACATTCTGGACCCCAAGGGTGAGTGAACAGGTACCTATTGTTTTTAAGTCTCCTTTTGTGGCTGTTTGTTAGTCAGTCGGGAAAGAAGGACTTGATTCCAACTGACAAGAATGTGTGCTGGGCCCTTACGGAGATTTGTTGGTATAGGGCAGGAGCGTGGGCAATGTGAGCTGGGTTCCAAGGCGACAGTAGGAGTTCAATGGATGAAGGAGAAAGCGTTCAGGGGTTCAGAAGGAGTCCAGAAGCGGCGTGCAGCTTCGCAGCCCGCCTCTCCCTCCGCAGCCCTGGGCGCTGTCCCTGGTCCTGACCGTCGTGTGGCTCTTGCTTGGCTCCTCGGCTTTCTGTCCTGCTTTGCTTTTAAACGTGTTCACACAAAACTGACTTTTAAACCGATTCCAAATGCACAGTTCAGAGGCACTGAGCGCAAGGGGAGCCTCTGCCCCTTCCAGTCCCGGCGCTACCGTCCTCTTTCCTGTCTCCCCGAGAGTGAGCCCTGTCGTAGATGTTCTGTGGTGGCTGCCTTCCCTCGCTTTCCTTCGTGTCTTCCGGGGCCATCTGTGCTGTGTCTGAATCTCCTTTTATTGGCTGAGTAATATTCTACTGGGTATATAAAGCCTCTGGTTGCGAATTCAATGTCAGAGAACCCAGAGTGTGTGTTAAATAGTGAGCGTCTACACACAGACAGACAGCAGACAGACAGACACTGAGGCTGTGTGTTGATCGATTGATGGAAATATTGTACCCAGAAGTTGGCGGGAGGCTAACCTTGCGTTTCCCTTGGGAGTCGTGGTCAGGACACTAATTCAGTGTTCATGGTGGCTTTATAGAACTAAAGCGGTGAGGGCCAGCTGGATTGCAAGGACCAGCTAAGACCAGCGACTGTTTCTCACGTTGTTTGTTGCAGATAATAGGAGGCGAGATCGAGGGCCTGCAGGGGAAGCCCAGAAACGTCCACCCTCCTGAAGGGGCGCGGCCTTAATCATCCAATCAGAGCCATGCTGGACGTGGGCCAGGGCATGGAGAGAGCCGCGCTTGCCAGGCCATTTCTAGTGCCACACGTGGTCACGGAGGCACCTGCCATCCCCGAGACGGCTGGCACATTCCCTTTGGCACGGGGCTGCGGCCGTGTGCGTCCAAGGATTAAGTGGCCTGGCGCCTGCAAAGGAACCCCACCTTGCCACAGTCAACTAATTTGGCTTTTTATTCCAAGCTTTTTGTAATATTCCAAAATCCAAAAGCCAAGTGATTTAGGAACACACCTGTCATCCTGGCGTTTGGGGAGGCTGAGGCAGGAGGGTCACGAGTTCAAGCCCAGGCTGGGTAACTGGGCACTTGTCTAAAATTTAAAAATAAAAAGGGCTATGAGGTAGCCCAATGCTACAGCACCCCTGGGTTGGAGCCCCAGTGCCTCACCCCACACATACCGACACAAAAAGCAGCATGATTTGATTTAAGAGGGGCTCCAAGTAACAGGTGGGTTTGCGGTAAGGGGCAGGGCTTGAGCTGAGACCCTCACATCTGATTGGTTAAAGGAAGTCGGGGCGGAGTTTATGGTAGGGGCGGGGCTTGAACAGTCTTTCGCGGCCAAGCAAAGACAAAGATTCAGAGTATGGGGCGGAGTTCGTGATAAGGGGTGGAACTTGAACACAGACCTCATTTGGTTGAAAGGATGGAGGGGCTCCACAAGGGGTGGGGCATACAACAGGGCGAGGTTTGATTGGTTAAAGGCAAGACGGGCCTCCAATAAGAGGTGGGGCATGGGGCAGGGCGAGACCTGAACCAGGAACCTGAGTGGTTGAAAGAAAGGAAGGCGGGACTCGATTAAGGGGCGGGGCTCCAGTAGGGCGGGGCGGCTGGTAGACGCCCACATCTGAGTGGCTGGAGGGAAGGCGGGCTCCACAGGGGTGGGGCCGGGGGCGGGGCCGGAGCCGCCCTCGGAGGCGGGGCCGGTGACGTCATCGGCTGCCCGTTTGGGGAAGACGCCAAGATGGCGGCGAGCAGGTCTTCCGGCTCCGCGCAGTCCAGGTAACGGCTCGCGCCTCCTCTCGCCGCGCGGAGCCCAGGCCCGGGGAAAGCCGCGCGCTGCGGAGCTGGCGGAGCGGCGGCGTGGTCGGAACCGGCCGGAACGCGAGTCGGGGCGGGGTGGGGCGGGAGACGCTGGCGCCGGTTGCCATGGCCACAGAGCCGCGCGTGCGTCGGGCAGGGGTCGCGAGGAGGCCGATCAGGCCGGGGGATGGGGTCGGGAGTGGGCGCCCCGAGAGGGAGCTGGCGAGCCGGAGGGCGGGAACCTGGACCCTGATTGGGGGCAGGGAAGTCGGCAGGGAGACGTCGGAGGCCCGGGAGGGGCCGCAGAGACCTGACTGGGGGAAGGGCAGGGAGTTGGGGCGCAGGCTTGACCTGGGGGTGGCGAGACCTGAGGCCCAGGAGGAGGGTGGGCTCCTGGGGAGACGGAGGGGTGGGGCAGCGACCTTGAGATGGAGTGGGGGCCTGTTGGGGTATTTAGAGCCACCCAGAGCAGGACTGAGAGGGGAGGGAGGGAAGACGCCACGGTGGGGACACTCAGGGTCCAGAGCACGCACCCTGCATGGTTCTCCAAGGCCACAGCTCCCTTGAGGGTCAGGGCCCGCCGTTCTTCTGGAGCGTCTTTCCGCCGGTGTGTAGCTGGTGGCCTGGGGCAGACTCTGCACGGTTCAGGGTGATACGCTCTGTACCCTTGGAACCTCAGAGACAAGTGTCCCAGCGCTGGGGCCTTTGCACACATTTATGGACTCTCGAAGTGGACAGTAGGTGCTGAAGCCGGGGTTTGGGGTTCAGCCCAGTGTCTGTGCTGTTGCATGGCTCCTTCTAGGGCAGCCCGTGGAAACCGGAAGTGTGGGAGACAGGCGGGCTCCTGATGGACACCCTCAATGGTCTTTCGGATGTTGGCCAGCTATGGGTGTCCTGTGAAGGCGAGAAAGCTCAGCAGCCCTTGGCCCGGACAGAGTAAATCACATCATTTTTATTTCCTGTTCCCATCCTCCTGGGTGACATCGGGATGGCCTGGACCGGGTACAGATGTGGGCTCTGCTGGCGGCGACGCACTGCCCCCTGCCGGCCCACTGCGCGCCCTTTCCTTTCCGCCTCCAGGGCCTGTGCAGTTCCCTGTGAACCAACCCTTGAAAGTTAGGCCATCAGCGTTCCCTTCCGTTCCAGCGCAGTGGTGCACGCCTGCTACTGCAGCTGTCCAAGAGGCCAAATCAGGAACATCGAAAGTTCAAAGCCAGCCTGGACAGGTTAGCAAGGCCCTGTCTCAAAAAGTGAAGAGGGCCGCGGGTCTGAAGGTGGAACCAGGGCCTCAGGCATGCCAGGCAAGCGCTCCCCACTGAGCTACACCCCCACTCTTGTCATTTTTTAAACAGAGCCTTGCCAGTGGCCCAGGCCTGGCTTGAATTTAGGGTCTTTCTTCCTCAGTGGCCAGAGTAGTTAGGGTGGCAGGTGTGAGCCACCGTGCCTGGCAACGTGGCCGTTTCAAGTTGATTTTCTCGACTTGTGAAATTGATCACCACTGCCCCAGGTGAAATGTCCCTTTCTTGGTCCTATCAAAATAGAGTTGGGGTCACTACAGGACTTTTGTTTGTTCGGTGCTGAGTATGGAACCCAGGACCTCACACACCCCAGGCAATCACCCCACCACTGAGTGACATCCCCGGCCTTTTTTATTTTTTGTTTTGAGATAAGATCTTGTTTAGCTGCCCAGCCTGGCCTCAAACTTTCCATCCTCCTGCCCCCCGTCTTTTAATTGTTGATCACTAAGACTTGTGTGGTTATATAGATTTATTTTTCTTTTCTGTATTTGGTTTGCTTTTTTTTTTTTCCTGGAGACAGGGTCTCACTATGCAGTTCAGGGTGGCCTCTAACTCGCTCACTGTGTGGCCCAGGCTGAACTCACAGCGATCCTCCTGCCTCAGCCTCCCGAGTGCTAGGAGCACAAGTGTGCGCCCTCACACCTGGCCGGTCATATACTCTTGAAGGCTGAAAAAAAGTGCACAACTCCCTGATGATAATGTGGGTTATCATTTATTTTCTTCACGTGCTATAGTGAATCTCATAATCCTTTCCTGAGTGGTGCAGGTATTCAGAATTCAGGACTAATCCGCCTGGAAAATTGACCCTGGAAGAACGGAAGGTGGATTTTGGCTGAGAGGCCGACAGGCTCTGAGGACGTGGGGTGTGTGGCTGTGGCAGGCGCCTGTGTCTGGGTGCGTGTGTCTCTTGGGAGAATTGTTCCTACCAGGATGACATATTTGACCACCTTTGTCTCTACTTTTTTTTCTTCTGTGAACCACAGGCCCACAGCACTGAGCTCCATCCCCAGCCTTGTTTTTATTTTTTATTTTTTATTCTTTTTTGTCTTTTTCTTTTTTCTTGGTACCGGGGATCAAACTCACGACTGCCTGCTTGCAAGGCAGGTGCTTACGCCGCTGATAAACAGATTCTGAAATCCCTGACCCCTATTTATGCTTTTGATAAAGCATCTCTTAGAGTCACTATGTAGCTCAGGCTGGTCTTGTTCACAAGGAAATCCTCCTGCCTCAGCCTTCCAAGAGCTGAGATTACGGCGTGGGCCACTACACATATTTTCAAATGACTTTTGCAGATGCCTTGCCACCGTAGGTGTTGTTGGGGTTCTTCTTGAGCACAGAGGTGAGGGGGGACAGCGACCCTCGATCTGGATAAGCACCCCGTGGACCTGGCAGGAGGAGGAAGGTGCGGGAGGGGCATCCCTCGGCTTTTGGCGCGTTCTCTTCGGGTAATTTGGGATTGAGACTGAGACGCCCATGCCAGGCTGCAGGTGTCCGCAAGGTAGCCCATCCCTCCTCCCGTCATCCCCAGATGGGGCGGGAGCCCAGGCAGCAGGGCGTCCCCACTTCTGGGAGCCCCCAGCCCTTGCAGGACTAAAGCCTCTGGTGGTAACAGCAGCCCAGAGCCTGTGGGGCAGCGCAGGGAGGTGACAGGGCGGCCCCTTGTGGTCATTTAAGGAACCGCACAGTGCTGCGTTACAGGAAGCGCCCGTTTGTCCTCCAGCCTTGGTCACCTTGGAGAGGTCTCAGGTCCTGTGTCCCATTTTCAGTGTCCATCGTAGCTTTGGGTTGTACAGGGGGCAAGGAGGGCTTGTCACCCGGCCGAGTGACCCCAGCTAACTCAGACTGCAGGCAGGGTGCGAACCTGTGATCCTCCTGCCTCAGCTTCCCGAGTAGCGGGGACAACAGTGTGCCACCAGTCCACTTCCCCTTTTTGTGTTCCTTTGGGACTTTTGGGGGATACTGAGGACTGAACCCAGAGCCTTCCCAGTGAACTCCATCCCCAGCCGTTCTCAGTTTTTCTTTTGAGGCAGGATCACCAAGTCACTCAGTGGCCCAGGCTGGCCTTGAACTTGGGATCCTCCTGCCTCAGCCTCCCAGAGTGCTGGAATGACAGGCAGACACCGCTGTGCCCAGCTGCCAGTGGCTTCTTCAGCCCGAATGTCACATCTGGGGCCAGCGGGTTTGTGTCTGTTGAACCTGCTCTCGAGAACCCTGTGCCCGGGACCCTGTTTCCTTTTCCTGTCGACCCTGTTGCCTGGGCCTGCGTGGACCCAGCGTTCCCGCCCCTGGAGTCAGGAGGCGAGGGCTGGGCCTCTGGGCCGGAGCCCGTCTTGCCCGAGCTGCTGTACCATCCAGCCGATGCCTGGCAGCTGTCCCGCGGGGCCACCTTGGAGCCACCCCCTCTCTGTTGCACGGTACAGCAGGGAAGCTCAGCAGCCCAGTGATGGTGACATTGGTACCATGATGGAGTGCCCCCTGCCCCCAGCCGGCCACCGGGCTGTGTCCCCAGGAAGTCTAGGGTAGCGGTGGCCTTCGACTGGCCTTGAAGAAGCTGCCAACTCTTCCCAGAGCCCCTGGACCTAGGCGGGGCCCCCTCTGCAGTGGGGTTCCGGGGGACCCCACCTGTACGGGGATCTCACCAGACGCGCTGGAGGTGAAGGCGGAGAAGAATCACCAGGAGACTCGGGCTCTGTGAGGGGCGCCTGCACCCCGGAAAAAATGTGTGAAGGGCTGCAGATGCGAACCTCGGGGATGGAGGCCCCATGCCGGCCCCACCCGGTGCACATCCCCCACGGGACTGAATCGGGATTTCCTGTCAATAAAGCAGCGTGGACACCGCCTCCCAGATGAGTGTTTTTTGTGGCCTGTACTTGGCCATTGGGTTCCTGGGTATCAGCACTGCGCCCCTGGGCCCCCACTGTCACCTTGATTTCCAGGGTCAGAACGTGGGCACAGCCATAAAGACAGGCGACCTTCCTGTTATTTGGGTTTTTGAGATGGTGTCACTGCGTAGCCCGGGCTGGCCTCAAACTTGTGGGGAATCCTCCTGCCTCAGCCTCCCACGCACCTGGGATTTAGGCACAGTGACCCCATCGTCTCTCATCCTGATGGTCTGTAGGGCATTTTATCCCCTGCCTGTCCCAGTAGGTCACACGGATGTCCTTAGGAGTATGCTCCCAGGGCTGGGGATTTAGCTCAGCAGCTAAAGTGCCTGCCTTTCAAGCGCATGGTTGTGGTGAGTTCGATCCCTGGTACCAATTAAAAAAAAAAAAAAGACTACATCAAGGAGTATGCTCCCATGTTCCGATCTGTCCCTTGGAAGCAAGTGAGCGAGCCCAGGGGCTCGGGACTTTCCCAATGAGAACTTTCCATCCCGTGGGCCGGGATAGCCCCAGAAGCTCAGTGACCACATGAACAAATTGGATCAGGGAGTCTTGCTGCTTTTTGGTACTCAGATCTAATCTAAAAGATGCGCACTCCAGAGGCTGAGGCAGGAGGATCACCAGGAGTAGGAGACCCTGTGTCAAAAAAAGCCAATAATAAATAATCAGGGCTGGGCATGATGGCACACGCCTGTCATCACAGCCCTCTGGAGATGCTGCAGGAGGGTCACAAGTTGAAGCCCAGCCCGAGCCATTTAAAACACAAACAAAGAAAACCCGGCAGGGTTCAGCGGGAACCCTGATTCTTGGCACGGCCATGTGACACTGGCTGCAGCCCTGCCCGTGAACGGGCTGAGGAGGAGTCCGTGGCCCACCCAGGCCTGAGGCAGCCCTGGCCCAGGCAGCTCCCCCAGGTCCTGACCTGGAGACTGTCCCTGCTGGAGATGCCGGGTCCTCCCAGCTCTCTGTCCCTTTCTGCTCTCGGGACTACACCTGCAGGGTGCCAGTGGGCAACTCAGAGACTTAATAAGACTTTGTCTCCAAGAGAAAAATAGAAGAATCAGGGGTGTGGCCCGCTGAAAAGGCCCGGGGCTCTGTCCCCAGGGCCACAGAAATAAATGAGGGTCCGGCAGGGCAGGCTCTTCCTCCCTCCGTGGCTGTCCCTGCCTGGGTGGCCCCCTGGCTGCGGTCTCTGTCCCCTTTCACTGCTTGCTGCCTTCTGACCTCCTGGCCCCGGATGACTGGGGATAACTTCCTGTCCCAGGATCTGTCACAGGAGGATCGCTGCGAGTCCGAGACCAGCCTGGGCTATAAAGTGAGCCCAAGGCCAGCCTGAGCTGCACAGCGAGACCCTGTCTCAAAAGACCAAAAATAGGGGCTGGAGGTTTAGCTCAGCAGCATAAGCGCCTGCCTTGCAAACAGGCAGTCGTGAGTTCAATCCCTGGTACCAATAAAAACGAAAAAGACAAAAAAAAAAAAAAGCAAAAATAAATACTTTCTGAGATGGGATCTCTGCAAGTTGCCCAGGCTGGGTTACAGCCTACGATCCTCCTGCCTCAGCCTCCCAGGCTGCTGAGATGAAAAGCGTCTGTCCCCTGCTTGGTTAAATGTCCCAGTTTCTCTGCATTCACACCAGCCTGGAGCAGTTACCTCTGCCCACTCTGTCCCCTCCCGGTCTCCTTGTGTCCTCTGCACCCTAGCTTCCACCCTTCCATCCCCCTGGAGGGCGCCAGAGTCCCCTCTCTGCCCTCAGGGCAGTCGGCAGCCCAGTGATGGCTGTCCCCCTGGCCCAAGGCCCCTGTTGCCGTAGGCCTCTCTCCCGTTGCTGGCCAGGCCATCAGCTACGGTTCCTCTTTGTGTGTGTGTGTGTGTGTGTGTGACCCTGGGGACTGAACCCGGGCCCCTTGCCCTGAGCTACACCCTTGTATTTAGAAAAAAATAATTTTTTTTGCTAGTGTGGTACATACCTGTCATCTAGGTGCTCAGGAGGCTGAGGCAGGAGGATCTCAGCTTGAGGCCAGCCTGGAGCAGGGTGAGACACTGTCAATTTTTTTTTTCTTTTTAAAATTTGAAGCGGGATCCTACTAAGTAGCCCACGCTGGACTCGATCACTCAGACCTCTCAGCCCCGTGATGGGGGGAGGAGAGGCCTGCGTCCTGGTACCCGGCTTCTGCCACCTTTCCCTGCTGGCCTTCCGAGCAGGGCCTCAGCTAGTCGCAGAATTCAGGCTGCCACCCTGCGAAAGCTCCCATGCTGCGAGATTCCATGGAGACAGCAGGCTGAAAACAGACCCTCGGAGTGGGAAACGGATTCCTGGTCGCCGGGGGCTGGGAAGGGGAGATGATGGAACCTCCGAGCTGTCTGGGAAAAGGGAGCAGCAGCGAGGGTTCCAGGACAGCAGCCAGCCAGGCCGGCAGCGAGCTGGGACGCCCCCAGAGCGCAGAGGCGCCTCGAGGAGGCCGCGTGACACAGGACACCGCGGGTGGGGAGACGCCCAGAACGAGCGACTGCAGGCGCCGGAAGTGGAAGTGGACCCAGGGGATGGGGCGGGCGGGGCCTGCTTAGGGGGAGGGAATGTTCTGAAGCTAGTTAGAGGCGGTGACTGCGAAATGGAGTGAGGCACCGAAACCCACTCAGCTGTGCGCACTGAAGTACCATTCCATGGCCTGGTGGCGCACACCTGCCACCCCAGCACTCGGGAGGCTGAGGCAGGAGGATCTTTGCGAATTTGAGACCAGTTTGAGCTACAAAGTGAGCCCAAGGCCAGCCTGAGCTGCACAGCGAGACCCTGTCTCAGAAAAACAAAGGACCAGAGTGCAGCTTGGTAGTGAGTGCGTGCCTCGTGCGTGGGGGTCGCTGGGTTCCACCCCCGGCCTGCAGGTGGGTAGGGAGCGGGCCTCAGAGAAGTGTCCTCCGGATAAATCGGGGTGATCTTCCTGCTCCAGGGAGCTGCTGTTTCTTCCTCTGCATCCCCCGCCTCTTTTTTGGAAACGGAGTTTGGCTAAATCACCTTGGGTGGGCTCGAACTTGTCCTCCTCCTGCCACAGCCTACGGGAGTGCTGGGGCCACAGGTGTGTGCCGCCATGGCCAGCACCCCCTTTTTCTCTAAGTCCTTGCCCGGCAAAGGACTCTTCGGCCCGTAGTTTAGAGATTCTGGCCGCACGCTGGTGACCTGGAACCTGAAGCAGGGCAGCGCGGGTGGGACGCACCGGAGAGGGCGGGCCCGCCCAGGCCACGCCCCGCGACTGACTCCGCCCAGGCCCCGCCCCTCAAAGGTCCAGCCACCTCCCAGGAGCACCGCCCTAGGATGGAGCCTTCAACACACAGACTTCGAGGAACCCTCCCTCCAAATGGAAGCAACAGCGGATGGAACCGCTGCTCCTCCTTCCCCAGGGCCTGGCCTCTCAGCTGCAGTCCCCTCCCTGGGGACCACGGGGCCTCCTGGGCACTGCAGGGTGCTGAGCCGCGTCCCTGGCCTCTGTCATCTATTCCAGGCCAGGAGCTCCCCAGTCGCAGCAGCCAAGGATGTCCCCAGCCACGGCCCAGGATCCCCACTCGAGACGCCCTGCTCCGGGCTCCCCATGTTTGGCACCACAAGGTCCCCTCTCTTCTTGGGGCTCCGGCCAGGCTGACCTGCGGGAGGAGGAAGCCCCCACCTAGCCCGGCCTGCAGAGTCCCCTGATGGCAGGACACACGGACTTTGCCCAAACCTGCCTGCAGACCCCGGAGACCACCAAGGCAGTGACCGGGCCACTGAATGCCAATAAAACTTTATTTTGGACGTGCAACGTGAAGTTCATGTCATTTTCGTGCGCTGTGGAAATATGGCCCTTGAACCTCTTAAAAATGTAAAACCTAGCAGGAAATGGGGTACAGCCTGTCATCCCGCCCTCAGGAGGCTGAGGCAGGAGGATCCTTGCAAGTTCGAGGCCTGCCTGAAGTGCATAGTGAAACTGCCTCAAAAAGACAAAAATTAATAAAAGGCAGGGCTTTTATGCAGACTACGGAATGACGAGGAGAGCGAGCAGGGAGGTGGACAGGGGTGACCACTCTGCTGCCAGTGTTAGACTAAATCCCTCCCTGCCCACGCCCACTGTGGGCCCCGTGTGCCTCGCCTTCACGGAGAAGGCCGTGCGTGCCAGAGGGACACGCAGTGTCCTGGCTGGAGATGAACCCTGTGTGCCACTTTCCCAAGCCCAGCTCACGGCCATCACCTCCCACCAGTGCCCCCTGCTCACTGTGCACGTGCGCTGGACACAGTACTGGGGTTCAAACTCAGGAGCACCCCACTACTGAGCCATGCCTCAGTCCTTTTTCATTTCTTTATAAAAATTTGATACTGGAACCAGGCGTGGTGGCGCGTGCTTACCATCCCAGACCTCGGGAGGCTGAGACAGGAGGGTCTCCGTGAGTTCAAGGCCAGCCTGAATCATAAAACAAAATGAACTGTCCCTCTGCCACCCAGAGCAAGCCCTGGAGTCACATGCAGCTGGTGGCCCCACGCAGGCCACCTTAACCCCAAGTGTGAGGTGTGGGGCAGCTGGGTGCAGAGGAGGAGGCGCTCGGGGGAGCAGGGCGGCAGCGTTGCTGAGGACAGCTCGGGGACACGGCAGGTGCAGCAGAGCCTGGGGAAGGAAACTGCGCTTTGCACTCGGAGGCCCTGGGAAACAGGGAGGGACGTGCTGCTTCGGGAAAGGCAGGAAACTGCTGACTGAAGCTGGGTGCGGCGAGCGCGTGCGTGCCTGTAACCCCAGCTGCTAAGAAGGCTGAGGTAGGAGGGCGGCAAATTTGAGGCAAGCTTGGGCCACTGTAAAATCTTGTCTCAGAAACAAAGAAATAGGATTTGCACCGCTGTGTACTGAGAACGTTTCTGGCAGCCAGGAGACGCGGCAGGGCAGAGGAAGCCAATGATATTCAACTTAAGATTTTCAATTTGGGCCAGGTGCGGTGGTGCACGCCTGTCATCCCAGCACTCAGAAGGCTGAGGCAGGAAGATCGCTGTGAGTTTGAGGCCAGTCTGGGCTGCATAGTTCAAGGCCAATCTGAACTACATATCAAAGTACTGTCTCAAAAAAACCAAAATTAAAAAAAAAAAAAAAAAAAAAGATTTTCAGTGTAGAGTGGTTTTGTCCAGACGGGCCCCATGGTGCACGGCACGCTGTTACAGTTCCACCTTCCTGAGGTTTCTCTTTTTCTTTTTTTAATTTGAGAGAAGGTCTCACTGTGGATCCCAGGCTAGCCTAGAACTCACAGGGATCCTCCTGCCTCAGCCTCCTGAGTGCTGGGGTGACAGATGAGCGTCCCCACTCCCAGCTGATCTGGAAGAACCTTGGGGAGATGTCAGACTTGCCCGAGTTATTGCTGGAGAAGCAGTTGGATGGGTTTATATCTGGATGTGGCCCCACACTGTGCCTCAGTTTCCCTGTCTATAAGCCACGCCCTGTGATATCCCCCCGACCTTCACCTGGATGGTGTTCATTCATGAAAGCCTTTGAAACTGCCAGGTCCCCAAAGAAGGACACAGCTCGTGTGCCCAGGCTTAGGAGCTGGCTGTTGTGTTAAGGTCGCCATGTGGATGATGTCCCCTAGGTGCTGGGGGACCACACCTCCTTCAGCTCGCTGACACTTTTGTGTCTGTTTGTGGTTCCAGCGTGAAGTCTCCCTCAGCCATTCTCCCCCAGGCATCTGAGGCCACCTACACCACTCCCCGGGAGAACCGTCCTGCTCGGCCACCAGACGCCAGAGCCCGGACCTCCCAGGTACCGGCCTCCGCGACATGTTGATGGGGCTGCAGGGGCAGGTGCAGGGTGGGGGCTTCCCTCTGTGCCCCTGCTCATGGTCCTCACACCTTGTGTCCCTGGGGTCACAGCCCAGCTCAGTGTGCACGCTTGCCACCCGAGCTGGTGCCTCAGGAGGCTGAGGCAGGAGGATGGCAAGTCCAAGACCAGCCGGAGCCACTTAGCAAGGCTCTACCTCCAAATTTTAAATGGGTGGCTCGGGGCCCACAGACCTGCCCTCTGTGTGTCCCCTGAGGGCTACTTGGACACCATTACCACCCCACCTCTGGCCACTCACACCTCAGATCCGGCCCAGTGTGGTGACCACTCAGTGACCCAAGCCCAGCGCCCACGGGAACCCACCCTCCTCCTCCCTCTTTCTATTCTGTGTTTTGTGTTTTTGAGACAGGGTCTCGCTCCCTAGCCCAGGCTGGCCTCAAACTCATGGGGATCCTCCTGCCTCAGCCTCCCAAGCACTGGGATGGCAGGCTGTGAGCATCACTATGCCCGGCTGGCTAGCCCTCTCCACTCCTCGCCCAGGCCCCGGGATGTGTCCCAGCCAGGGTCTCCTGGGAATTAACACCAGGCGCGCTGTGGCCACCTGGCTTCTCACTGTGTCCCCGTCCAGGGCCTCTCACGGAGCAGGGGACCCGGGCCAGCGTGTGTGAGCATGTCTGTGTCACCCCGTGTCCCTGAGCTGCCTTCCCCTCCCTGTCTCTGTCCCGTGGAAACCCACTGCAGGGCAGCCACAGCCACAGATGGTCGCCGGCCAGCAGCTCCCCGGACAGACAGGACTCGAACTGCCGGCCAGGTGAGTGTCCGCAGGTGTGAGACAGGAGGTCACTGGAGTCACCCCTGCAGAGCGGGGTGTGGCAGCGCACACCTGTCATTCCAGCCATCCCGGAGGGAGGCTGAGGCAGGAGGAGCCCCCGGCTCCACAATTTAGCAACTTAGCGAGACCCTGTTTCAAAACCAAACACAGAAAAAGGCTAGGGATGGAGCTTAGCGCAAAGGCCCAGTGTCACTGTCCCCGCAGCCACCGAGGTGGGGTGAGTGACGCTTCCTCTTCCATTTTTCTCTCCCTCTTAGGACCCAGCTCCCCAGGCTATGACATGGCTGTGTCCTCCGCGGCCAGGTGTCCCGGGCGGCCACCGAAGCCCAAGGTGGGCCCCAAGCAATCCCAGCTTCACTACTGCCAAGTGTGCAACGTCAGCTGTGCGGGGTTACAGGTCAGAGCCCTCTGCACCCCACCCGTGGGTCCCTACAGCTGTCACTGGGCTGGGGCCCGGCACGGCGCCTGGGCCAGGGGCGGGGCTACGTAGTGTAAGGGGGCGGGGCAAGAGCCTGAGGAGCGGAGGCGGGGCCGGACCGGGGGCGGGGCCACCGAGTCTAAGGGGGCGGGGCACGGAGCCAAAGAGGAGCGGGGGGCGGGGCCGGGGCCTCAGAGCCTAAGTGGGGCAGGTGCGCTGTCACAAAACTCAGCAGAAACCCAGGAGACCGCAGGGCATTTCCTGGACAGATATTATCAGAGCTTTGTTTTGCCAAAATACAAGTCTAGAGTTACATCCCCCGCCCAGCTCTGAGGGTCTAACTCCAATCCAGGGCCTTTGCGGTGAGCCACATCCCCAGCCCTCTTTGTGTTTTTTAATTTAAGACAAGGTCTTGCTGAGTTGCTAAGTTACCTAGGCTGGGCTGGAACCTGAGATCCTCCTGCCTCAGCCTCCTGGGTAGCTGGAACAGGCCCTCACCCCTGTCACCACCGCAGGGCAGGCTTCAGCCCTCTCCACCCCGAGGGGCGCATGCCCGAGAGGGCACTGCTGCGGCTCTCCAGGTCTCCAACAAAGTGGGATTTGCAAAGTCAAAATCAATCCCGTTTCTCCCGGCGCTGTCCTAGCAGAGGACATAACAGCCACCTCCCTGGAGCAGGTGCAGGCTGCAAGGCCCGGGCAGGGCGAGTCCCTGGCACTGAGTTAGAATGGGCGGTGAAGGCAGGGCGCAGGGATCCACGGTTATCACTTACCTACTCGGGAGGCTGAGGCAGGAGGAGCTCGAGTTCCAGCCCAGCGTGGGCAATTTAGCAAGATCCTGTCTCAAAAATTAAAACATCTGAGCACGAGTAGCTCAGTGGTTAGTGCTCTCCTATGGGGGGGGGGGCTGGATTCCATCCCCAGTACTGGAGATAAAAAGAAGGGAAAAACGAAATGGCGCCACACATGGTAGACCTCGGTCTGGTAAGAACAGCAAGGAGGGGGGGCGCCTTAGCCAAGTCCTTCCACCCAGAAATAGCTGCCTGGCAGCGCCGTGGTTCGGAGACTTCCGGGCTGTCTCCCCAGCTGTTTTCCTAACTGCTGCCTAAGTAATAACCTGGCTTGTAAGGTTCAAGATTGCAAAATATTCTAGAATATACGGCAGCAGGGGGCCTCCCACCCTATGTCGCTGCCTCTTTTTATTTTTTCATTTTGAGACAGGGTCTCCCTAAATTGCTAAGTTTCTCTGACCACACTGGCACTGGAGACCCTCCTGTCTCAGCCTCCCAGAGTGATGGGTCTGCCGCCCATTTTTTTTCTCCCTTCTAGGAGAGCCATGGTGTAGATTTCCTGTCTGTATTCATTCGAGGCCTGGTCAGAGGGGTTTAGGGGACCCACACAGAAATCGTGCGTCGAAGTTGCCCAGTGCTGAGGCTTCCGAGAACCTGGCGGGGATTCCGAGGGACACCCCGCAGGCGGGTACTTGGGGCCACAATCCCGTATGTGTCCTGTAGTCTGTGCGTCAGGACCCTGGCTCTTGTGGCTTGGAGCCGCTGAGCTTAACAGTTTTCTGAAAAGTAAGGGTGATGCGCTCAGGCAGTTTAGATGTGGAGGAGCACCTCGGAATGCCAGGGTTTCCTGTAGCCCAGCTTACGCCCGCGACTAACCGCATTATCCTCAGAGGGAATTTCGTAAGAAACCGGCTTATTTTTAGAAAAAAGAAACTTTATTGATGACTTTCAGTGTGAGTTTGTGGTTTTTCCCCCCTCAAGGCCTTTGTATTGAGCTAGACCTCCATTCCATGTATTTATTTTGGTCTTGCTGAGACAGGGTCTGGCTATGCAGGTCAGCCTGGCCTGGAGCTCACTTTGGAGCCCGCGCTGGGCTCGAACTTGCAGCGATCTTCCTGCCTCAGCCTCCCCAGTGCTGGGATGACAGGCGTGTGCCACCACTCCCAGTTCCTGGCCTTTATTTAATCTCGAGACATAATTTTGTTAAGTTTCAAAGTTGTCCAGGCTGAGCTGGACCTTGAGACCCTCCTGCCTCAGCTTCCCGAGTAGGTGAGCGAGGGTCACAGGCTGGCCTCTGAGTCTGCTGGGTTTGATGAAGCACACAGGACCCCAGCGGGCAGAGGGTGGGGACGGCCGGGCCAGCTGAGCCCGCGGCTGCGGGAGGGGAACCGGACCGAGCCCGACGGGTGACCGGCTCCGGCTCCGGCTTCGGTCCGGCTGCAGACCTACCAGGAGCACCTGGAAGGGCAGAAGCACCGGAAGAAGGAGGCGGCTCAGAGGCCCGACCGCGGCTGGCTGTACTGCAACGTGTGCTCGGTGTCCTGCACCGGCGAGGACGCCTACGACGCGCACATCCGGGGAGCCCGGCACCAGAAGGTTCGACCCGGCCGGGCCGCCCGCGGGGTGCGCTGCGGGCCCCCAGGGCAGCCCTGACCCCGGCAGCGGCGTCCGTTCCAGGTGCTCAAGCTGCACGCCCGGCTGGGGAAGCCGATTCCCCCCGCGGAGCCGGCGCCCAGCAGCGGCCAGCGCGCCCCGCCCCGCGCCGCCGCCCGCGAGGACTCGGGGGGCTCCGGCGTGCGCGCCCCCTACGGGCCCGCGCCGGCCTGCAGACGGCTGGCCTCCACCGTGCGGATCGCGGGTGCGTGCGCGCGCCTGCGGGGCGGGGCCTGCGCGGGGCGGGCCTGCGTGCGCGTGCCCGTCTGCGTGCGCGCCGGGCGGTGGATTTGCGAGCGCGCGTGGGAGCGGGGACGGGCGGGACCTACAAGCTGGAGCTCCGCGTGCCCATGATTCTGCGGGCCCCGGCTGGGGACCCAGCGTGGGGACAGGCTGCTGTCCCCGGGTGCCCTCGCCCAGGGCAGAAGGCCGGGCTGCCACCCTGCACCCTGACTCCCTGGGGCACTGGACCCCCGTCCCAGGGTGCAGGCGGAGAAGCCCAGGCCGCCCGCCAGGGGTGGAGGTGGAATTCCGAAGCCAGCTGTCTCCCTCGGCCACCTCTGCTCCGGAGAGCCCTGTTCTGTGCGGGCTTGGAGAGGCTCGTCATATTTTTGGCCTCCACAGCATGATTTGTTGAATAGTAACATAATTTTTTTAAAAAAACTGTTATTTTTTGAGACAAGGTCTCTATAGATTCCAAACTGGCTTCAAACTCACAGGGATCCTCCTGCCTCAGCCTCCCGAGCGCTGCGATTACAGGCATCTGCCACCACACCCGGCCATGTAACCCTTTTAAAAATTTTATTTATTTATTTATTTGCCTTTTTCGTTTTTATCGGTACCGGTGATCGAACTCACGACTGCCTGCTTGCAAGGCTGGCGCTTATTCCGCTGAGCTAAATCCCCAGCCCCCTAAAAAATTTATTTTAATTGTTTGCCATGCTGGGGTTGAATCCAGGGCCTCCCAACTGCTATGCAAGCACTCATCCCTGAGCTACACCCAGCCCACACCATGAATTTGAGGATAAGACCAAGGAATTCTAATAATAGACTTCCTCTGCTGAGGTGCCACACATTTGCCCAGTTAAGGAGCTAAAATAAAACCTTTGGCCCACCCACTGTTGGATAGTTGATTGACTATAGATTTTTGGGAACCCAAAACCAGACCTTCTGCATCAGGAATTCAAATCTGTTTCTTTGGTTTCGCAGATGCCAAGCAGGCTGGGAGGAAAAATCTGTACCACAGTCAAACAGAAATAGAGGCAAATGGCCAATAAAGAAATCCATATTTGGGAAAAGCACAACAAATTAAGATTGGTACCAGGCCACACACAGAGCACAGGAGAGGTCGAGGGCCTCATCCAGACCAAGGAAGCTTTCTTTGCAAGTTATTTTTGAAAGAAAGAGCCAAGCACTGTGGCACACACCTGTCATCCTGGCGACTTTGGAGGCTGAGGCAGGAGGATCACGAGTTTCAGCCCGGCCTGGGCAACTCAGCAAGACCCTGTCTGACACTAAAATAGGGCTCGAGATGGAGCTCGGGGAGGGCAAAGGCCCTCAGCCAGGGCGGCAGCCTCCACGTGACGCAGGTCCAGGGCCAGTGACAAAGGCCAGGCCGAGTGTCCCCTTGCCTGAGGCCTGCGGGACAGTGTGACACACAGCGGCTCTTTCATAAGCCGCCGTGTCTGTGTGACAGTCCCCGCTGACAGGCAGATCCTGCCCCGGAGTCCTCCCTCCCGCCCTCCCCCGGGTGTCAGCCTTTGACACCTGTGACCCCATCTCCGATTTGACGGCTGTCACTGGAGAGTGAGGCCAGCCATCAGGTGGCTTCTGTGGCCGCCACAGGGCAGAAGGGACAAGGACAGGCCTGAGGGCTGGGTTTGTGGCTGGCCGAGGCTTCTGGCCAGAGCCGTAACACAGCGGCTCCCCTCCAGGGCCTCTGGAGCCCCTGACTGCACACAGCAGGCCCCGGGAGGGGTCACCAGCAAGGTCCAAGCCAGAGCGACCCGGAGAGACGGCTGCCTGCACGGCTTCGGGGGAAGCCTCCGCGGGGGCCTGGGTCGCGGATCCTGTGGGGCCGGAGTTCGTGGAGGAGGTAGGTGGAGGCTGTGGAGGCCATGAACGAGGGGCACTGCAGAGAGCCAGGCAAGGGCCAGCACTGAACCCCACCCTCAGCCTTTTATGCCAGGCTGGAATTCGCGACCCTCCTGCCTCAGCCTCCCCAGCAGCTGGAGTGGCAGGCACGCACCACTGGGCCCTGCCGAGGCTTCTCTCTCGCTCTGTGTTTGTCCTTTTGAGACAGAGCTTCACCATACTGTTCAGGCTGGGCTTGAGCTGTGTAGCCCAGGCTGGTCTCCAACTCACCACGACCCTCCTGCCTCAGCCTCCCGAGTGCTGGGTGACAGGCGTGCGCCACCACGCCCGGCCTCAGGCTTCTCTAATCACACAGCCTCGTCTCTCCCTTTCGATTCCTGCTTTCCTGCCCGGTTCCCGAGGCCCCAGCCGTAGGCCGAATGTGACCCACACAGATGTGCGAAGCGATCTACCAAGCTGGCCATGGTGGCGCACACTTGTCATCGCGGCCACTAGCAGGCCGAGGCAGGAGGATCTCTGATTTGATCCAGGCTGGGCAACTGAGTGGAGGCCGTGTCTCAGAATAAAAACGGAGCGCTCAGGGAGGTCCCTCAGCGTGCCCCGGGAGCCCTGCCCCTGGGCAGCCGTGCTCTGTGTGGCAGGTGTTAGGCGACCAAGGGAAGGTGATTCGCTACCGCTGCAGACTCTGCCAGTGTGACTTCAACGACCGCAACGCCCGGGACCTGCACTTGCGGGGGCGGCGGCACCGGCTGCAGTACCGGGTGCGTCCGGCAGGGGGAGCCAGGACCCCACCCCACCGCCACGATGGATGGATGCATGGATGGATGGATGGATGGATGGGTGGATGGGTGGATGGATGGATGGGTGAGTGGATGGGTGGATGGATGGGTGGGTGGATGGGTCGGTGGATGGATGGATGGATGGATGGATGGATGGATGGATGGATGGGTGGATGGATGGATGGGTGGATGGATGGATGGGTGTATGGATGGATGCATGGATGGATGGATGGGTGGATGAATGGATGGGTGGATGGATGGATGGATGGATGAATGGGTGAATGGATGGGTGGGTGGATGGGTGGATGGATGGATGCATGGATGGATGGATGGATGGATGGGTGGATGGGTGGATGGGTGGATGGATGGATGCATGGATGGATGGATGGATGGATGGATGGATGGGTGGATGGGTGGATGGATGGATGCATGGATGGATGCATGGATGGATGGATGGTTGGAGTGCGAAGTTTGAAGACCGAAAATGCCTATGTGTCTTCTGCTGGGCTGCCTCTTCCACTGGTGACCCCGCCCTCCCCCGCAGAGGAAAGTGGACCCCCACCTACCCTTGGTCACGGCGCCCGGCCGGCTCAGGAAGCTGCAGGAGGAGCAGGCTCGCAAGCACCGGCAGCTGGTGCAGCGGCAGCTGGAGGAAACGCGGCAGCGCTGGCGGGAGGAGCTGAGGTGGCCCCACCCTATGCGCCCCCAAGGGACAGGGGCCATCTGTGCTGCTTCACGCAGGGATTCGGGCTGTGCACACTGGGCTGGGGGTGGGCGCAGGGTCACCCCTGTGCCCTAGGGGTGGCAGTGCCAGGGAGGTGGCCTGCTTGGAGCAGAAGCCCGGAGTCCTGTGGCCCCCTACCTTGGTGTCCCTGGACCACTGGACTCTTGTGTCCTCCGGTTTCTGGCATCTCCTGTGTCCCTCAATCTTTCTTGTCCCCTGACCTCCCAATAGGGGACACACTTGGTCATCTCCTCTGCACCCCAGCATCTTCCTACCCGGTGCTGATTATAAAGTGTCCCGGGGGAGTAAACCCGAGCGGGGAGGGAGCTGGAACCCTTCCCTGGGGGGCCGCTCAGCCCCTGTCATCCGGTCCCCAGGCACCAGGAGGCACAGTGCAGGAACCAGAAGACGGAGCCGCAGCCCCAGAACCAGGAGCGGTCACTGCCGTCCCCCACCTGGGCCCTGCCGTCCCCTGTGGACAGGTCGGGGACATCTGCTGCCCAAGCCCAGGTGGGTGCCACCTCCCCACAGCTCAGCCTTCCGTGGCTCTGGGGCTGTCCCATCAGGGGGACCCCATCTCACACCCACCTGTCCCCACCCAAGGCCATCCTGAGCCCTCTGTCCCTCCTGTGGGCTGAGCCCAGGCTGGACTCCAGCCTTCGCCCTGGCTCTGCCCCTGACCTGAAGTCCCTGGCCCTGTCTTCTGCTGCCCACGAGGCCCCCGCCCTGCCCCTCGGTCCCTGTCCCCCCCTTTCTCCCCACAGGCCAAGCGGCGGCCGGAGACCAGCGATGACCGTCACGTCATGTTCAAGCACGCGGTCATCTACCCCACGGAGGCGGAGCTGCAGGCCATCCAGAAGACCGTGTCGCATGCCGAGCGGGCCCTCAGGCTGGTGTCCGACCTGATGGCCGAGGAGGACTCGGAGAGCTTGGGAGAGGAGGGAGGCCAGAGCAGGTAACGGGCCACCTCTGTCCCCAAAGCCCTGCGCCCCTCGGCTGAGGGCCAGGCAGGGAACCAAGGGTGGCTCTGTGTGAAGGTCACAGTCCTCAGAGGAGACAGTCCCCAGGCGGGCATGGCGGGCGGTGCACAGCTGTCTCCCAGCACTCGGGAGGCTGAGGCAGGAGGATCGTTGCGAGTTCGAGACCGGCCTGGGCTACAAAGTGAGCTCAAGGCCAGACTGAGCTGCACAGGGAGACCCCATCTCAGAAAGACCAAAAAATAAAAATGAAGGGTGGCGGTGATGCTGGGGTCACAGCTCAGGACCTCGACAGGGGCTCAGTCCCCGTTGCCACCTTCTTCTGCCAAAAGAAGACAGAAAACAAAAGATTAAGTGAGGCACAGGGGCACTCAGGGTGTGGCAGGGTCCCCGTCCCTTCCCTGACATCCGTGTCTCGCTCTGTGCTTGCAGCGTGGCGTCCCCGCCGCGGATCCTGAAGGGCGTCATGCGCGTGGGCATCCTGGCCAAGGGCCTGGTCCTGCGCGGCGAGAGGAACGTGCGGCTGACCCTGCTCTGCTCCCAGAAGCCCACGCGCGCTCTGCTGCGCAGAATCGAGGCGCAGCTGCCCCAGCAGCTCCTGGTAAGCCGCGTGTGCGCCTGCACGCGAGCCCTGCTCCCCCGTGTTAGGACCCAACCCGAGGCCGCTGCGTGTACCTTAGCAAGTGCTCACCACTGAGCTGCACTCCCAGCCCGTTTGATTTTAGTTTGAGATGGGGCCTCTCTCTTTAAATCGCCCATCTGAACATCAATTTGCCATCCTCCTGCCTCACCCTCACAAAGGGCTGGGGTGACACACCCCTGGCCACGGTTCAGATTTATAAATTGCTACAAAGAGACAGCGTTGGAAACTTCAGGGTCCCCTATGTAAAGCAGTCAGGGTACAACTGAGAAGCGGTCCAGATGTCCCTCCGCGGGGACAGCAGTGTGTGCCACCCTCCCCCTCCAGAATGACAGCCACCCTCCCCTAGGTTAAACCATGATGAAAAGCTCTGCAGGAGGCAGGGAGGCCTGGATCAAGCCGGACCTGAAGGCCATGGGAGGGGTGGGTTTCAGAGAGACAGGGAGACTGCAGGGTCAAGAGTCGGAGAGCGATTTGCTCCGGCCTCCAGGGCCTCGGGATATAATCTCACATCCCTGAAGCACCTGCAGGGCACCGTGGGGGCGGCAAAGACAGCCCAGATGTGGGTGCTGCTTTGTAGAAGGTGACAGTCCAGTGGCGTAGAGAAGGGCGTGGCCGTGGCTGCAGGGTGGCTGCCGTTTCCCCGCCCACACTGCAGAGGCGACTCCCCAGGGGAGCCCTGCTGGGCAAAGGCAGATTTGGAAAGGAGGGCGGGCTTAGGTGTGGTGGCAGGCAGCAGGGCAGGGTGACCACAGGTGACCGCAGACGGGCAGGCTGGACTGCCATGCAGGCCTCCTGTCCTTGTGCATCCAGGAGACAGCGGCCTCTGGCCGTCCTGTTGTTTTATTTTAATTCACTGTGTTGTGTTACTGGGACTCGAACCCAGGGCCTTCGCTCTGAGCTCCGTGCCCAGCCTTTCTTATTTTTTTATTTGCACCAAGGTCTTGCTAACTGGCTCTAGTCACCCAGGCTGGGCTCGAACTTGCAATCCTCCTGCCTCAGCCTCCCAGAATGCAAGGATGACAGGCGTGTGCCACCGTGCCCAGCTCCGAGATAGTATTTTTTTTGTTTTTTGAGACAGAGTCTCACTCTGTAGGTCAGGCTGGCCTTGAGCTCACAGCAACCCTCCTGCCTCAGCCTCCCAAGTGCTGGGACTGCAGGCCTGCGCAACCCCACCTGTCTCTCCATGATAGTTCTGATTGGCTTTCTGGGACCACAGGGATAACTCTCATCGCTGTGGTTTCTTTTTGGTGCCTCACTTCCCCATGCACCCCCACCCTTGTTGGAATGCATGTCTTCTTTTTGACTTCTGGGGGTCCTTTGCATAGTGAGGACCCCTTAGAGCACACAAGTCCACACGCATGCAGCCCTGCGGGATTGCACGGTTGACCCCGCACGCGCCCACCACCGCCTTCCCCACGGCCTCAAGCCTCGGCCGGAGCGCTGGGCCTCACGTGGCATCCGCACCTCCCAGGCGGTGACCGACGACAAGTACGAAGTGTCCTCTGACCCCGAAGCCAGCATCGTCATCTCCTCCTGCGAGGAGCCCAGGATGCAGGTCACCGTGGCCATCACCTCGCCCCTGATGCGGCAGGACCCCCCTGCGGACCCAGGTACGGCTGGGCCCTTCCGTCCCTCACTTCCAAGATGCCACTCACACCCGTCCCTGGGCCACAGCCACAGCCTCTGCCCTCTCTCCTACCCACTGGTGCCACTGAGTGCACAAGAGCTGAGTCAGAGCCTTCCTCCTCCTCCTCCTCCTCTGTTTCTTTTTCTTTTGGATTAATATCTAGTGAGAATTGCAAAAAAAAAGTATAAAATATGAATTAAACTTGATATTTGCAAATAACATCTCGGGTTCATTCTATAAATCTTTTACTAGGCTGCGTTTATATACCTAAGCATAAACAATAAGTAGCCAAGATTGTTCCTGTTCAGGAAAATAACTCAGATTAAAGCAGGTGTTAGCTGATGAAAAAAAAAAAAAAAACCCAGGAAGGCTGTGCCAGCCCAGTGCTGGGCTCCTGTGGCCCCTGCCCAGGTGAGGGCAGGCAGAAGCGCTGGGAGCCGGCAGACCTGAGCAGTCCTGGGGTCACCAGGACTGGGGTCACATCTGCGCACCCTCGACTCAGCTCAAAAGCTTCTAGAACAGTCTCGAGGCCGGTTTTCCAGACCACAGCCGTCCTCCTCCCTCTGTCCCTCTCTCCCTCGGTCTCCCTGTCTCCTCTTCAGGGCTGGGCATGGAACCAGGGCCTCCCCACTGAGCTCCAGGCCCAGCACCTTTTATTTGGAGGCGCAGTCTCCCTAAGGTCCCCAGCCTGGGCTCAAACTGGAGACCCTCCTGCCTCTGCCTCCCAAGACTAACTGGAGTGACAGACACGGGCCACCACAGCCCTAGGCCCCCGCTCAGGATGCCTTTGGAAGTTTCTGGAATGCAGGCCTAATCTGTACTTTCACGTCTTGGAGCTAAGGGGCTCGGCCATCGTGAGGGGCAGGACCCAGCCCGAGAACCCCCTTTCCGGCCGCCTCAGGGAGGAGGCTCTGGGGAAGTGGTTCACAGACCTGGAAGATACAGCCAGGGAGGCCCATAGCAGCCAGCCCTGCAGCGGCCGGAGCACAGCCCTGGGCTCTCTGCACTCTTCCTTGCAGAGGGCAGAGAGGCCGCACAGCCCGACCCAGACATCCTGAACCCCGACAAGTGCCTGGAGTCCCTGGCCGCCCTTCGCCACGCCAAGTGGTTCCAGGTCAGGGGTGTGCGGGTGGGGACAGGGACGGTGGGCCACGTCGGGAGCAGGCTCCTAACGGTGGGTGTTGCTGGGTGCAACTCCGGGAGGCTGAGGCAGGAGGATCCCCAGTCAGAGGAGCCCAGCCAGGGCAACATCGCTGGACCCCATCTCGTAATCAAATAAAAGCCCTCGCAGCGGAGCCCCAAGCGCTAACCCCTGCTCCCTCCCAAAGGCCAGAGCCAGCAACCTGCAGCCCTGTGCCATCGTCATCAGGGTTCTGCGTGACCTCCGCCGAAGAGTGCCTACGTGGGGCGCCCTGCCAGCCTGGGTAAGGCAGCACGAGGCACCTGGGGCCCCCAAAACACGCCAGGAGTCAGATTTCAGCACCCAAGCAAAAGCATCTCTTAGTCGGGCTCAATGGTGCAGGCACCCAGCAACTCTGGGAGGCTGAGGCAGGAGGGTCCCAAGTTCCAGCTCAGGCTGGGCCACTTAGTGACTTAGTGAGACCGGGTCTCAAAATAAAAAAGAGACTAGAAGGCGGGGATGGTGCAGCGTGCAGGCCCCGGCTTCCAGCCCCAGGACAGAAAAGGAACAGGTGCAACCAGCCTCTTCCGGCCCCTCAGGGCTCAAGGAAGGGACCTCCTGAGCCAGGCAGGTGGATAAGGGGGGGGTCCCTAAGGCCTTGGCTGGGCTGCCACAGGGGACGGGTGATGGCCACACCCTCATTTGACAGGTGGGAGGGGCGGCAGGAAGCTGGGCCCCATCCTAACTCCAGGCTCCCCCAGCTCTGATGGCCCCCAGCAGGGCCCAGCCCAGGTCCAGCCAGATGGAGCTGCTTTAGGTGGGCGGGGGCCGACTGGGGTCCCCCAGAGCACGGGTCCCCTCTCGTGTCCCCTTTGTCCCCAGGCCATGGAGCTGCTGGTGGAGAAGGCGCTGAGTAGCGCTGCCCGGCCCCTGAGCCCCGGGGACGCCGTGCGGCGGGTCCTGGAGTGCGTGGCCACCGGCATGCTCCTCGCAGGTCAGTCTGCAAACGCCCGGACCGTGCGCATGCGTACTTCAGCACAGGCAGGCAGGAGGGTGGCCGCAGCAGGCCGGGGTCATGGAGCCGCTCAGCACAACCAGGGGACAGAGAACTTCGCACAGGACCAGGAGGGGGCCACCCTTGGGATCTTCCACATCACCAGGCCAGCTGATACCTGATTCAAGTTTATTTGAATGAATATGTTATTTATCTGAGAGAAACACGCAGAAATCAGATTCCTGCCCAACTCTCAGCACACCGCCCAGGTTGGCTGGGAACAGGACACTGCAAAGGGGACCCCCAGGAGCTTTTGGTGATGCGGGATGGGAGAGGAAGATGACAGATCTATCATCCCAGCACCCTGGGAAGCTGAGGCAGGAGTTGAAGCCCAGCGCGGGCCATTGAGCAATCGAGTGAGGCCCAGCCTCAAAACACAAAGCATAAAGAGGACCAGGGCTGAGGCCTGGTGAGAGAGCTCAGCGGGCCTGGCAGGCCCGTGTCATGGGCAGCCCCTCTCAGGGTGACCTGGTTTCTTTGCTGTCCCTGCCTCCCCCTGGCAAAGATGGGCCCGGGATCCAGGATCCCTGCGAGAAAGACCGGGTGGACGTGCTGGAATCCATGACCCTGCAGGAGCGGGAGGACGTGACGGCCAGTGCCCAGGTAGGGGCTGGCCCAGCAGCGTCTCCTGCAGACACTCTGGGCACAGGCGGGCAACTGGGGACCCAGGACTGCTTAGGGGTCACAGTCAGCAGAGAACCGTGGCTGCCAAGGAGACGAGGCCCAGATTCCAGGGTCCTGCTGGCCACGGCTGTGCTGGGCACCCAATCGACAGCACACTCTATAAACACCCAGCCCCAGCCAAGATTTCCTCACTTAGAAAGCTTTTTATAAGAAGAAAATCTGGGGCCGGGGATTTAGCGCAGCGGCATAAGTGCCTGCCTTGCAAGCGGGCAGTCGTGAGTTCGATCCCTGGTACCGATAAAAAAAAAAATCTGAGCTGGGCACGGTGGCATGTGCCTGGGGGCAGCACTATGGGAGGCTGAGGCAGGAAGATCTTGAGTCTGAGACCAGCCTGGGTCCAAAGCTGCCTAAATAAGTAAATAAATGAATGAAAAGGTTGGTGGCCCCAGTATAAAGGCCCTGAGTTCAATCCCCAGGGCGGGAAAAAAAACATCATGCAGGGTCTCACTTTCATGGGAGAAGCTGAGTGAATAGGGCTCCTTTAGTGGGGCAGGAAGAGCCTGGATTCCGGGGCTCCCAGGAGAGACCCCATCATCCTCCACAGCCCGCCACGGCCCGGCCTTCCCCTGGCCTTGGCTGGCATTCAGCAGTTCAAGCAAGCACAGATCCGGGGTTTGTCCCTGGGCGCAAACGTAGGCCCCGCAGGCCTCAGGGCGCTATCTGTGGGCATCCGGGGAACAGGACCCCGAAAGGCCTCCTGATGTCACCCACAGCACGCCCTGCGCATGGTGGCCTTCAGGCAGATCCACAAGGTCCTCGGCATCGACCCCCTGCCGCCCCGGCTCCGCTTCCGGAAGAGGCCGCGTGAGATCAAGGCGGAGGAGGGAGCGTGGGACAGAAAGCGGGGCCGGAGGGGTGCAGAGGGGCTGGCGTGAACCCCGCCCCTTGCAGGGTGGGCCCTGCACTCTGCAGCCTGGGCGGGGTCTGAACCGTGGGCGGAGCCTGTTGCCTGGGCGGGGCCCGACATGTGGGCGGAGCTTGATGCCTGGGCGGGGCCTGACACCTGGAGCCTCGCCTTTGCCGGCTGCTGGTTGCTGGCGTGGGTGCCTGTGCACAGAGACCAGTGTCCCTCGCACGGGACAGGGACATTTGCCTTTTTTCAGTCATGTTCTGTCCCTTTCCAAATGTCTGAGAAGTCACACGGGGCGCAGCAAGAGCACCTCCCTCTTCCTGTCCCCCCCTGGTCTTTCTTGGTGGCTTTAAACGCCCCCGTTGTGTGTACCCTTGAAATAAAGTAGGAGGCCAGTCCTGGGTCCCCTGTGTCGATGTCGGGTGGCTGGCTCTGATGATTCCAGACAGGACCCCTGGGTGGGTCCCCATGGTGTGGGCAGGATCCATGGACCCCCAGTCCCAAAGCTGCCCTGCTCTGACCAGGCCCCAGCTCTGGGGTCTGCAGCGCCCGAGCCGGGCTCACCCCAGAACACCTGCGGTCCCCAGTCCTATCCTGACCCTGGACACATTGCAGCCCCGCGCGTACCCCCAACGCTGTGTCTCACTCGGGCACGTGCGCTTTCGTCCTGTGGACACTGGATGGCCGATGCTTCCCGTGTCCGGCCCCACCCCGTTTTTGCCCCCTCATGCCTCAAGCGGGAAAGACCCATCCCGAATGGGGGATCCCGCGCCTGTGTATTAAAGGGAGGCCGCCCTCAGGCTGCGCCCACACAACCTCGGGGTACACATCCTGGACCGCGGCTACCGGCCCAGAGGCTTGAGGCTTCCTGGAGGAGGCGGAGCCTGAGCTGAGCTTGGAGAGATGGCTGTGCCCCCAGAGAGCATCCCGTCCGTGCCCTGGGGCCCTCGTCACAACCCCAGAGGGCAGGAGGATGCTGGTCCAGGCTTGGGGATGGGTGCACCGGAAGGTCCCCCCTCCTTCCTCTCAGGCCCTCGCTCCTCCACACCCACTTGGCTGGCCAGGAGATCCCTCCGCCAGGGAGCCCTCCTGGATTCCTTTGGCTTGTGGGCCAACCCGCCAGGAAATCCAACGCTTTTCACCTCTGATCGCTCCATCAGGGTAGCAACTGCTGCTTCTGCCATCAAGGAAAGCCCCCCACACACAATCAAGATTAAACCCCAGATTCAAACAAACCCCCCCCATGACCTGCCACCCTGTCCCCAGGTCACTCCATCTCGGACCCACGTTCTCTGTAGATTCTCAGAAGAACCAGGCTGGGTCCTGCCCCAGGGCCTTGGCACATGCCACCCCCATTGCCTAGTGATGCTCCCTCCCTTCACTTCTTCAGGGGCCTGGTCCAATGTCACCGGCTCAGGGAGGCCTCCCTGTCATGCAGCCCCATCCGGTCTGCTTCCACGCCAGGATGACCCTCACCACAGCAGCTTTATGGGAAGAACCCCCTTCGGGCTGCTGTGAGCCCCAGGCGGCGCCCCAGCGTTTTCCCTCCTCCCTGGCTCTCTCCCCGCTTCCTTCGTTGCTTCCCTCAATCCCCACCGCTGGCTCCCCGGAAAACCGGTGGCGGCAAAACCGGCCTTGCAGGGAAGGGGTTAAGCGGGCCTCCTAGCAACTCGAGCCCGGAGCTGGCAGCGGCGGCAACAGCAAATCCGAGCAGCTGGTGAGCGAAGTTCGGGCCAGACGGCCGCGCCGTGTGCGTGTGCGTGTGCGCGGCGGCACCCGCACCAGGCCCAGCTAGCGGGGACTTCGAACCTCTCCTCCCCTGCGCACCCCAGGCCCGGGGCACCAGGCAGGAGACCCCAGCGCGCAGACCGCTGGGCGCCGGGACAGCGACGACTGCGGCCCGAAGTCCGAGGCCCGGGCGCCCCCCACCCTGGAGCAGGGCGAGGCAGTCCGGGCTGCGGACGGCGGCGCGGCGTTGCTAGGAGACGCCGGTGAGTGGGCGGGGTGACGCGCGGGGGCGGGGCCGCGGCGCTGCGGGCGGGCGGGGCGCCAGGGGCGGGACCCGAGGGGCGGGGTTAGCGAGCCCAGGGGCCGCACCTGCAGGATTGGGGAGCTGGAGAGCGGCAGTCTCCGCCGCGTGTCCAGGGAGCCGGTAACTGCGGCTGTGGCTGGCCACTCCGCGCTTTGGCTTCTAGGGCCAGGCAGCTGCTTTGGGAACGCAGAGGGGGGCGCTGCCTGAGTGGGGGACCAGCGTCTCCCATCCAGGTGAAGGAGGCGTCCTGGGGAAGTGCTTACGCACACTTGCCCAGTTCTGAAAATCAACACCTTCCAAAGCCATAGTCAGCAAAAAAAGAAAGAAAAGAAAAAGAAAAATGAAAATCAACACCTGAAAGGCCCTGTGCGTGGCGGCACAGGCATTCGCAGCAAGCATGACCACGAGTGTCCATCAGGGAATGGAGAGATAAACACTGTGGCCTGGGCATTGTGGAATATTACATAGCTATGAAAAGGAGGTGATTTGATTTTTGAATAAATTGCCATTAAACTCTCACCAGCTCTTTTGAAAAACATGCTGTGGGTTACAGATGGGCCATTTGTACTACTTTGATTTCAGCTTTTTCCCCCATGGAGCATTATAGAACTGTGATATATCCTCTGATCCTTATGTGCTGTATGTATACAACTTAACTTAATTCTGATGGTTTTATGAGACATGCCTCTTCAGTGCTGGAGATGGAACTCAGGGCTTCGGTCATGCTAGGAAATTCCTCTACCTCAGAGCCGTACCTCTAGCCCTTTTGCTTATTTTATTTTGAGACAAGAGCCTGGCTAAATTGCCCAGGCTGACCTCAAGCCTCGCATCCTCCTGCCTCAGCCTCCGGAGTAGATGAGGTTCTAGGGGTGTGCCATTGCACTGACCATAGCTGTATTTTAAGTGCAGAGAAAGATAAAATTCACCTCGTCTGCCATTTCAAACTACCAGTTAATGGCATTCAGGACACTCGTAATGTCGTATAACCACTAGCTCTGTGTAGTTCCCAAACACCCTGTCACCCCGGAAACACTGTCCCACCCCAGGTCCAGCCCCCACAGTCCACTTCCTGCCTCTGGGTTTACCTGACCCAGTTGTTTCCTGTCCGTGGAGCCCATGCTATGTGTGCTGTGTGCCTGGAGACTCACTGAGCAGTGTCCCCAAAGCTTGTGCTGTATCATCCCTTTCTCAGCTGAGTAATATTCCAGGGAGAGGATGGGCCTGGCTGTGTCTGTCTGTCTGTCTGTGTGTCCATCCATAGATATTTGGGCTGTTTTTGCCTTTTGGTGGCTGTGAACAGATATCTAGTTTTTCATAGCTCCATAAAATTCCTTGAGTGCAGTGTACTGGTCAGCGAGTGCTTGCCTCCTACACAGGGACTCTGGTGTCCACCCCATCACCACAAAATAATAATACAAAGAAATAAAGAAGAGTGATTTTTAAAAAAAAACTGAAAAGAAGCCGGGTGTGGTGGCTCAGGCCTGTCATCCCAGCACTCGGGAGGCTGAGGCGGGAGGATCAGGAGTGTGAGCCCAGCCTGGGCAACTTAGCAATGTAGTGAGACCCTGTCTCAAAATAAAAAGGCAAACGTGTAGCTAGGTGAGAAGGCTGTAGGTTTCAGCCCCGTCTAACCATAAAAGAAAAACCCACTTCCTCTGAGCTCTAATGCACCTGGTCTATCTGTAGCTACCATCAAAGACCCCAGGCACATTCTTGGCGTCAGCAGCTCAGGGTGTGATCTGAAAGCTACAGACCAGGCAAAGGTTGCCTTTATTTGTGGTTTATTGTGAAATTCTGCAAGAGGCGAGCATGCCAGGAGGTTTCCAGAACAATCCTAGCTGTTTCAACTCAAGATGGCTACGATCCTGTCAGGCTGGGCCCCTGCAACCACTTACGCAGGAAACGCTGTCTCTGGAGGCCAGGGAGTTGTACATTCCTCAAAAATGTGAGCAAACCAAGGGGAGGAGCCACATGGCAGGCTCCCTGTGTGCTAAGGAAAATAGAAGCCAGGACCCCCGCTGGGCAGCAGTCACAGGAGAAGCTGCAAGGTTACTGGAGAGGCTGTGGGAGAATGTGATTTCCAGACACAAAACCAAGGCAACCACTAACTCCAGGAAAACAGAAAAGCAAGTCCTGGAAAAGTAATACTCCCAGTATGTGCTTCTCCAATGTGACCAATATTTTCACATGACAACGTAAGCCTGAATATTGATTCGACTAAACAGTGTGACTGAACCACGTGGGGGAACCAGTTCTGCCAGCGCACATCTGTGGTCCCAGATCCAGGAGGCTGAAGCAGGAGGGTCTCTATCAGTTTGCAGCCAGCTCGGGCTACATAGTGAATTAAAGACCAGCTTGAACTATATCACAAGATGCTGTCTCAAAAACCCATAAAAGTGAGCCGGGCGTGGTGGCGCACGCCTAGTCATGCCAGCACTCGGGAGGCTGAGGCAGGAGGATCCTTGTGAGTTCGAGACCAGCCTGGGCTACAAAGGGAGCTCAAGGCCAGCCTGAGCTGCACAGCGAGACCCTGCCTCAAAAAAAAAAAAAAAAAAAAGTAAAAATTTAAAAATACTAATTGAGGAGAAGTGTGCTCCCAGAAGCTAGGTAAGTCTCAACCTTCAGGAATTATTGCTAGACAATGTTCAGCTGAACGTGAAACTATTTGGAAAGATGGAGGTAAACGCAGAGGAACAGAAACAGATGGTCAGGGGAGCGGTCCGTACACTGCTTTGACCGGCGCAGCCCCCCAATGGGACAGAGGATGCTCTTGTGGGTAACAGGAACTGCGGCTTTATTTACGCGGGCTCTGGTTTATATATTCGGCCGTGACCAATCACAGGCTGCCACGAGGAAGCAGGGAGGGAATGGGACGCAGGCTCTGGCTAATATATCCAGCTGTGGCCAATCAGGGGTTGCCACAGAGTCCGCACCTGGCGAATAGGGAGTGGGCACGAGGTGCGCACGGGTTGGCTAATTTAGAGAGGGACGTAACGCATTGCGGAAGCTGACGTGGTCTTATCGTCCCGAGCGGGTGTGTTGAGCGCCTGCGCCCGACACTGCTTATTTGTTTATTTATTTGCAGTAGAGGATGGAACGCAGGCCTTCACACCAAGCTCCATTATTTTTTAAATTTTGAGACGGGTTCTAAGTTACTAAGCTGCCCAGGATGGACTTGAACTTGCAATCCTCCTGCCTCAGCCCCTGGAGCCCTGGGAGGCCAGACCTGGCCACCAGACCCAGCCCATGGGAGGAGGGATTTGGGGCACAGCGGGGAGAGCGCACAGCCTCCCATCCAGGCACCCCAAAAAGCAGGGCGCGTGGAGAGATCCAGGGGAGGGAGCAGGCTGGGCAGCCTGAGGCTAGTGTCGCCAAGCAAGAGGTGATGTTTTCCTAGAAAGAGCCAGCGAGCGCCCTTGATTCCTGGAGTCCCCAGGCGGGGAGAGAAAAGCTAAATTTAAAGGCACGCTAATTGGGGCAGTGCGATCCGAAGCTCTAGGGCAGAGGACAGAGTGGGCGCGGACTGTCGAGGCCACGCCCACGCCACAAGACCACACCTCCTGCGCATGCGTCCTAGGCGTGTCACTCCTGAGACGACCCCACCCCCACAGTGCTCAACCCCGCCCCTTCCTGAGTCTCAGGCCCAGAGCCTGAATTTTCCTGTCTGCAAAATGGGGACAACAGCCCGCTGTGGTGGCGCATATCTGTAATCCTTGCACTCGAGAGGCTGAGGTAAGCAGCTCACTGCGAGTTCAAGGCCAGTCTGGGCTGCATAGTGAGGTCAAAGCCAGCCTGGACTACAGAATGAGACCCTATGTCAAAAAAAAAGTACAACTAACGCCCACCTCTGGGGTGACAGATACTGCTCCTTAACTCCCCTGGATATTTACTGGCTTTAACGATCTGTTTTGAAACTGTCCATGGTGGCATTCACCTGTCATTCCAGCATGCCGGGAGGCTGAGGCAGGAGGGTCTCGCTTCAAAACCAGCCTGAGGCAGTTGAGCCCCTTCTTGGGAGCGTAGCTCACTAAGATACGCTCAGTGCAAAGGGCCTGGGTTCCACCTCAGGTCCGCTCTGAGGACCTGCTGTGTACTGGCCAGGCACTGTGCTCACAGCAGAGTGGCCAGGTCCAAGTCCCCTGCCCTGGGGAAATGACATTCAGGAAAGGATGAAGCCAGAAAACAGCTCCCCCTCCTCCCTGGCCTCCAGTCCGTAATTCTGTCCCAGGTCCTCCTGCTCCTGGTCTTGTGACCACATTCCTCACACTGTGATGAAGGCACACATCATATGATCTCTCAGAAAGAGTCCTTAAAAGGAAGAGCTGCCCCTTCTCTGCCCCTTCCTCTTTCCTACTGACTGGGAAAGTAAAATGCAATGGGTGGAGCTGGAGCAGCCACTATAGGGTTGGAAATGTGCACGCTAAGAGATGGCACAGATAGGGGCTGGGGATTTAGCTCAGTGGCATAAGCTCCTGCCTTACAAGCAGGCAGTCGTGAGTTCGATCCCCGGTACCCATAAAAAGGAAAAAAAAAAAAAAAAAAGCGATGGCACAGATCTGGTTTTCTGACCCTGCCTGGAATTGCCTCCCTCAGTAGTGATTCATTTCCATCTAACTCAAGCAGGCAGCATTTCGGATTTCCTGAGCCACACAAGCCCGGATAATCTTAAAGGACGCACTGTGTAATATACCTCACCTTCGGCTCCTTTTTTGCTACACCTTATCAGCTGTGTGATCTCGGGCAAATGTCCTCACCTCTCTGGGCCTCCAGGCCTCAAATGAAAAATTTGGCTCCAATGACCGTTGCAAATTGCATCAGTCCAGGAGAGGACGTGGGAGATGAGTGTGACCCGGATGTGGGAGGGAGGAGCCCGAGGCAGGGGCTCCGGCAGGCAGTAGGAGAAGAGAGAGGAGAATCCTGGATACGGCACGGAGCTGGCTGGGCTCCATCCCACAGGTACGAGGGAGAACCCGGGGCACATTACACTCCTTGGGTACGCAATGGAGGGCGAGTGACAGCAAGGTCAGAAGACGGGGTGGACTGCCTGGTCACCGGCCTGCTGAGGACCAGAACTCACCAGAAGTCCAGTCTCCAGGTGCAGCCCAGGTAGACAGGGGTGACAGCTAGGCGACTTGAAGCAGGATAAATGGGTTGCCACCTCTGGGGACTCGAAGAGCCATGGGATCTCAGAGATTCAAAGTGGCCGGCTCTTGGTTGCCTCCCTGGATGAGGAGCTCACTCCCTTTCACCCAGATAAATCACAGCCTGGAGTCTGTTTTACTCAAATGAGGCACGGAGCAGTGCCTGGTGTGCATGCTCAGCGTGGGGCAGCTTTGGTGTCCCAGGCCAGCCCGTGGAGGTGTAGGAGCCCAACACTAGGACCCTGGATTCCTCTGATCGTGGCTTCAGGGCGGGACGGGCCAATGTGGAGGCCTGGCGGGGGTGCAACTCCGGCATCAACTAAATCCATTTGCAGTCTGCTGTGGGGGCCCACATCTATCATCCCAGCACTCAGGAGGCTAAGTCAGGGAGATCACTATATCTCTCTGGTGTGTTCAGGAAGCCTCTCCACCGGGTCCCGGGGTGACCTGAGCGCCCCTTGGATGCAGCTCAGACTCCTGTGAGCAGAGGGGGGCGCCCCGTGGAACGCCGCGTGGCCACACCCACATCAGACTTCAGGGCTGGGTTTCCCGCTGATTTTCTTTTATTTCCTCTCAATCTCTCAGTGGAAAAAAACAAACAAACAAAACAAAAAACCCCACAACACACCATTAGAGAACTATGTGCTCACCGCTCCGACCACTGCTACGGGTGGCAGTGTCGCTTTGAGGGCGTCTCCCCCCCCCCCCCCGCCTGATTCGTGGTTAACGCTATGGGGATCAGGGTGTTGCATTAGCCCAACACACAGTTTTTTGGGCCCTAGTGCATAATATTCCATAGCCCGGTGCTCTGCAGATCTACGATCCGACCTCTTTTCCCAGACTTCAGGGGCAGGCGGAGTCAGCGGTGCTAGCGTCATGGGGAAGGGGACTTAAAAACACAGGCAACCGGCATGATGGTGCATGCCTGAGCCCCGCCTACTCAGGAAGCTGAGGCAGGAGAATCTCAGTCAAAGCCCGGGTTGGACAACTTAGTGAACTTTGAAAAGGGTGGGGGATGAAAAAAAAAAAGTAAAAACAAGGGGCTGGGGATTTAACTCAGCGGCATAAGCGCCTGCCTTGCAAGTGTGCAATCCTGAGTTCAATCCCTGGTACCGATAAATTCAAAAAAGACAAAAAAAAAAAAAAAAAAAGAAAAAGAAAAGGGCGGGGTGGAGCTCAGTGCAAAGGCCCCAGGTTCCCTTCCCAGCCCCAGGATTAAAAATCAATAAAACGGTGCAGGCCCCCCGGGGCCCTGGGCCCCTGCCACCCTCTGTGCGCCCCGCTGTGTCCCTGAGGTTCCCTCCCTGACCCCACGAGCTGCAGCTGGCTGAGGGCAGGGCCTTGGGCCATCGCTGCGGCCAGGCCCAAGGCGGCGTCCGGCAAAGTACAGTGAACTCTGCCCCATTTGCCGTTCCTGGTGATGGGGATACCTGTGGGAGTCAGCATTTTGGGGCGCTAATATTCTGTGCCAGGGACCCGCAGATCTCTGCCGCAGATCCTAAAAGGAGTGAGGCCGACGCGTGAGAGCCGCAGAGTGGCACCGGTCCTCTGGCTCTGCGGGTTGCTTACCTCCCCGGACGGGCAGCTCACCCCTCCCTCTAGCCCGCCCGTGCGCGCGCACCCGAGCGCGCACTCGTGCGCCACCTGCTCCGCCATCCAACACCACCCCCGCCCAGCTCCCCGCAGTGGATGCCTGTGCGCATCTTGCGTCGCCAAGGTCAGGGACCCCAAGGCTTCCCGGGGACCCCACCTGGCCCGCGCAGCAGGCGCCGGGGCTCGGGGGGCGGGGCGGGGCGGGGAGGGGCCGGCGACGGCAGCGGCGGCGGCGCGCGGAGCGGAGCGGACCGCAGTGCGGCCGGCGCTAGGACCCGCCAGGGCTCCGAGGCCGCAGCGCCTCCGGCGGCCCCCCCGCCCTGTCGCCACCCCCCCAAAATGAGGAAACGCGGCGACAACTTGGTCCAAGTTGTGCAACCCGGGCCGCCTCGGGGTGCACGGCCGGCTGGCGGGGTCCCCTCCTGGGGGCGGTCGCGGGGCTCGGCCCGGAGGCGCCTCCTGAGCAGGTGAGCGCGCGCCTGGCTGGGAGGAGACGCCCCGCAGCGGTGGGGACTCCGGGGGCTCGGAGTGGGTGGGGGACCCCACCGGGCCGGGAGCGCGATCCTGCTCCCCGGCGCGTGCACCTGGGTTGCTCGCGCCCGGCCGGGTGGGGCGCGCGCGCCAGGTGTTGGAGCGCGCGGCCCCTGGTGTGGGCGGGCTGCGAGAACGCGCACCTGTCTCCAGGTGGCTTCCCGGGCACGCGCGCAGGGAGCCGGGTGTGCTCTGCGGGCGCGCGCGTGTGTACGCGCATCGGTATGCATGAGGACGCGCGGTCCGGGCTGCTTTAGGGGCGCCGCCGAGGGGAGGTCAGGGATGGGACTCTGCCTCCTCACCTGGTCACTGCCCCGGGGACCTGGAGAAGCAGCCGGGGCCCCCAGCCCCGCCGAGGAGGACCTCGGTGCCTCCGCCCTGGGCAGGGCAGGGGGAGTCACAGGGGTCCTCTGGGGCCCACAGGGGCGCGGAGGCTGGATGGCTGCCTCCAGCGCCCACACACCACCCCAGGGCCAGAGGAGTGACCTTGATTCATCCCTGTCCCCACCGAGCCCTCGCCGCAGACCGAGAAGGAGAGGAGTCAGGCTCGGTCAGGTGGCACCTGGCTCCCCACGCTGCTGGTGGTGGCCCTGGGCCAGCCGTTCCCCCCAGCCCCACCCCAGCGTGGGACCACTGCCTCGGCGCCCCTCTGGTGCCTCAGTTTCCCTTTGGGGCGATGGCAGGGTGGGCACCGTGGCTCTCTGGTTGGCGTGCATTTTACGTCTGTGGCTGGCCAAGGGACTTTCCTGGGTAAGGTCACTTCCTCCGAGGAGGAGAGGCCTGTCTTCCCCCGGCTGTCACCCAGAGACCTCGCCGCCGGCTGGATGCAGGAACCCCCCACCCCCAGCCCTACCTACGCCCCGCATCCTGTGACTCTGACCCCTCCCCAGGTGAACTCTCACTTCCCGGCGCCTGGCGCCTCTGTCCACCGCAGCCAGGATGCCGACGGTGAGTGTCCCCGGCGTGGGCACCCGGGTCCCCACCCCTGCAGGCCGCGGGACCCACAGACCCGGCCCCGCCCCAGGGTGGGCTGCGCGCCGCTCACCAGCGCACCACCCCTCCTGATCTCGGCCCAGCCCCGGGTGCTGGGCCTTGGCGCTGCTAGGTCGCTGCCTCGCGCCCTAACCCTGCACGTGCCTATCCGCTGTGTCCCCCGCTCCTGATGTTCCCACTGCACCCCCAGAGGCGCTGGGCCCCCGGCACCCAGTGCATCACCAAGTGCGAGCACTCGCGCCCCAAGCCCGGGGAGCTGGCCTTCCGCAAGGGCGACGTGGTCACCATCCTGGAGGCCTGCGAGGTGAGGACGCGCCGGTGCCGAGGCAGGGGGTGGGGGGGCCACGCCAGGACCCCGAGCTGACTCCGGCCGCGGCCCCGTGTCCCCTCCGCGCAGAACAAGAGCTGGTACCGTGCCAAGCACCACGGGAGTGGCCAGGAGGGGCTGCTGGCGGCGGGCGCGCTGCGGGAGCGCGAGGCCCTCTCCGCGGACCCCAAGCTCAGCCTCATGCCGTGAGCCTCTGGGGCGGGGACGGGGACCCGGGCAGGGGATCGGGGGTGTCCCCAGCGCGGCCCACGCGTCCTCCTCGTGCGCCGCAGGTGGTTCCACGGGAAGATCTCGGGCCAGGAGGCCGTGCAGCAGCTGCAGCCGCCCGAGGACGGGCTGTTCCTGGTGCGCGAATCTGCGCGACACCCGGGCGACTACGTGCTCTGCGTCAGCTTCGGCCACGACGTCATCCACTACCGCGTGCTGCATCGCGACGGCCACCTGACCATCGACGAGGCCGTGTGCTTCTGCAACCTCATGGACATGGTGGAGGTGCCCGGGACGGTGGGGACCCACCCCGGAGACCGCCTGCCCCAGCCGGCCACCCTGACTCTGCCTCGAGGGCCTCTGGGGACCCTCGTGGGCCTCTGATTGACACCACTCCAGCCCCTAGAATCCTCCCGCACCCCTTCCTGTTCCCATGGGAACCAGCCTATCCCAGCAGGGACCCCCACGCGCTCCCCAGAGCCGCACCCCCCCAAGGGATGGGTGCCCCTCAGGCTCACAGCCGCCCCTGCCCTGCCCCCAGCACTACAGCAAGGATAAGGGACCCATCTGCACCAAGCTGGTGAAGCCCAAGAGGAAGCAGGGGACCAAGTCGGCGGAAGAGGAGCTGGCCAAGGGTAACGGTCACCCGGGGCAGCCGGGCCTCTGCACCAGGGCTCCAAGACATCTTTTGACCGTGAAAACCCATCCATGTGATGCCCGTGCTTGGAATTTCACAGCTGCTACATTTCTGAGCTCCTCTCTGTCCAGTCCCTGCTCCATGCCCTCTCCCCATTTCCCGAATGCCTCTCGGTCATCCTGTGTTCTGTTCCCTTCCCCTGAAATGCTTTTCCAGCCCCTGAGTTTTGCAGTGCTCACTATTCAAGACCAAAGCAAGTGCCTGCCCTTCAGTCCCTGGTCATACCGGCCTTTGCAGGCTGAGGATGTGTCCCTGAGTCTTGTCTTTCCCAGGAAGGTCTGGGTCCAACAGTAACTAGGGGAGCCCAGTGTGTGCCCTGCCTGACCACAGCCTCGGAAGCTGGGTTTTGGGAGAAAAAGGAGGACCCTGCAGAAGCTGCTGTGGGGAAGGAGGGTGCTGGGAGAGGACAGAAAGGCCAGACCTGGAGGGCCCCAGGTCCCCAGGCAGCCGTGTGACCCACTGACCCGCTCTGCACCGCAGCTGGCTGGCTCCTGGACCTGCAGCACCTGACACTGGGCGGCCCCATCGGAGAGGGGGAGTTTGGAGGTGAGGACGTGGGCCAGGAGAGGGGCTGGGGGACCCAGGCTGAATTCAGACCCATCTGCATGGCTGAGAACTCCTGCCTCAGCCTCCCAGAGGTCCCCCACCATGCCTAGCTCTGAATGCTTTTAAAACGCACAGCTCTCTGGGAGGCTGAGGCAGGACGATCTCAAAGTGGAGGCCACCCTGAGCGATTTAGCAACTTAGTGAGATCCCGCCTCAAGTCAAGATTTTTAAAAAGCCCCTGAGTGGGAGAGGGGACGAGAAGCTTTGCAGACAGCAGCCAGAGGCTCCATGGGCCTTGGGGCTGTCTCCGGGTCCCAGCCCGCAGCTGCAGTGCAGTGCGGCGGTCGGTCTGGGGATGTGTCTGGTGTCCGGGGTGCCGTGGTCCTGACCTCTGTCCCCCTCCACTCCCAGCCGTCCTGCAGGGCGAGTACCTGGGGCAGAAGGTGGCCGTGAAGAACATCAAGTGCGACGTGACGGCCCAGGCCTTCCTGGACGAGACGGCGGTGATGACGTGCGTGCTGGGCAGTCAGGGCTGGGGCCGGGGTCTGGGCCGGCCTCACCCCTCCTCCGCTGTGCTCCCCTCCCCCCAGGAAGCTGCAGCACCGGAACCTGGTGCGGCTGCTGGGCGTCATCCTGCACCAGGGCCTGTACATCGTCATGGAGAACGTGACCAAGGTGCGGGCGGGCCGCTGGGCGCGGGCGGGCGGGGCGGGGGGCCCATGGCGAACCTCCAAAATCCCGCAGGGCAACCTGGTGAACTTCCTGCGCACGCGGGGCCGCGCCCTGGTCCCCGCCACTCAGCTGCTGCAGTTTTCGCTGTGAGTGGGGGAGGGGCTCCCGCTGGGGAGGTGAGGGGGAAACTGAGGCACGGGGCCGGGCGGAGCCGGGAGCTTCCCAGAACCCCTCCCCAGGCACGTGGCTGAGGGGATGGAGTATCTGGAGAGCAAGAAGCTGGTCCACCGCGACCTGGCCGCTCGCAACATCCTGGTGTCCGAGGACCTGGTGGCCAAGGTCAGCGACTTCGGCCTGGCCAAAGCCGAGCGCAAGGGCCTGGACGCGAGCCGGCTGCCGGTCAAGTGGACGGCGCCCGAGGCGCTCAAGCACGGGGTGAGAACCCCGCCATCCTCCACCGCCCGCCCCCAAGGTCTCGGGGTCCCGCAGAGCTGGATGGGGGGGCCCCAGCCCTGTTGCCTGACGGGGCCGGGGGATCTTGGGCCTCAGTTTCTCCATCTCTGAAATGGCCAGGGCCTCCGCTCTACAGTGTGAGCTCCACCCAGCTGTGGGAGGCCTGAGGGGCCGAGTCTGATGGGAGGAGCTCAGAAAGGGGGGTCAGCCCAGGGGGGCTCCGGGAGGAAGCGAGGCTGGCCAGAAACCTCGGTCCGGTGCCCACGGCTGTGCTCTCGGCACTCCGGGAGGCCGAGGCAGGAGGGCCTCCAGTTGGAGCCCAGCCTGGTGACTTAGCGACTTAGGGAGTCTCGGTCTCCCAGTCCTCCAAAAAAAAGAAAAACGAAAGAGGAATTCGGGGGGCCCCACCTCAGCTGGCTCTCCGCCCCACAGAAGTTCTCCAGCAAGTCAGACGTCTGGAGTTTCGGGGTGCTCCTGTGGGAAGTCTTCTCCTACGGAAGGGCCCCGTACCCCAAGATGGTGAGTGGGCCGGGCTGGGGAGGCTGGGCTCTCGGGCTGGAGCCGCCGCCCACGGCCCCCTGCCTGTGTCCGCAGTCGCTGAAGGAGGTGTCGGAGGCGGTGGAGCAGGGCTACCGCATGGAGCCCCCCGAGGGCTGCCCGGGCCCGGTGCTGGCGCTCATGGGCAGCTGCTGGGAGGCGGAGCCCGCGCGCCGGCCGCCCTTCCGCAAGGTGGCGGAGAAGCTGGCGCGGGAGGTGCGCAGCGCGGCCACCTCGGCCCCCGGCGGGGCCCAGGACGGCGACGGCTCGTGCTCGCCCCGGAGCCAGGAGCCCTGAGCCCGGCCGGCCGGCGGCGACCACGGCCCGAGGACCAGGACCAGGACCGAGACCGAGCGCAGGCCGGCCGCAGGGCGACCACCGCGGAAAGCTGCGGCTCGGTGACCCCGGCGCGCCCCCACCCGGGGACCTCGCGCCCCGCGCGTTGGTGGCCGCTGTCCTGGGTCCCCTCCGGGCCGAGGCCACGGCGCCTCTCCAGCCGGCGGGCAGGGACTGTGGGTCTCGGGTCCCCTCCGGCCCGCACCCCCGTGTGGCCCACACTGGGCCCCCAGCACAGCGCCTGACCTGGAAGCCACCCAGCGCCACCGTGCAGACGCCGTGCCCTGGGGGTTCCTGGGGACCCCAACAGGGCTGGCCATTCGATGGGAGTCGAGTACCCCAACTCACCCAGCCCCCGCAATGTGCCCCCCACCTGTCCCCTCCGCCCCTCACCCGTCCTCCTTGCTCATCCCTACTGAGCATGCAGTGTGTGTCTGGCCCTTCTGGGTGCCGGGCACCCCGAAACCCTGGTGGTACAGCCCATAGGTGACACTGTGCTTGGACTGAGGCCGAATGTCCAGGGATGAAGCACCTGCCCGGTGACTCTGGGGACACACGGGTCGGGCCCCAGCAGGGGCACCCAAGCCTCCATCCTGAGCCTCCGGCCGTGAGGGCTTTGCTGGCTGCAGGACTGCACTGCTCAGGGCAGAGGCCCCACGGGGCACCACTGGGCCCGACACCCCTGCTGGCACTCGGCAGCCCCAGAGGTCCAAAAGGCCCTTCCCAAGGGTGTGACCGGCCGGGCCAGCCGCAGCGGTCTCAGCCTGGTCTGTCACTGTAACAGCCCCCAAGGCAGCCAGGAAACAACTGCCCACAGGGCTCCAGGATGGAGAGCAGGACGCCAGTCGGTGGGGGAGGGGGATGATCAGAGGGGTGCGCTGGCGGTGGGGGCACAAGGGGCCAGCCCTGGTGGCCCCAGCTGTGATCCCAGCACTCGGGAGGCTGAGGCAGGACCACTGGGAGTTTGAGACCAGCCTGGGCTGCAAAGTGAGCTCAAGGCCAGCCTGAGCCGTACAGAGAGACCCTGCCTCAAAAAGACAAAAACAAAACAAAGATTTCCCAGTTGCACTGACCTCCCACGTACCCTCTGGGAGCCCCATCCATCCTCTAGCCTCAGTTTCCCCACCAGCACCCAGAAGGATCTACTGGTTCTCTGGGAAGGGTCAGAGGGGCTGTGTAGCCTGGCTTCACCCCCAGTCCCCACTTAAGCTGACCCACCAGGGAAGGGCAGCCCTGTGGCCTGCGGCCAGAGTTGCCCCAATATTTGCAAGACTTTGGGGACCACCTCTCCCGCGCCCAGCCTCTACCCTGCACTGCACAGAGCCTGGGGGGCCCTCAGGTACTGCCGCAGCCAGGGAAGGAGGCGGCCCCAGCCCCTGGCTCCGCCTCCCCAGGAGCCCTGCTCCCCCGGCATCCCCAGCTGCTGTCCCCAGCAGGCGTGGGCCCGGGACCCCAGCTCGCCAGGGAGGCTGAGGCCGAGGGTTCCCCGTCCCAGCCCAGCCTGCGCAATCAGTGACTGAGAGCCTTCTCAGACTCAGAAGGCGCCCTGGGTGGAGCTGGGGGGGGTGGAGCCCCTGGGTCCCACCCCGAGTGCTGGGAGAAAGGAAACAGGAAGCAGGGAGGGAAGGCGGAAAGAACAAACAGGGGGGGGAAAGACAGGAAAGCAACTCTGCGGCCCGGCTCCTGAGCTTGCGTTTTGCATCCGACATGGTCTTCATCTTAACTTCACCCTGGCTGTCCCACCTGGCCCCAGAGGGCCTGCCCTGCGGCTTTGGTCTGTTTTGTTCACTGTTGTGAATGGTACCTGGAAAGCCAGTACTCAATAAATGTTTACTGAGCAAATGAGTGCATGAATAGTGAACTTCTATTCATACCTCAAGACCCTGAACAAATGTCCCTTTGTGCTTGTCCCGGCCTGAGTCCTGAGGAGCCAAGTGGTTTTTTTGAGACAAGATCTCACTGTGTAGTTCAGGCTGCCCTCGAGCACATGGTGATCCTCCTGCTTCAGCGTCCTGAGCTCTGAGATTAAATGTGTGAGCTGCCTGCATGCTGTGCTCACTGAGAAACCAAGATTCTCCCCAGAGGGGCCGGGGATGTAGCTCAGTGGGTCAGCGCCTGCCTGGCAAGCACAAGTCCTGATACCAAAAAAAACAAATTCTCAGGGAACAGGTCCTAGTGTCACGGTTCAGAGCAAGGAAACAGACCCAGGGTGGGCGCCCCAGTGTCCCACCAGGACGGCAGTGTCCTAGCCCCTCACTTAACCACCCACAGCGAACCCTGGCCCCCCGCCAGGATCCTGACTGGGTGGGGGGCTGTGGGCATGAGCTGAGGCTTCACGTTTGAGTAGGAATTCACTGGCTGGAGGCGCTTTCTGGGAGCCTTGTGGGAGCCGGGTGGATGGAGCCCTAGAGAGCTTGGGAGGCCTTCCACGGGAGCAGAGGACCCGCCAAGGGACACCCTGAGAGCCCCAGAGCCGGGCAGCCCGAGGCTCCCTGAGGCCTCAGCGCTGTGTTCCCCCTCCGGCTGCACAGCTGTCCCTGGAGCCCAGGCTGGGCCTGGGTCTGCACACGTCCTGGCCCCCAGTCCCCCAGCCCGTTTTCACTCTGGCCTTGGTGGACAGCTTGGCCCCGGGGGAGCCGCCCCTCAGCTGCCAGCCCAGCAGCAGGTGCGGCTGCGCACGGGACCTGCCCCGGGGCTCTGCAGGGCAGGCATCTCTCCTGGCCCCCAGGGCTTCTCACCCTCACCCCATGACAGACGCACGCCAGCCCGCCCCTCACCACCCCACTGCACGAGGCAAACTGAGGCCCCAGATGCAGGGAGACGGCTGCACGGCCTGAGTGGGCCTCTGTCCCGCCACAGAGGAGGACCCCGCCTGTCCCACCAGCCACACTCCCAGGCCTCAGGGACGGTCACCCTCTGGGGGCAGGGACAAGGCGGCTGCTACCAGGTGGAAGCCAGGAACACAGGCAGCAGAGGCGACAGTGCCAGCCCCACCCCAGCCAGGGCCCCGCCGCGGGACACCCCAGGCCCCATACCCAGACCCTCTCTCCCAACTCTGCCTGCCCATCCCCCAACTGCCCGTCTGTCCATCCATTCTCCATCTGTATCACTTGAGCCAAAGCAAAGCAGGAAAGACCGGACACCAGAAGGAGGCTGGAGGGCGCTCCGGCAGCTTTGTGGCTGTGCAAAGGCCCTGTGGCAGGAGTGAATCAAGCCAGTGACTCCCTTGTTGCAGGCAGGGCTGGTGGCCCAGGTCCCACGGGTGTTTATCCTGGGGAACAGCTTGAGCTTAAGCAGGTGCACAGTTCCCTTCAGGAATGCTGCTGTCACTTCCCTAGAATGTGACAGACTGAGGGACCCGGAGCTAGAGGGCCTAGCTGTCCTACAATGTGGCTCAGCATCCTCCCTAGAGGCCCCTGTTGCTAACTGGACACCTCCAACCCTCAGGCTTGAGCCTGACCCCCAGGACTGGACTCCAGGGTTCCCCAGTGAGGGCTGCAGGGCAGGGCCAGGTCCCGGAGTGCCTGAGGCCCCTACAGCTCTGGACGAAAAGGGCGGCTCCTCCCCCAGCTCTGCTCTCTGAGTCCTGAGGCCCCGACATGACACCGGGCGGCTCTCCCCTCCCGGGGGGCTGCAGGCGGACCCACAGGCCGGAGGGGCCCCACTCCCTGCCGCAGTCTGGAGCCCAGACCACACCGAGGCAGCCGGGGTTGTTTCTTTTACCTTTATATTGGGGCGCGAGGACGGAACCGAGGCCCCTCTGGTTTCTGACACAGGCTCCTGCCAAGCTGCTGAGTCGCCCGGGCTGGGCTCGAATTTACAGTGCTCCTACCTCGGCCTCGGCCTCAGGAGTGCGCCACTGTGCCAGGCCCTGGGCCTGGACCTCCTGCAATCCGGGCAAGGTCCATTCTCTCCCTGGAAAGAGTCCCTGGGTGGGGGACGAGGGTTCACCTCACCCTCTGGCCCACTAGAACTTCTTGTTCTTGTTCAGCCGATTGTCCCGCCAAATGTTCTGTTTCCGAAGCAGTCGCCAGTACTCTCGGGTGTCAGGGTCCAGCTCCTCCAGCTTCTTTGGGGGGCCTACATTCATCTGGAACAGCCTGACAGGAAGAGGGGGTCAGTCTGAGCACCCTGGGGCAGACATGGTGACGGCTTCCCCACCACTCTCCTGCGACAGGTTCAGTTCTGCCCCAGGGCCTTTGCACAAGCAGCACCCACCCTGGTCCTGGCTCAGGTGTCCCCTCCCCAGGCTCCCTACCAAGAAAAAGGATGCCTGCCTCATTTCAGGGGCTTCGTATGTGTCCAGCCTCATCCTCTGGGTCCCTATGGATGGTCAGAACAGCAGGATGGCACTTCCTCCCTGGACAGGAGGGAGGGGGCGCTCACCACTCAGGGTATTCGGCATCCGGCTTCAGGACCACATCCTGCCCCTCCTTGTAGATGTTCACACCCATGGCATGCGTGGTGAGCTGGACAGGATCTGTGCACACATCTGGGTCCTTCAGGGCATCACTGCTCACAGCACCCTTGGCTCCCTTCGCCCCCTTCATGACTGCAGGGAGGAGACCAAGGGACCTTGCAGCCTGGTTCCACCCCCAGAAGGCCACTTGCTCTGCTGTCCCTCTCCCGGGTGTCCTTGGGCCTCAGCCTGCCCACCCTCCACAGAGTGACCATGTGCGAAAAGACCCAGCATCAGACTCCCTCCTTAAAACCTCTGGCGCTGAGACCGTCTCACTGCGTATTCCAGACTGGCTAGATCCTCCTGCCTCAGCCTCTCAAAGTGCTGGGCTGGGATTACAGCTATTCACCACCATGCCCGGCTTTCGATTCTATTTATACTGAATAGTATTTTTAAAAATTTTTATCTTTTTGTTGCTGTTAGGGAGAAAGTTTCCATTGGCTCAGGTGTTTTTTAACGTTTGCCTTTTTTCCTCCTTCCAACAAAGTAGCTCGGGTGAGGCCTGAATCCAGCTAAAAATTGTGTAACTAACGTTGATTATTTCGACCTGGCGTGGCAGTGCACAGCTGTAATCTCAGCACGACGAGGCTGAGGCAGGAGGATCGCCTTGATATCGCTTCTAAACCAATCTGGACTACACAGCAAGTTCAAGACCGGGCTGAATTAAGCTTTTAAAAAACTTTAAAGGGTCCCCCTGCTCCTCAATTCCTGGGTCACGCAGCGATTTGGAGGCAGGGACGGTAACGGAACCTAAATTCATAATTTTGCTCGCCCTCAAAAAGTCTTCAAACCTGCGCCTGCGCAGTGGAACGCGTTTGCGGCGCTAAACGCGAGCAGAGTCAGGTCCGCTGGAGTTCAACCTGGCGCATGCGCGCTGATGCTCCCCAGGCCGCTCCGAGGCAGGCGCCTGCGCAGTAACCCTAAATCCCACGCCCTCAACCAGCGCCTGCGCACTACCAATCTCAAGCTGTCCACCCTTCCCCATCCTTGGTCCCGCTTAACGCAGCTCACCTGGCTTCTTGGCATAATCTCGAACCAACAGTCTTCCAAAGGCGGCGCGGGTTGGGAGCTCCTGGGATCTCCAGGCAGCCCACGTACAGGTAGGTATGAAAAGGCGTCTGGCCGCCATGACGTACGCCGACTGCTTGCACGCGCACGTTTCCGGGACAGAGACGTAAGCAGCCCAGGGTGGAATGGGGTGCTTTGGGAGTTGTAGGCTCCCACGGACTTCTGGGAAGTGTAGTCTTCCTAGCCTTAGGCATTATATTTGATTTCATTAAACTTTTGTAGAGTTTTCTTTTTCTTTGGGTTTTTTGAGGCAGCAGGGTTTTTTTTTTTTCTTTTGTCTTTTTTGAGACAGTCTGTCTATGCAGTTCAGACTGGCCTTAAACTCACTTTGTAGCCCAGGCTTGTCTTGAACTCCCAACGATCCTCCTGCCTCAGCCTCCTGAGTGCTGGGATTACAAGCATGAGCCACCACTCCCGGCGAAGCAGTGGTTTTAGGCTGGTCTTGAACTCACTATGCAGTCCCGGTTTGCTTCCAACTCGTGGCGATCCTCCCGCCTCAGCCTACCTAATGCTGTAATTACAGATATGCACCATCGCGCCTGGCTTCATTAAACTTTGGTACACATGCTCAATTCCTGTAGGCTATCTCCTGTGTGATATTCAAAGTATATTCCGTTGGCTTTTTGGACTTTTTCAATTATTAATTTGCTTAAAATATCACACTAGTAGGGTGTCCCAAAGAACCCACTTTTCGCTGTTCTTTACTATTTCCTAGGCCTTCTTCTTCACTTGTCTCATCACTGCAATAAGAAACAGGCAGCAGGCTGGGGATTTATTTCTGCGGCGTGAGCTCCTCCCTGGCAAGCGCGGTCATGAGTTCGATCCCCATACCAAAAAAGAAAAGAAAAAAAAAAGCAACAGGCAGTGATCAGTGACCCCATTTTGCAGAAGTGGGGCAATCTGAGCTCCTCTGCAGGGTTGAGTGTACAGGATTCGAACACGCTGCTTTGGGACCCGGCACAGCCCTAGCGCCGTCGTGTGGAAAGACTGGCTGAGAGGACTACATTTCCCAGAAGACACCGCGAGCCCGCGCATGCCCAGAGTCGGGGAACCGCGGGAACTGCTCAGGGGACGGAACTAGACGAGCTACCGCTGCTTGACAGCGCCGTCCGGGAAATGCCAGGGCTGGGCCAGGGACTCGGGGTCCTTGGGACCGCGCGGGGTGGAGGTGACCTCGGTTTAGAAAGTGAGTATGGAAGTGGGGACTCTAGGGCCGGCGCCGTAGTCTGGGATCCGAGGCCGTAGTAGTTTGGTGTGATCGGAAAGTTTAGAGACTGGGGTGCGCCTTTATTTTATTTTTTATTCCCCCCATACTGGGGGTTAAACCCTGGGGATTCACGCTGAGCTCCACCCACAGCTCTTTTTATTTTTTATTTTCAGACAGGCTCTCTTAAGTTGCTCAGGCCGGGTTTGAACTTTGGATCCTCCTGTCTCAGCCTCTCAGAGCACTGGGGTGACAGGCGGGAGCCACCGCGCTCCAATGCTGAGTTTTGGATCTGAAGTCTTGCTTTGGTGCTTGGGCATTAGGTTCGGGGTCACCAAACTAGGGAATCTTGAGTCTGGGGACCTGGAACCCACATCCGGGTCTGTAGGAACCAGGTGCCCAGCCTGGGTTCCACGTTTCAGGGCTAGCGGACTTGGGGGAGCCACGGCTGGAGTGAACAAAGCCCACCTAGGGAGAAGAATTGAGAGTGACAGGTACAAGGGACAGCCTGGGGTTCGCAGCCTGCCCGCCACAGTCTCTCCTCCATCCCCATTCTGTGCCTCAGTGTGCTCGTCTGTAAAATAGAGCCATAAGCCACGCATGGCCGTGTACACCTGTAATCCCAGCACTCGGGAGGCTGAGGCAGGAGGAATGCATGCAGTTCAGTGTGAAGGCCCTGGTTCTATCCCAGTCCTGCAAAAAAAGGATTGGGAGGTGGCATAGCATCTGTGCAGAGCACCCCGGGAATTAAACGCCAGCTTAATGGACACGGCAGCAGCCGCCTTTACCTGGTCTCCGTCTTTCAGCCCTGAGATGACGGCCTGAGCTCGGGTTCCAGGCATGGAGTTCCGCACAGCCCCCCAGCCCGCCTCAGGGCCTCCAGCCATGGACTTGGAGGCTCTTGAGCCCCCTGAGGACGCCAGCCCTGACCCCCCGTGGGACCCACTCTCTGGAGGACCCGGCAGCCTGAGTGAGATGGAACTTGATGGATCCAGCGTCCAGGACTTGGTGCAGCAGTTCGAGGCTCTGCCAGGGGACCTGGTGGGCCTGTCCCCAGACAGCACCCCCTGCCCACTGCATATCGCTACTGGCCGTGGCTTGGCGCCCCAGGAAGTGACCGCTGTCCCTGGGCTGCTGTCCTCGGAGGCTGGCGGGGATGCCCTGCTGAGCCTGCTGCGGTGTGAGGAGTGCCCTGCTCCCGAGCCCTGCCCCCACCGGCCCCTGGAGCCCGCGCCCCGCCTGCTGCAGCCCCCTGAGGACCCTGATGTGGAGGCTGCACCCCCCGACTGGGCGGAGCAGGGCTCTGCTGAGCAGGGCTACAGCAGGAGCTCAAGCAGCTCCCCTGAGCCGTGGCCAGAGATGACACCTCTGGTGACACCCGAAAAGCCACCACCGGCTGGGGTCCAGGTAGCACCTGCCTCCTCCAGGGGTCCCCTGCAGCCCAGAGCCCGGCAGGAGGACTCAGCCCAGCCCCTCTTCTGTCTTCTAGAACCCCGAGACCTTGGCTTCGTGCCCTGCCCTGCAGGAAGGTGAGTCCCTCCCCCCCAACTGGGCCTGGGACTCGGGGTCTGGTCAGCCACAGAGGGCACCCGAGTCCAGCACCCAATGAGAGCGAGGTTTGAGAGGCTCAGGGTGGTGTCAGGCCATTGCCACATGGCCTACAAGCAGAGATGCCCCCGAGAACCCTCTGCCATGAGGCAGGAGTCGGGCACGGCCCTTGACAGCACTGGGTGGAGAGCACAGATCTTCTGCAGGTCAGATCCACCCCGCTGTCGCAGCAGCCTCAGGAGCTGCAGTGCCCCACGCCCCAAATCCCAGCCCTCGGGAGGCTGAGGCAGGAGGGTCACAAGTTCAGGCCTGGATGACTTGGCAGGACCCTCTCAAGATAAAAAATACAAAGGCCCCAGGCGTCGCTCAGTGCCGAATGCTTGCCAGCCTGCTGGAGACCCTGGTTCTGCCCCTCGCTCTGCACAAAGAGAAAAGGAAAATAGTATTTTGCGAAGGTTGAAAATGGCGTGTGATTTCCGTGGTTGTTAATAAAGTTTTATTGAGACTCAGCCTCAAACCCTGCTCTGGCTGCTGAAGAAGCTGGGTCCAGTCTGTGAGCTCCGGTTTACTCAGAGCTTCCTGTCCTTAGGGCCAGGAAAATGAGAATATCAGCCACTGGGACCTTTATAGAAAAGGCTGTGTGTTTGCTCTCTAAAGGCACAGGAAGAACTAGCTCTGGCCATCTGGAATGTTCTGGAATGTTCTGGAATTGGGTTAAATCAGTTATTAAGTTCTGAGGGGGAGATGAGGGTCCTGTGCCCCTGAGAAGGTTCTAGAATCATGAGTGGCGCTGTGATTCTCCTAGACAGATCCAGAGTTTCCTGTGTTGCTTGTGGTTCTAGATTTTGTTTTGTGTTGGTTTGGTTTGGTTTGGTTTGGTTTTCTGAGACAGGATTTCACTCTGTAGTTCAGGCTGGCCTTGAATTTGAGGGGATCCTCCTGCCTCAGCCTCCCGAGTGCTGGGATGACAGGCGTGAGCCACCACACATGGCCATTTGTGGTCCTAGATTCAAGGGCCTCGGGCTGATGACACTGCCTGGTTCCAGTCGGACCAGAGAATTCTAGATGGTGGAGCAAGCAGTTTATCTGCTGTTCTAGAACCCAGAACCCGGGACAGAGCTGTCCTGTTCCCGCGCGGTCACCAAGTTCCGCAGCAGAACTAGACAGGAGAAATGCAATAGGCGCTTGTGTGATACTAACTTTTTTAGATAGCCATATCAAAAGCACTTTAAGATGAGAGGCCCACACCTGTCACCCCAGCGCCTGGGAGGCTGAGGCAGGAGGCTCGATGGGAGTTTGCGGCAGCCTGGGCGACTCGGCAGACGCGGTGGAAGGCGTTTCCCGAGCCCAGGTGGCTTCTGGGTGGCGGGTGGGACTGTGATGGGCTGGTTCCACTTTCCAGGGGCGAGCACCCTGGGGTTCTGGACACTCTGGAGATTCTGCCCTTGGACCTGGCAGCTGTCTCCCTCCACTGGCATGGACTGGGGTCTCCTGTTGCCCTGGGCTGCCCGGAGCGGGGTGCAGATTTGGGGGACCCCGAGCTGCTGCTGGCTTTGGAATCCTGCGCGGGGTGATCTCAATGCAGATCTCTAGTAAACTGCAAACCGTCGCTTCTGGTTTGGGGTCTGCGCGCGGGTCTGGACCTCAGAGGGCCCGGCCCCGGGGGCGCTGCCGGGTGGCAGGGCTGAGGGTGGACCTGGGCAGGCTGGGGGGCGCCTGAGGACTGAGCCGCCCCTGTCACCCTCAGTCGCTGGGCCGTGTGACCACGAGGACCTCCTGGACGGCGTCATATTTGGGGCCAAGTACTTGGGCTCCACGCAGCTGCTGTCCGAACGGAACCCGCCCCCCAGCACACGCATGGCCCAGGCCCAAGAGGCGGTGGACCGAGTGAAGGTGAGGCCGGGCAGGGGACGGCGGGTCCAGGGCCGAGGGCGGGGCCCCCAGAGACCCAGCTCTTCCTCCTGCCCAGGCGCCCGACGGGGAGACGCAGCCCATGACGGAAGTGGACCTCTTCGTGTCCACCAGGAGGATCAAGGTGCTGATGACCGACTCCCAGGTAGGGCTGGGCCAGCCTCCTTGGGCCGCGGGGCGAGGCCAGGTAAGGCCCCGCTCACTGCCCTCTCCCCAGGAGGCCATGATGGACCACGCCCTGCAGACGATCTCCTACATTGCTGACATCGGCCCCGTGCTGGTGCTCATGGCCCGGCGTCGGCTGGCCCGGAAGCCTGGAGCTGGAGACCGTGAGCACTGCCTGTACAAGATGTTGTGCCACGTCTTCCACTCAGAGGATGTGAGCAGCCAGGTCCCCGCGGGCTGTGCCTGGCACCCCCAGCTGCCTCCCTAGCCTTTCCTGCTCTTGGGCTCAGACGGTGGGGCTGAGAAGTCACCTATGACCACACTGTGGCTTCCTGGTGCTCTTAAGCCTTGTGGCTAAGACATAGCCACTTCAAGGCTCCACAGTCAAGGCCAATCTAATTCCTAGCAGGACTGGGAAGGTTCTAGGTGGAGGGGATATTAGAGCTGGCGCTTTGTAGGGTGAATAGGAGTTTGTAGACAAGGCCCTACCCGTGAATGCTGTTTTTGGGTTTTTGTTTGTTTGTTTGTTTGTTTTTTGTCTTTTTCCTTTTTATCGGTACCTGGGATGAACTCACGACTGCCTGCTTGCAAGGCAGGCACTTATGCCGCTGAGCTAAACCCCAGCCCCAATGCCCAGTTTTGCTGATCTCCGCCTAAGGGATGGACAGCCCCAGTTAACAGTAGTTAAGTTCATGCTCCACTTGTCCTGTGAACCTTCCCACAGCCTTTGCTGAGGGGTGATAACTGCCTGCCATTCTTGCTATATATTTCCCAGGGTTGCAGCTGCCTCTCCCCCGGCTCTCCCCAAGCCCCAGGGCAGGCAGCACGAGCCTCTCCCCCCGCAGGCGCAGCTCATCGCGCAGGCCATTGGCCAGGCCTTCGCCGCGGCCTACAGCCAGTTCCTGCGGGACAGCGGCATCGACCCGAGCCGGGTGGGCACGCGGCCCGGCCAGGGGGCAGCCGGCGCCGGCCACCTGCACAACGGCGACCTGGCGCACTTCTCCAACCGCGACAACTGCAGGGAGGTGAGGCGGCCGCCCCGCCCCCGGCCCGCCCGGCCCCGCCTGCACCCGTGCCAGCAGCTGCCCTCTGTGCCCAGGTGCGCATCGAGAAGCGGCGCGGCGAGGCCCTGGGCGTGGCGCTGGTGGAGTCCGGCTGGGGCTCGCTGCTGCCCACGGCCGTCATCGCCAACCTGCTGCACGGAGGCCCGGCCGAGCGCTCGGGCGCGCTCAGCATCGGCGACCGCATCACGGCGGTGAACGGGGCGAGCCTGGTGGGGCTGCCGCTGGCCGCGTGCCAGGCCGCCGTGCGTGTGAGTCCCGGGCCGGCCCGCACCCGGGCGCGTGGGGAAACTGAGGCTCGGGAGGCTGCAGCCTCCGCAGAGGCTGCCTCGTGAGGCCAGTGCCCTCCGTCCCGCAGGAGGTGAAGCCTCAGACGTCGGTGACGCTCAGCATCGTGCACTGCCCGCCGGTCACCACGGCCATCATCCGCCGACTGCATTCCCGAGAGCAGCTGGGATTCTGCGTGGAAGATGGCATCGTGAGGGGCGGGGCCGGGGCCGGGGCTTGGGGTGGTGTGGGCATGGGGGCGGGGCTTCAGGGCCTGTGCCATAGGTGGGTGGGGTTTGCATGGGCGTTCTATGGGCGGAGCAAGTACTGTAGGCGGGGCGGGACCTTCAGTGGTGTCTATAGGTGGGCCCTGGCTTCAGGGGGCGGGGCTGGGTCTTTCAGGGCGGGGCAAAGGCTTGTAGGGGCGGGGCTGTGGGCGGGGCAGGGGCTTGTAGGACTGTCTCTCTACGGGCCTGGGCAGTGGCTGTGGCACGGGTGGTCGGCAGCAGCACTGGGAAGGGCCAGGGCAGAGCCTGTGTGTGGGGCCTCTGAGAACACCCCTTTCCCCAGATCTGCAACCTTCTCCGGGGCGGCATTGCTGAACGCGGCGGCGTCCGCGTGGGCCACCGCATCATAGAGATCAACGGGCAGAGCGTGGTGGCCACGCCGCACCAGCGCATTGTTGAGCTGCTCACCGAGGCCCACGATGAGGTGCACATCAAGACCATGCCAGCCGCCACCTACCGCCTGCTCACGGGCCAGGAGCAGCCCGTGTACCTGTGAGCCCGCCGCCCCCACTACTGTGCCTTGGCCCTGCCGCTGCTGCTGAGCCGGCTGGGACTCGACCCCGCCTGCTCGCTCCTGGGAAATATTAAAGCTTATTCAGCAATCTCAGTGTTGGATCTCATCCCGCGGCCTGGCCTCTGGCCCCAGCTCTTCCTGGAAGCCAGCGCTGTGAAAATAGTATTTATTAAAGACCAGGAATATGGCAGGAGTGAAAGAGTCTTGGGTCCGGAAAGGCAGAGGGAGGGCCTGCAGACTGGCAACGCAGGTGAGGTCACAGGTCAGTGGCCGGACCCCAGTCATAGCCTTCTTCATCTGAGGACTCCATATCTCGGGCTCTGGTAAACTTTCTCCTCAAGGCTTCCCGTTCATAAGTCCTGGAGGTTGAGAAGGAAGAATAGAGGCTTCAGCTGGGGAAGATATGATTTAACTGGGACTGACTACTACGAGAAAGTGAGTGAGATTGGCCAGTTGTAGGTAGGGCCCTGAGAACAAACTCCTGTGCATCCTATAAAACCCCAGCCCCAGTGCCCCTGCAGGCAGCCTTTATTCCTCCCAGGAAGAGGACCTCTATTCTTTTGGCCCTGAATTCAGGAGCTTGGAGTGGCTCTGTCGCTCTCTATCATGGCCACTAGGTTACAAACAGAAGCAGAAACCACAGGTTGGTCCTAGACTGCTTTCTTAGCTCCAATGTCTGAACCTACGGGAAGGGCTAAGGACCGGCTCTTGAGCACAGAGGCCCTTACCGCATGCTGTCTTGGCGCTGCTGGCCCTCGGGGTGCCGCCTGTCCACCTGGAGGGAGAGGGGGAAAGGTTTGTGTCAGCCCCCAGGGGACAGTAAGTCTGGACTCAACCCCTCCCCACCTTCCCATGTTGTTCACAATTTTAAGTGAAAGTTGAGGCGGGGAGAGGGAAGGAGATCTTAGGTGAGCCTGTTAGATCTAGGTTTCCCCAGAAGGCTCTTGAGGGCTCCAATTTGTAAATGTGTTCACATATGCAAAGTGCTGGGAACTGTCTGTCTCCAGAGTGAGCCACCATGCACAGTGGAGCAGGTTGGGCACTGCAAAACCTTACTGAGCACATTCTAATCAAAGACATCATAGTGTTGTTCCTTTCTTCCAGTACTGGGAGTTGAACCCAGGGCCCTCGCCCTGAGCAACAACCCTTTTTACTTTTTATCTTATAATGGGATCTTGCTAAGTTGCCTGGGTTGGGGTCGAATTTGTGATCCTCCTGTCTCAGCCTCCCAGAGTGCTAGACTATTTACCAGGAGAAGGTCAGGGGACGGGGCATCCTTGGATCCCCAGGGGCAACTCCACTTAGACGGATAAATCCTGGAATAAGCATTTGAACTCCAACTGCAGTTGACAGAGACTCGGGCTCAGGACTTGAATTTTTACAATGCCATGATACTAAGATTTTGTTCTTTGTGCCAGAAGAAGAAACTGGCACAAAGGTCACAGGGCTCTGCCCTTGCGTCCCCCGCTTCTGCATGTGTGGATTCGACCAACTGTGGCTGCAGAATGTGGAAAGAACATCCACACGGAACATGAACAGCCTTCCGACACCTCTAACGCACACAGCGTCCCGCTGTCCAAATCACATTCACATGGCGTCAGCTTCCCGGCCCAGATGCTTTAAAGTCTACAAAACCCTGGGTGGTTTGGCGGGGCACACCTATCATGCCAGCACTCTGAGAGGCTGAGGCAGGAGGATCACAAATTCAAGCCCCACCTGGGCAGCTTGGAGGCCTTGGCCCCTTTAATGCATAAAGTCTGCTGGGGGGGGGGCACTGGGGCAGGGTCCACTGCCAATAGTGGTCGTGGACATCTGTGGTACCCACGGGTTGGAAGCTGTCACCATGGTTACTGAGGGGTTTTGTTTTTGTTTTTGTTTGAGAGAGGGTCTCACTATGTAGTTGAGGCTGGTGTTGAACTCGCTATGTAACCCAGGCTGGCTTTGAAGTCGCAGGGACCCTCCTGCCTCAGCCTCCCGAGTGCTGGGGTGACAGGCATGGGCCACCACGCCCGGCTACTGAGGGGAGCTCTGCTAGCTTTAACCTCATCATTGGCCCCACAGGCCGCGGCCTCCCAGCGGGTGTTCCCCCTCCAAGACCCTGGCGGGGCCCAGCCAAGCGCTGCTCACCGGGATGCCGCGCTGAGCCGGGATTCTCCCATCATCCCTCGGGCTCGGAGGCTCCTCCACGTGCACCGGCTCCGAGGACCGCGCCAGGGCCGGCCCCGAGGGCTCCTCGTCCGCGTCCGTGTGGAGCCCGCCCTCGCCGTCCGTGTAGCCCTCGCCGTCCGTGTAGACGCCGCCCTCGCCGTCCGTCTCCTCGTAGTCGCTGTTGGCGCGGCTGTCGCAGCTGAGGTCTGCAGCGCTGTCGGCCAGGCCGCGGCCGGGCAGGTCCAGGCTGTCCTCGGGGGGGCCGTCCAGCTGCGTGCGGGCCGGGACAGCGCTGCTGCGGCCGGCTGGGCGATGGCCGCCCCTGCAGCCCCGGTCACCAGCCACGCGGCCAGCCGTCTCGGCTCCGGCTGGAGCCCGCTGCGCCCGCCTCGCCACCCCGACCCCCGCTGCGCCCCGCCCCGCCACCCCGACCCCCGCTGCGCCCGCCCCGCCACCCCGACCCCCGCTGCACCCCGCTTCGCCACCCCGAGCCCCGCTGCGCCCCGCCTCGGCCACCCCGACCCCCGCTGCGCCCCGCCCCGCCCCCCCGACCCCCGCTGCGCCCCGCCCCGCCCCCCCGACCCCAGCTGCGCCCGCCTCGCCACCCCGACCCCCGCTGCGCCCCGCCCCGCCACCCCGACCCCCGCTGCACCCCGCCTCGGCCACCCCGACCCCCGCTGCGCCCGCCTCGCCACCCCGACCCCCGCTGCGCCCGCCTCGCCACCCCGACCCCCGCTGCACCCCGCTTCGCCACCCCGACCCCCGCTGCGCCCCGCCTCGCCACCCCGACCCCCGCTGCGCCCGCCTCGCCACCCCGACCCCAGCTGCGCCCCGCCTCGGCCACCCCGACCCCCGCTGCGCCCGCCTCGCCACCCCGAGCCCCGCTGCGCCCCGCCTCGGCCACCCCGACCCCCGCTGCGCCCGCCTCGCCACCCCGAACACCCCTGCGCCCCGCCTCGCCACCCCGACCCCCGCTGCGCCCCGCCTCGGCCACCCCGACCCCCGCTGCGCCCGCCTCGCCACCCCAAGCCCCGCTGCGCCCCGCCTCGGCCACCCCGAACCCCCCTGCGCCCCGCCTCGCCACCCCGACCCCCGCTGCGCCCCGCTTCGCCACCCCGAGCCCCGCTGCGCCCCGCCTCGCCACCCCGACCCCCGCTGCGCCCGCCTCGCCACCCCGAGCCCCGCTGCGCCCCGCCTCGGCCACCCCGACCCCCGCTGCTCCCCGCCTCGCCACCCCGACCCCCGCTGCGCCCGCCTCGCCACCCCGAGCCCCGCTGCGCCCCGCCTCGCCACCCCGACCCCCGCTGCACCCCGCTTCGCCACCCCGACCCCCGCTGCGCCCGCCTCGCCACCCCGACCCCCGCTGCACCCCGCTTCGCCACCCCGAGCCCCGCTGCGCCCGCCTTGCCACCCCGACCCCCGCTGCGCCCCGCCTCGCCACCCCGACCCCCGCTGCGCCCGCCTCGCCACCCCGAGCCCCGCTGCGCCCCGCCTCGCCACCCCGACCCCCGCTGCGCCCCGCCTCGGCCACCCCGACCCCCGCTGCGCCCCGCCTCGGCCACCCCGACCCCCGCTGCGCCCCGCCCCGAACCTGGTCCTCCGCCGTCCAGATGGGCCGCGTCTGCTGCTCCCGGATCACGGCCTTGAGCTCCTGGTACCAGGAGTCGCTGGTCCCGCGCAGGGGGATGGTGGCTGCGAGAGCAAGAGCGGGCGTCAGCCTGGCCCGGGCACCCCGGCACCCCCCGCCCCCTCCTCGGGGACCCCGGCACCCCCACCCGTGAAGAGGTGGCCGCTGTGCTTCTGCAGCTTCTGCGCCTGCGCGTAGAGGCGGCGGCTGCTGCGGCGGGAGGCGGGCGCCAGCCACTCGCGCAGGGCCTTGAGGGCCTGGCGGCTCTCGGGGGCGCAGAAGGCCACGATGGGGTAATACTGCACGTAGTTGAGGCGCTCGATGGCCGACGGGGTCACGTCCAGGAGCGCGTGTTTGTCCTGTGCAGTGGGGCAAGAGCAGAGGGAGGAAGAAACCCGGGTCAGAGTGAACCCCACGCTCACCCCCTCGCTGGAGGTCCACGTGGCCGGATAGCCAGGCCTCGGTTTCCCTATCTGTGACACAGGACGTCACCTGGGAGGCACTCACCTTCTCTGCAATCACCCGCACCGTGTCCAGTTTGATGATCTTGGACGGGCTGTCGACCCGAGATACGCTTTCTGTGGAAAGGTGAGGTGACTGTAGCTTCATGAGATGCCCCCGGCCCCTGGCACCACCACCCTTCCTATCTCTGTGGATCTGATGACCCTGGGCTGACCTGAGAGTGGGACCCTGCAGTGCGTGTCCTTCCCCGAGCAGCACAGCCTCACGGTCCACCCACACTGTAGCAGTAATAGGAATCCCTTCCTTTTTCCCGGCTGAGTAATATTCTGACATACACACAAACCCTGCTGTGTGTATCCACGCCTCTATGGGTGAATGCATGGGGTTTCCCACTTCTGCCTTTGTGAACTGTGCAGCTCTGAACATGGGTGTGCATATATCTATTTGAGTGACTGGGCTCGAACTTGTGGCCATCTTCCTGCCTCAGCCTCCTGAGTGCTGGGATTACAGGCATGTGCCAGTATGCCCAGGTAATGTTTGATTTCTTCCCTCCCCGACAATGGATACGGGGAATAGACCCAGTGCTTTACCACTGGGCTACACCTCTAGTCTTAAAAACAAAAACTGAGTCTCACTAGGTTGCCCAGGCTGGGCTTGAGCTCGGAGTCCTCTGCCTCAGCCTCCTAAATTCAATGCTTGATTCCTGCATGAATGACTGATCTGTTGCCCAAGAAGGCAGCACAGTGCCCCCTACTGGCCAGGCACAGGTTCCAGCTGCCACTATCTTCTGATTTTTGTTTTACTCCACCTGGTGGGGGATGGCATCTCAGGTGGCATGGACTTGTACGACTAAAGAGGTGCCACCTTCGCTGCCCTCTGGACCACTTCCGGTCTCCTCCCAAGAGCTGCCTCCAGCTCTCTTCTCTTTCCCGGAAACCATCTGTCAGATTTGGTTTACAAAACCGCTCCCGGATGTTGCTGAGTCCACAGGGCCGGAGGACGCAAGAAGGGAGGGCCTCCTGCCCCCAAACACCCCACTGCCCGGGGGTTCAATCTTACTTGAAGCCCAGCACTCCAGGAGGCTGAGGCAGGCAAGTTTGCGACCAGCTTGGGCAACTCAGCAAGATCCTGTCTCAATTTTTTTTCTTTTTGTATTTTTGAGACGGTCTAGCCGTGCAGGTCAGGCTGGCCTTCAGCTCACTTTGTAGCCCAGGCTGCTCTCGAACTCACAGCGATCCTTCTGCCTCAGCCTCCTAAGTGCTGGATTACAGGCATAAGCCACCAGCACAGCTTCCCACCTCAAATTTTTAAACAGGAATAAAAAGGACCAGAGGTTCAGCTCAGTGGCCAGTGCTCACCCAGCACACGCCAGGCCCTGGGTCACTCCTAGCACCAGGAACACAGAGAGTGGGCCTGCAGATTTCTGAGCCCTGTGCTAGCAGCAGTGCTCCCATAGCCGTGGGTCCTTCACCCCCTCTGGGCACGCCACCTGCCCCGGCTAATGCCATCCCGCAGTCCATGGCCTCACACCTGGTTTCTTACCTGCGATCTCAAACTGCTCAGGCATCTCCGCGGTCAACTTTTGCATAGCGATGTCTGCCACAGGCCCCAGGATCACCACCGGGCGCTTGAAGCTGGCTGGGGGCAGCATGACAAGAGTCAGGATCCATTATGTGGCACAGATGGTGAGGGTTTTGAACGGCTACCTGTGTACTTCTGGTATATAACATGTATAGCCAGGTGCGTGGCTGCCCCGTGGAAAAGACTACATTTCCCAGGCTCCCTTGCAGCTAGGATTGCCCACGTGACTCTGCTCTGGCCAATGGCATATAGGCAGAGCTGAAGCACGCACAGCTGGCTTTGTCCTTAAAGGGGAACTAGCTGTTATGGGGCGCGCCTTGCATTCTGAGAGGCTGAGGCATGAGGATCATCAGTTTGAGCCCAGCTTGGTCAACTTTATTTTGTCTCAAAGTAAAAAATAAGAGGTCAGGGCGGTAGCTCGGCAGGAAGGCCCCGCCGTTACCCACGCCAAGCAGGAAAATCCCTGAATATATCACGGCTGTACTGGCCGTGCTGGGGGCGGCGATGCAGGGCTGGGCCCCCTATTTTGAAGATTTCTCTCCGGATGTTGGGGTCACGGCTGAAGAGGGCACCGCAGGGCTTCCGTGGGGGTCACTCCCAGCCGTCCCGCCACCTCCCCGCCACCCCGGGTCCTCAGCTTTCTGCTGATGCCTGCTGGGCCTGCGCTCAGTCCCTCTCCCCGGAGCCCAAGAGCTGATCTCCTGGCCTTCCCACCCCGGCCCGGGCAGACTCTTCAAGCTGAGTTCAATTCTATGTATCCCTGCTCCCTCAAAACCTTGGGCACTAAAATCTAGCGCCCTACATCCAAAGTATAGACTGTTTGTACTGAGACTCGAACTCAGGACCTCACGCTTGCCAGGCAGGTGCTGTGCCACTGAGCTATATATCCCCCGCCTGATCTTCAAAGTATAATTTCAATATGTCATCATATAAGGATTACTAGTGAAACTTTATTTTTCTTTTGTGTTGCTGGGAATGAAATACAGGGTTTCCCTTTTTTGTCTGTTTTTTTGAGCCAGGGTCTCAGTAAGTTGTCCAGGCTGGGCTGGAACTTGCCACGCTCCTGCCTCAGCCTCCTGAGTGCTGGCATAGCAGGCGGTGCCACCACACCCGGCCCGCAGTGGTTTTTAAGCAACGAATCCCCTTCCTGTCTCCCCGTACCCTGGGGTACCGCGGACAGGGATCTCCGGCAGCAGAGGGGACGGGTCAGGGCTCGAGCCCCAGCCTCACCTTCTCTGAGGACCACACGCTCGTAGGGCGGGTAGTGGCCCTGCTTGGTCAGCGCCGACAGATCCTCCCGGCTACGATGGCTCGTTTTCTTGGCCCCACGGCGAAGGCCACGCAGGCGCCAGAACTCGGCCCGGGCACTGGAGCCAGAGGACGACCCGGGACCCAGGCCCGCGGCCCGCTGTGCCGCCTCCAGACTGGCCAGCTGCTCGGCCCTGGGGGCGAGGCACAGGGAGGGCGACCATGAGCTCTCTGGAGGCTGAGGCAGGAGCAGCACTGTGACTTGGAAGCCAGCCTGGGCTCCAACAGCGAGGCCCTGTCTCAGGGTCACAAGCAACCAGCAACCTGGTGGCACCAGCCTGTCATCCCAGCACTCAGGAGGCTGAGGCAGGAGGACTGCGAGTTGGCGCCCGGCCTGGCAACCTGCAGACTCAGAGGGAGCTGGCAGGGCGCTCACGCCAAGGCCTGGGGTCCGCCCAGTGCCCACCAACAAAACAAAACGAAGCAAACAAAACAACCCGCCACTGTGGCCGCTGAGCCCGGCTCGCCCTGGTGGCGCTCACCCAGATCCAGCACGGATCCCACAGGGAAACTGAGGCCGGGCACACCTGGTCTGGTTCGGGATGACGCCCCGCTCCTGCTCCCGGAGGTCTCGGTCCATGCGAGCCGCCAGCCAGAGGCTGCCCCGGGCCAGGCCGTGCCCAGCGCCCGGGTACAGCGTGTCCACCACGTGGAAGACGTCCCCGCGGGTGAAGCCCAGGCCGGAGGGCGGGCTCGGCTCCAGCTCGAAGTGCGTGCGGATGTAGAAGGAGTCGCCCACGCGGGACTGCACCAGCTTCCTGAAGACTGCGGCGGGGGTGAGGCTGCGGGTGCCACCTTCCCTCCCCCAGCTCCCCCCCCCCTCCTCCTCCATCTCCTCCTCCATCTCCTCCTCCTGCATCTCCTCCTCCTCCATCTCCTCCTCCTCCATCTCCTCCTCCTCCATCTCCTCCTCCTCCTTCTCCTCATCCTCCATCTCTTCCTCTCCCTCCTCCTCCATCCTCCCTCCTCTCCCCAGCATGGCAGGGTCCCCCCCAGCAGCCTGGGCAGCCCCTGGTGCTGGTGGCCGGCGGTGACTCACTGTCCTGCTTGTGCTGGGTCAGCAGCTCCACGTCCTCCCCGGGCGGCAGCGCCAGCAGGAACTGCACGGCCTCCTCCCGAGTGAGGCTGCGGAAGGGGGTGTCGTTCACCTGCCGGGGAGCGGTGCGTGAGGGGCCCGACACTGAGGACGGCTCTGGGTGTCCCTGAGACACAGAGGCCTCATCTTGGCCCAGAGCGGGGACCCCAGTGCCGATGTCGGGATCTGGGTGACCGAGCAGGGCGCAGTGGCGCACAGCTGTCATCCCAGCACCGGGGGAGGCTGAGGCAGGAGAGTCTCAAAAGCAAACCCAGCTGCGCCCCCACCCTGTGTCACCTGCAGGATCTGGTCCCCCTCCTGGATGCCCTGCCCCTCGGCCGGGCTGCCGGGCTGCACGCCAGACACGAAGATGCCCACGTCATTGCCCCCGGCCAGCCGCAGCCCGATGGTGGCGCCCTTGGTGAAGCGGACCAGGCGCGTGTCGGGGCTGTAGCTGCGGGCGGAGGACAGGCTCAGGCTCCACCCGGAGAGCGGGGCGCTGGGGGGCCGGGCTGGGGCCGGGCTGGGGTGAGGGCCGGGCTGGGCTGGGGTGAGGGCCGGGCTGGGGTGAGGGCCGGGCTGGGACGCACCCGCGGGCCTCCAGGCTCTGGCGGCTGGGGACCCTGTGGACGCGGCCGCTGCTCCCCCGCGGGGAATCTGAAAGACAGGGCGGTCCCCTGCACTCTGCGCCTCTGCCCGGCGTCCTGCCCCCCCCCAGGCCCCCCACACCTCGCCGCCCGCTTCTGTTCACAGGTGTTTTGTTTTTCTTTTTTTGCAACACAATCTCAATGTTGGCGCTCGCCTGTCATCCCAGCCCTCCCGTCATCCCAGCCCTCGGAGGCCGAGGCAGGAGGATCGCTGTGAATTCCAGACCAGCCTGGCTACAGTGAGCTCAAAGCCAGCCTGGCTGCACAGCGAGACCCGGTCTCCAAGAGAGAAACAGAAGACTCAATGTGTAGCCCAGGCCGGCCTTAGAATCCCAGCGATCTGCCTGCCTCGGCCTCCGAGCGGCACCCAGCCGCCCTCTGCTCCCTAGGCCGTGGCCCCACCCTGCCAGGCTGAGCCGCAGTGGCCGACCAGAGAAGCAGGGCGGCCCTCAGGCGCTCACACCCGGCCCGGCCTGTGCTCACCGGCTCCTGAGAGGGCTCCGGAACCCGAGGACCTTTCCCGTCTGGGCTCGGGGCTCTCCCTGGTGGGGAACAGATTCGAGGAGAGGCAAAGTTAGATCCGATTTTAAAAAGCACTTCAGCCAGGTGGGGTGTCGCACGCCTGTCATCTCAGCACCGGGAGGCCGAGGCAGGAGGATCCCCTGTCCAGGCTACATGACAACAGCTCGCCTCACAAAAGAAAAAACCCTCTAATTAGTCAGGCGCAGAGGCAGGACCTGGGGTCCCAGCTGCTGTGCAGGCCGAGGCAGGAATATCTCAGGTATTAAGCTCAGCCTGTGCAATCTAACAACTTACCAAATTAGTACTGGCTTCAATCCCTAGTACTGCAGAAAAAGAGGAACGGGGGCCCAGAGGCTGCGTGCTCGGTGCACCCCACGTGAGGGACAGGGGCAGCGGGGCCGAGTGCCCAGCGGGGAGCCATGACCTTGGCCCTGAAGCCCTGGTCTGTGGCCGTCCTGGTCCGAGCGCCAGCGGCCACCGCGTACGCACCCAGGGGAGTCGGGCTCGCTGGCCTCCGCGGGGCTCCGCTGCCGGTGCCGGGGTGGTGGGGGCACATGGGATGGAGGCGCCTGTGACATCTCCGAGTTGAGGTCCGAGATGTCTGGGGAGGGGACAGGTCAGCCCGTCACCCGGATGGGACATCGAGGCCCGGCCCCCTGTGCTCTGCCCCCGCCCGCCCCTCACCCTCCAGGAGAGAGTTGTCACTGTCACTGTCGCTGACGGCCGGGGGGATGTTGACCAGGAACTGGCCCCGGTCCCTCAGCACCAGCAGGGTCAGCTTCCCTTCCGACTTCTGTATCAGGCGCCGGGTGTCGCTCAGCGACAGGTTCTGGCTGGACACCCCGTTGATCTAGAAGGGACCGGGTAGGAGTGAGTGATGGGGACACTAGAAACAGATACCTCAGTGGGTGGGCTAGAAACAGACAATCTGCAGGGGTGACCAGAAACAGACACTCCCCGTGTTAGAAGTGGATTCATGTTGAGGATGGAGATGGCACCCAGAAACAAATATAACCCACAGTTTCTAGAAAGGCTACCTCACGCCATTGATAACATTTTCCCTTGAAGGTATCTGCTTTCTATCACCCCAGGGATTGTGAGTTTCTAGTGCCCCCACAAAATTGTCAGTTTCTAGTCTGTCCTAAGCCATTAGCAAGTTTCTCAGGGTCACTAGAAACAGAGAAATCCAAGGAGACACTGGAAACAATCATCTTGGCAGTGCTGTGGAAGCCAAATGCTGGGAGTCCCTGAAACAGACTTCCAAGGGAGACTAGACTTGAGGCAAGGCAGTTCTTCCAAGCCTTTGAGCCCCATGCCCCTAGGGTGGACCCAGAAAGCAACAATGTAGTCAGCTGGACACAGGACTCTGGAGCACAGCAAAGCTTGGGGGGTACTAGAAACAGCCAATCCCAAGGGGTTCCCAGAAACTGACATTTTGCAATGGATTCATAAGAGCTGGAGAAAGGGCAGATCTATGCCTAACTATCTCCCAAGTGACCAAGGCCTGGCTCTGGGGGCCTCAGTGGCACTGCCCAACCCAGCCTCAGCCTTCTGCCCACAGGGTGGGAAGCCAGGGTCACCTGGAGGATGAGGTCCCCTTCCTGCAGCCCACGGTGCCGGGCGGCCAGGCCAGAGTCCGTGATGTGCTTGATGTAGATCTGACTGCCCAGCTTGACCCCGAACTCTGTAGGGGGAGGGGGGAAACTGAGGCAGGAGGCCCTCACCCCATCAGCCGATGACAGCACCATGGCTTCCCCCCAGTACCGGGGACTGACCCCAGAGAGCACTGAGCTACACTCAGCCCTTTGCACGTTTGTGAGTCAGGGTCTCCGTATGTAGCCCAGGCTGGTCTGGAAACCTGTGGTGACCCTCCTGCCTCAGCCTCCTCCTAGTGCAGGCGTCACAGGCCTGCGCCCCCAACCCTGGCTCATTTTTTCTTTTCTGCCCAGGTCTTCTTTTTAAACATGTTTTCCTTAAATTTGAGACAAAGTCTCACTAAGTTGCCCGGGTCGGGCTGGAACTTGCAATCCTCCTGCCTCAGCCTCCCGAGTAGCCATGATGACCCCAGCTATCTGCATCTCTTCCCGTGTCTCGAGTGATGGAGCCACAGGGGACCAGGAGGCGCAGGGCCTGGGGCCAAGCGCAGCCACGTGTGAGCGGGCTGCGGGCCGTGCTGGCCGTGCTGGCCGTGCTGGCCGTGCTGGCCTTGCTGGCCGTGCTGGCCGTGCTGCCCGTGCTGGCCGTGCTGGCCGTGCTGGCCTTGCTGGCCGTGCTGGCCGTGCTGGCCTTGCTGGCCGTGCTGGCCGTGCTGCCCGTGCTGCCCGTGCTGGCCGTGCTGGCCGTGCTGGCCCCTGGCGCCCGCACCTTCACTGTTCCTCCGCTTCACCAGCACGGACTTCACGGGTTTCATGGCCACGTCCTGCCGGGGCAGCCGCTTGTACCCCGACACCAGGGCCAGCCCGTCGGCCTCAGATCCGCTGCCCGGGCTCCTGCGGCCCTGGCTGCCGGCCCGGGTCCGGCGTGCTGCCCTTGGCCTGCGGGAGCGCTGGCCCCAGGAGCGGCCGGAGCCGCTGGACGAGTCCCCGTCGTAGCCCCCGCCCTGATCCGCCTCCTCCTGCCGCCACCGCTGAGCGTCCTCCTTGTCCGAGTCCTGGTGGCCCGGGCCGGGGGCGGCCGGCTTGGTGGCCGGCAGCTGGACCTTCCGGGGCCGCTTTACCGTCTGGGGGGCAGACAGGAGGGTTCAGCCAGGGTAGGGGGTGACTCTGGGTGACCCCAGGCCCTTTGCACTGAGCGACGCCCCCTCCCCTCGGTATTTTTATTTCCGGGCAGCCTCTTGGTAAGTTGCCCAGGCTGGGCTGGGCCTTGGGACGCTCCTGCCTCAGCCTCCCACGGTGCCGCGTTGGGCCTGGGCCACCGCTCCTGGCTCATGGCGTGGTGCCCAGCGGGGTGGCCTCCCCTACCCACTCACGATATTGGCCATCCGGGTGCAGGTCTTCAGGAGCTGAACGGCGAAGGCCGAGGTCATATTCTCCACAGAGACCCCATTTACCATGACCATGTGGTCCCCCATCCTGAGGGAGGGGTGAGCGGGCTCAGGCGGGGGCCTCACTGGGTCCCCACGGTCCCCGGCACGTCTTGACCCACAACGCCCAGCTCTAACCTGCCAAGGTCCCCCGGCCCTTTAGGCCTCAGTTACTGCATCCGTGAAATGGGGCCAGCTGGGAAATCCAGCATGGACGACGGACAGTGAAGTGACAGTCGGGCCTTTTTGCTCTTTTCTCATTTTTTAACTTGGTTTTTCCCCCGCCTGACCTCACCCTCCCAGCCCCCAGCCTGCCTGTGGGCAGAATGCTCCTCTCTGCAGGGGAACTCAGTTCAGCACTGGGGAACTCAGCACAGCACCCAGGCTGCCATCCACAAACACAGGAAAGAAGATAAGAAAGGACGAGGGACCTTGCTGGACCTGGAGACACCTGAAAATATACACTGGACACTTTGGCCAGCTCTGCCCACTGCGATGCCAGGTGGCCAGGGAACTCTAAAGTCAGATCTTCCCGTCTACGACCCCTGCCTTCTCCCTGTCCCCATGAAAGGGACTCGAGTCCCTTTGTCCCGGGCAGACGGTCTCAACACGCTCTCTGCCACGTTGCCTCTCCCCGAGCCCGGTGGCCTCTGCTGGTTAATTATGACACATGCGGTTCAGGCCGGACTCAAACCTGCCGTGGAGCCCAGGCTGGCCGAGATCCTCCTGCCTCAGCCTCCGAGTGCCGGGATGGCAGGCGTGCGGCACCCGTGTGGGCTTTCTCCCCAGGTCCGTCTGTCTGCCCCTCGCTTGCCCCTGTTCCTCTTCCTGGGCTCAGTGGAGTCTTTTTCACCCGTCAACCCCTCAGGTCCCAGAGCCATTTTAGCCACAAAATTTCCAGCAATCTCAGCCACCACGAGCCCCAGGGCCACAGGGGCCACCACAGACCAAGAAGCAGCTGGGGACAGGAGGGCGGGGGGCAGCACCCAGGGCAGATGTGGCCTGCAGGGGCCAGGCGCTGGGCCCGCCACGCCCTCGCCTTGCCTCGCCCGGGGTGACCCGGTGCTCACCGCAGCCGGCCCTCCGCTGGACCTCCCGGGATCACGTCGGACACCACCACGGAGCCGCTGGACGCATCCCGGCCTCCGGAGATGGCGATGCCGAAGCCTCGACGCGGGTCCTGGGTGACAGGGTGTGGGCGTCAGCGTCCCGGCGGGGGCACAGGGACAAGGGCACCTCTGGCACCCGGGCAGGGCCTGCTCACCTTGGAGAGGGTGGCCGTGTGCTGCTCCCAGATGGTCACCTCCTCCATGTCTGCCACCTGCTGGAGGGGACAGGGCAGGGGCATCAGGCCTGGCCCTCATCCCACAGCCCGTTCTCCCCAGAGCAGACACCAGAGGGCGCTGTGCCCTCCCTCCTCCCCGCTGGGCCCTCTGGGTCTCCCACCTTCCTGGGACCAAAGCCCAAGTCCTCCCCCAGCCCACAGGGCCCTGCACAGCCCATCTGTCCCCTCCATTCCTCCCTGCTTCCTCTGATCCAGCTACAGGGGCTCCTCAATGCTCCTACACTCTGCCAAGTTCCATGCTGCCCCAGGGCCTTTGCACGGCTGTGCCCACCACCTGAACCTCTCTGCCCCAACTTTTACTGGCATCTGTCTACACTGCACTTCCCAGACAAGGTCACCCCTGGCCACCATCTGCTATTTCTACTCTGTGTTCCCCCACAAAACGTGACCCCAAGATACTGTCTGGACCTGAGAGGGCAGAGATCATTGTCTGCCTCCTCCAAAGCCAGTCCCTGGATCCAGCAGGGACCCTGTCAGTATTTGCCAACACAATGGGTGAGCAAAGGTTTCCCTGGTGCCCATAGCATCTCAATTAACTGGAGGGGTGCAATCTCCCACCCCCATATTCCGGATGGAGAGAGAAGCACAGAGACTCACGCTCACCAAGGGAGGGCAGACCTGGGGTTCGTTGCCTGTCGCTCTGCCCCCCACCTTTTTATTTTTGTTTTGAGACAAGGTCCCAGCCCGGGCTTGAACTTGTGTGATCCTCCTGCCTCAGCCCCCCCAAAGTGCTGGGATGACGGGCCGCCATGCTTGGCTTCCAGAAAGGATCTGTTCCACGCTTTGTGTTTTATTTTCCCTGATTCAGGGCATGCGTGCACAAGGAATTTTGATTTCCTGGCTTCACCTTAAGCAATGTCCCCAGGGGGCCAGGGGACCTGGGGGAGGAGGGAGGCAGGTGGCCCAGGCGTGGCCCTGCCTGTGTGACTTATCTCCCTGGATACCAGGGGCTTTGTGCAAAGCCCTCCAGGCTCCCTGGTGTCCCAGGGATTAACCCAGCTGGCTGGCTGAGTTTCCCGCAAACCACAAACCGCTGGCCCTGGCTGGCTGTCCCCTGTGTCACCAGGGACGCCCTCCTTGGGATTCTGGGAGCTGTCCCCTGTCACCCAGGCCCTGGCCCTCTGGCCACCCATCATGCCATTCCAGACCCTGGCAAACTCCTATTCATCCTTCAAAGCCCAGGGGCTACTGTCTTTCTCCAGCAATCCAGCCCTCCACTCTTACACACGCTGCAGCCTTCCCTTCGGTTCTAGAGTCCGAATCCAGCTCTGGCTCCCGCCCGGCCCCCTCCATGTACTCCTCAGTCTGGGGCCTCCCAGGATGGGCACGGGGGCAGCTGTAGCTCAGTGCCCGGGATGGAGGAGGAGGACTGGGCAGGTGTCTCTGGAGCCCCACCCTGGCCAAGGTGAGCTTGGGGGAGACTTGTGCCCGCCTCCTGCCATCTGCCCGACACAAACACCTGGAGGAGCCGCCCCGAGGGAGGGCTGGGCGGCCGAGTCAGCCAGCCTGGCACGCGGCTCCCGCCCCCTCCCCGCCCTGCCTATTCAAGGACAATGTCCCCGCGGGAGGCTGGGGGGACAGATTTCTGCTGCAGGGGATCAGGCCCCTCCCACTCTGGGCTACAGGAAGCCAAAGTGCTAAGCCTCGCGGCGGGGCTGGGGGCCCTGGGCTAAGCGCCTGCCTCAGTTTCCCCTTCTGGGGTCCCATGCAAAGAATGTCTTTGCCCCATGCCACGCTGCCCAGGCTCCTTTGCTCTTGTGCAAAATTGGGGCTCCAGCCGCCCCCCCGACAGTCACCGTGCAGTCACCCATAAACCGTCCTGCTCTAACATGACGCGAGCCCATTCCTCAGACTAGGGGCAGAGAGGGTGCGGTGCTGCCCCTAAGATGCCCAGCACCACTGGTACAAAAAAAACAGTGTTGGACCCCAGATCTACACAGTAAAGGAGGCAGAGTGGGGGCGGACAAGCCCCCAGGGGACCCCGGGCTGGCCGCCTCGTGCCTCTCTGGGCCTCAGTTTATCCATCTGTTTTATAGGTACAAGATGTTCTCAGCTCCTGGGTTCGACTGCCAACCCCGCTCCCCGCCTCCTCCCCGTCCTGCCCGCCAAGAGTTACTCGCCTGGAATCTCACCGCCATGGTCCACCCCGGGGGCTCTCCGGCGGCCCCTGGCCCGCGGGGGGCCTAGAAACAGCCAACTGGGCCGCACCCGGGGCAGGGGTGGGGGTCGCGGCGGGCTGGGATCCCCGCTTTGGCAGCCTGCGGCCCGCTCTGCCGCTCCCGGCTGCACCTGCCCCTCTTCCTCCTCCAGGTCGCTGGTCCGCCCCGCCCCGGAGCGGCACGCCTCCGGGAAGCGGCCTCAGCCCCGCGGCCTCCATCGTGGCCTCCAGTCCGGGACGTGTAATCCAGGCCGGGTTTTCCAAACCGCCGAGCCTGCGCCCGCGACAGGCGGTACAGAGCGGTCCCTGCTGGGCTGCGGGGAAAACCAGGCCTGGACCACAGCCGCGCTCGGAACGGAGCGGGAGGCTTGCTGGGTTTTCCATCCAGGAAACGGGCCCATTTTGAGGGGCGCTCTCGGAAAAGGAGAGTGTTGAGGCCCAGGAATGGCTGCCCCTGCTCGGGTCTCCCCATCTCCAGCAGGCCGGCCCGTTTCTGGGAAGTTTACAGCTCCATTTCCCAAAGGGGAAACTGAGGCCCTGGAGGCCGGGGCCGCAGGAACTTCGTACTCAGAGTTCTGCACTCGGTGTCCACACCCCGCCATTCCTCGGCCGGAAGGGCACGGCGGGCAGGGCCGGAGGACATTTTTGTAGGCTCCTGGGGACAAAGATCAAGCCTCCTTCCACCAGCCCAGCCTCGCCCTCTGGAGTCCTCGGTCGGACTTCCACCTGCGGGGAGGCAGGGCAGCCGTCGCCCGAGTGGGCCCCGCGGCTGCGGGCTGCACCCCAAAACAAGGTTAAGAGACAGGAGTGCAGCGGAGAGCTCCTGTCTCTGCAGCATGGGGGAGGCTGAGGCAGGAGGATCTCCGGGAGTTGGAGGCCAGCCTGGGCTGTATGGTGAGTTCAAGGCCAGCCCACATAGCAAGACCTTGCCCGCCCCCAAGAAATGAGTGAAGAAATCAATAAGCCTAATTCCAGCTGAGCCCCATGTAGCCTACGGTAGAGGGTCAAATTTAGACATAACCCCCAGCCCCATTAGTCAGCTCTGGGTAGGGAGAAAAGGCACAGATTATGAGAAAGTGCGGGCAGACAGGCAAGTCCTGGAGTGGGTGTTCTTGGGAGAGAGGGGCATCACAGCTGGGGTGTTGAAGATTGGTGAAGAGTTTGTCACATAACTGAGCAGGTAATTCTGTATAATAAAACCTGTGGGACCCCCCCCCAAAGGCCCCCTGGAGCAAAACACTTTTGCCCCGAATCCCTCTGAGGACCCATCAGAAGCAAGCTCTCACCCACTCTTTGCTCTTGCTGTGTGTCCTCAGGGAAGGTTCTTACCCTCTCAGCCGCCCCTTTGTGCATCTAGAATTGGGGAACACAAAGTCTCCTACATCCCAGAATCCTTGGGAAGAATAAAAGGGGCCTGGAATAAGTGCTTGCTCTCATCTGCTATCCTGAGCCTGCTGTGTGACCACAGACAGGTTCTGTGCCTCAGTTTCCCCACCTGCAAATGGCAATACTAATTGTCCCTGCCTCCAAGGCTTAACTGAGTGATTATGCCAGATGCTTGGAAAGCCCTCACCGCATAGCCGAGAGCATATGTATAATTTTTTCCATCTTTTTTAGACAGGGTCTCGCCATGCAGGTCAGGCTGGCCTCCAACGTGCAGCGATCCTCCTGCCTCAGCCTCCCCGGTGCTGGGATGACAGGCCTGGCGGTAATGGTGTCCACTTCCCCACCACTCCGGTCCTCCAGCTCACAATAAAAATCCACCCTGTACCTGCCACTATGATCAACCAAGCTCAGTTATGTGACAATCAGCCACACAATCAAGAATTCGATCAACAAAGTGTGAGACACCTGCGGAGGCCCAGTCCAGAGGTCGGAGCGCAGGAGCCGCAGGGCCAGCGTCCAGGAGCTGGGGACAGCGCGGTGGTGCGGGGTGAGAGAGTGGCCCCTTCTTAGTGGCCCTGAGGAGACCAGGCCTGGGGTCCAGGGACTGGGTGGGGGTTTGGCAGGAGGCGGATTTGCTTGCAGGGAGCAGGCTGGTGTCAGGTCAGTGACCAAACAGGTCTGACCGGAGCAGGGCATGGCCGGGAGCCGGCCCTGTGCTATTTATTGGGCACCACTGCATGCCGGGCCGGGCTGTGGAATGTGTGGGGACAGACGCACGCCTGGGATTCCGGCAGGCACTCGGGAGGCTGAGGCAGGAGGATCACTACCAGTTAAAGCCAACTCTGGCAGAGTGAGGCCCTGTCTCAGCCCTCTTCTGGAAAAAAGCACAAACTAGGTTCCTGGGAGCCCCTAGCGGTGGGAGAGGGTGCAGGGCCAGGGGGCTGATACTCTTAGCGGGTGGCACAGGGGACGGATATTATTAGGGGGGGCCGGGGTGACAGGCGAGAGAGGAGGCTGAAGCAGGCCGCTGTGAGCAGCAGCACGGCTATGCAAAGGCCCTGGGGCAGCTCAGAGCCCATCGGGATGCAGGCGCAGTGAGAAGCCCGGTGGCTGGAGCAGAGGGAGGAAAGGCGGAGGGGAAGGGCGGGCCGTGCAGGGCCCCGCGGGCTGCTGGAGGATTTAGGCTCTGGTCCAGGGAGGTGGCCGCCACGAGGGCCCAGCGGGAGGACCGGCCTGGTGCTCAGGGCGCCCTCTGGTGGCCGCTGCGGGGAGGGCAGGCTGTGAAGGGCGTCGGGCCCGGGAGGGCGGGGCAGGCCAGAGCCCGGAGGAGGCGCGGAGAAGCCCAGGGACTGGCACCGGGAGCTCGCGGCCCAGAGGGCGTGGGAGACCCAGGGGCCCCAGAAACCGCCCCGGGGTCCCCCATCCTTTACCCCTGTGGGTTATTGGTCAAAGCGAGGAAATCAAGCTGGGCGTGGGAGGCTGAGGCAGGAACACCTGGGGTGCAAGTCCCGCCTGGGCCCCACAATGTCTCAGAGAGAGTCTCTCTCAAAATGGAAACATTGAAAAAATAAAACAGCGGGCTGGGGATTTAGCTCAGCGGCATAAGCGCCTGCCTTGCAAGCAGGCAGTCGTGAGTTCGATCCCCGGTACCGATAAAAAGGAAAAAGACAAAAAAAAAAAAAAAAGAAAGAAAAAAGAAAACAGCTCAGTGCAAAGGCCCTGGGGCCAACAAAAAAAGAAAGAAAGAAAAAACCCAACTCAGAAACCGACCCTGACACAAGCCGATAGAGTCAGCTCCCCCCTGCCCAGGCTGTCCTCAGACCTGGACCGGCCAGGTGCTCCAAGGTGTCTCTCTGTGAGGCTTCGCCAACGAATAGATGGGGTGACTGATTTGGGGACCCCCAGGAAGTTTTGGGGAGCAGTCGGGACCGGTGTAGAGGCCTGATGGGAAAACCCAGCCAGAGCACAGTCCCAGAGCCAAGTGGGCATTGGGGAGGAGACTCGGGACTGGGGGTGTTGGGGTGGCACATAGGGGGCGCTGGGCACTGAGCGGGGGACCGGCCTGAAGCCAGCGCCCAGCACCCTGCCCAGGTGCTGCCCCCAAAAAGCCCTCTCGGTCCAGAGTGGGAGCTGAGGTGACTCAGGACCCCCACCCCGCCCAGCCCACCAGGGACCCCAGGACCTCCCCACGACCCCTACTTGGGGCTTCTCAGTTCTGACCTCCTTTGTAGCTGGGTCTAATTCTGCCTTTTGGAGGGAGAGGAGGGGACCTTGGGGGAACCCCGGCCTTGGCGCTGAGCTGCACCCCGGCCTGTGTATATTTGATTCTGAGCCAGGTCTCACCGAGCCATGAAGTGGCCCAGGCTGAGAACTGGAGACCCTCCTGCCTCAGCCTCCCAAGTACTGGGTGTGACGGCTCCATCCCCCCGTCCACCTGGGCCCCGAGAGTCCAGCTCTGCCCCAGCGACCCGGCCCCCTGGTGCCCGGCCAGGCCCGGGAGGAGGCCGGAAGTGGTGGCCGGTGGCGGGTGGACTTTCCCCCGCGCAGCCACCGTGCTGGCCGGCCCTGCCTGCCGCTCCGGACGCCGCTCCCGGCCGGCGTGGCCCTGTGCAGCCCCGGGCAGTGGCTGCGCCCCCTCTGAGCCCGGTGGGACCCGATCCTGCGCTCTGAGTTCTGATTCGGGCGGGCGCCTGGCTGTGCCACACCCACCCGGCCTGGCATCTACCGTTTTATTGTTCCTGGTTCAGTGACACAGTGACGCGAGTCCAGGTCACACAGAGCCGGAAACCCAGATGGGAAAGTGGCCCCAAATCTGCCTGCCCAGTTGTCTGCGCCCCGGGGCCACAACGCCCTGGGGTGACCTCAGTGCCAGCCCCGCTCCCCGTGCCCGGGGCAGGACGCGACCCTGCCGCTGCCCTGGCTGTGCACCCGTTTCCTGGGACGGGGCTCTCCGTGCAGCCCAGGCTGGCCGGGACTGCAGAGAGCCTCCCGCCTCGGCCTCCGGGCTGGGCTGACAGGCGGCTCCCGGGCCTCTCGGGTGGAACAAAGCGGCCGGCCGAGCGCAATCGGACACTGGCCTCTCCGGGAAGCAGCCTTTGTCAACTTTGTTTGGAAGCAGGTGACCCAGAAAAACCGCCTGTCACCGCCGCCCGGCCTGGCCGAGCTGGGTCCTTCACCATCCCTGGGTGCCGGCCCCCCACTTTCTCGGCTCTTGAAGATAAAGCAAACCTCTCGTCAGGCTCCTGGGGCTCCTCTAGGACTGCGACACCCCTAGAAACTTGGGGGGCCCCAAGGAAGGCCCAGGGGACACGGGGGGGAGCCACCTGTGCCAACAATGACCCTTTGGGGCCGACGGCTGGGCCACTGCCAGCTGCTCGGAGTCCCTGCCCCCCAGGGGACACTTCGGGCTTCCCGGGGGAGCAGCGGGGCCTCGGGGTCCCCGGGAGGGAAGCTGTGCCCAGACTCACCTGCCTAGCGGGGTGCACGGGGTGCACGAACTCCAGGCAGGCGACAGGAGCCCAGACCGGGGTCCCCGCCTCCCCTGGGCGGCCGGAGGGGCCCCACCTGCAGCTCCGGCCCCGGCCGGCTCCCCCGGTGGCCCAGTTTGTCCTCCGTGGTGGTGGCCACAGGCACAGGTCCCTCTCGCAGCAGGGCTGGGAAATGGCCCGGGCGGGCGCAGGCGGAGGGCGTGTGCTGTCTGTGTCGCAAGGTGTGTTACCTCACGTGGGAGCCACCGGCCTTAACCCCTGCCCGCCCAGAGCCCGGGACACCGCTGTCACCTGGGCAGCCGGCGGAGGCTGGAGGAGGAGGCCGAGGCAGGAGGGTCCAGTCTGCAACAGGAAGGACAGGATCGGGGCTGCCCCGGGGTCCCACCCGGTGCTGCTGAAATCAGGATAAAATCAGGGCGCTGGCACCCACTTGTTAGGGTTATTTCCAGGACTGGAAGCTTGGGGCTGCGCGGGTGCGCGGGGTACCCAAGAGTGTGCCCATCGCAGCTGGTCCCCACATTCCATGGGGCTTTTATTCTGGAGGGGGGGTCCTAATTTTTCTTTTTAAATTCTTTGTATGATTGATTGACTGGAGATGGGGTCTCGCCATGCAGTTCAGGGTGGGCCGGAACTTCCTGTGTGGCCCAGGATGGCCTTGAACTCGTGCCTCAACCCGAGCTCTTGGCTTGAATGAACCAACAGCCTAGCACAAGTGAGACCCAGGCGGCAGACGTTCATTGCCACTGTGGCCACCAGGGGGCGCCGGAAGTCAGGTAGCCCATCACACACTGGGTGACCTCAGTTTTTCTTTCTCGGAAATGGGTCGAGGAAGGACCGTGGGACGGAAGGACGGGGTCCAAAAGCCACTCTCTCGCCAGTTTTGGTCCCGTCCTGTCATTCCCTGCCTACCCGATCCTGCCCCCCCAGCCTGAATTTTGTTCATTTGGGATTTTGAGACGAGTGGGCTGCTTTAGGATCCCCCTGCCTCAGCCTCCTGAGTAGCTGGGATCACAGGCCTGTGCCACTTTAACCTGCCATAAATTTTTATTTTTTTATGTTTGCATTTTAAAGAACTGAGTCATCAGACAAAGAAAGCCAGCGGCCTGGCGCTGCCACCCTCCGGTGCCCCCACGCTCTTTGGTTCCCCTCTGTTAAGCGATTATTCTGCCTGTGATTTCCGCATGTCTGAGGCCCATCTGTTCAGCAGTTGATTTTCCAGTTGTGGCTTTCGGTTTTTTAAAATTTGCTTCCTTCTCACCGCTGGCACCATGATCCGACCCCTGCCCCTCCCGGGGCCGGAAGCCAGGGCCTCACACAGGCCCGGGCTGGGCTCAGGGCGAAACCCTGGTTTAGTGCCATAAAACCCAAAGTGTGAATCAGGTGCTGGGCGTGGTTGGGGTACACCTGTCATCCCAGCACTCAGCAGGCTGAGGCAGGAGCGTTGCTCCAAGTTCGAGACCAGCCTTATTTAATTTTTTGGTACCAGGGTTGAACCCAGGGCCTTTGCACTGAGCTCCAACCCTGTCCCTTTTATTGTAGTTTGAGACAGGTCCTGGCTAAGTGGCTGCATTGCCCAGGCTGGACTCGAACTTTCGATCCTCCTGCCTCAGCCTCCCAGGCTGCGGGGTTACAACAGCAGCAGTTATGAATTCCACTGGGAGAGCTCCTTCCTTCCGGGCTGGAATGGGGCCCGGGCCCGGGACACCCACAGATCCGAGCGCCGCCCCGCCCCCTCCGCGCTCCTGCCCCCCAAGCATCAGGGTTGTCATTGCCACTGTGGCCAGCAGAGGGCGCCAGAAGCCAGGCGGAGCCCTGGCCGCCGGGGTCTCCCGGCACTACCGTCTCCCAGCTGTTGGGGGCGCTGTTGGATCCCGGGAACGCGTTCTCGGTGGCCCCGCCACAGGGTCACAAGTTCGAGCCCGGCTCGGGGAATTTGGGGAGCTCCTGCCTCGAAGTAAAAAAAAGGACCAGGGATGTAGCTCAGGGGCACAGTGCCTGCCTGGCAAGCGTGCGTGAGTTCGAGCTCCCCGGACCAAGAAAACAAACAAAAACCACAAAAAAGATGTCCCTAATTTAGGGAGGCATCACGGACAAAGGTGGACATTTAATAATACACTGCTCGTGGCTTCTTATGAACATTACTATATGGATTGGGCACATATAGAAACGCCTATGACCACGGCATACTAACCTTTGTTTAATATTGATATTTGTTTCATATTGTTTACACATAATTGTTATTAGCCGGTGACATTTACATGAACACTTGTTAATTAGGTAACATGTAAATATACAAATATGTATATCAATGTAAAACATAGGTTTATGTGCATATAACATAATAGGCACAATAGAATCCACACAGAGATTTATGCTTTCCACATATTTATGCGATGCATATATGTGAACGCTATTATGTGAAAAATGTACCACTGATAATATGCAAATATAGATTTATGTGTGTAGTTATTACATTTATGTTAGTCATATCTTATTATGTGTTTTTGTCATGCATCATACATTTATTTGTGTCATGTTTTTATTATTCATTTGAATATCATTATGTAAATAATGTAATATGGTAGGAGTGTATAATTATACAAGCAAATATAAACATTTAATACTTATGTGCTTTCTTTTTTAAGACAAGGTCTCACTGTGCAGTCCAGGCTGCCCTGAGCTCACTCTGTAGCCCAGTCTGGGCTCGAGCTCCCAGCGACCCTCCCGCCTCAGCCTCTGGAGTGCTGGGCTGACAGGTGCGTGCTTTAACTGGCAGCACATTTGTAAAGTCAGTTTGCTGAGTGGGGTAAACCCACAGCTTGGTGGGGTGGGAAAGAGGGGGGCAGGGAAGCCTGGGGGGGGAGTGGCAGGGTCCCGACTTAGGGTACCTCCTGGGACTTTGGAGTCCGACTCAGGTCTGAAAGCCACTCAGTTCAAGGGACAGAGACAGGAGGGGGACAGGCTGTCCATGACTCCGAGACCGGCAAGCCACCTCGAGGAAGGGTCAGAGGTCAGAGGTCAAAGGCAGCCTCCGTGTGCCCCACTGGGGGACTGGAGAGGGAGATGGGACCCTGCGAGAGGGGATCTGGACCTCCCGGGCTTCGGCACTGGAGGGCAGGGTAAACCGCGTCCCATCTGAGCCCACCGCGACAGGCAGCGCTTATACAGCGCCCCAGGATTTTACTGCAGACCAGGTGCGGCCAGGCCAGGGATGAAAGGCCCCGAGCACAGGGCGGGAGTGTTCATAGCAGAGTTTAGGGAGGAGAAGGGGGCATTGCTGAAGGGGGTGCAAAATCTGGGGTCTCTGAGTAGGGGGTCTGGGCCAGCTGGTAGGCAGAGCAGTGTGGAGTTCACGGCAGGCACAGCTTGTTTTTTGTGGATTTTTTGCAGAGTCAGCTCTTGGCAGTTGTGCTGTTGGGGCAGCTGCCGGCTGTTTGTTGAGTGAATAACTGATGTGCTTGAGGGAGTTTTCTCTCTTAGCTGGGGGGGGTCCAAGCCACAAGCACCCTATACAATTTTTATTACTCCCACATAAGCATAATACGGAAATATGAGCACAGATATTTATCTTTATCTTTTCTTTTATTGTCTTTTTGAGACAGGCCTTGCTGCATAGTCCAGGCTGGCCTTGAACTCACTGTGTAGCCCACCCGGTTTCCTGTCTCAGCCTCCTGAGTGCTGGGATTACAGGAGTGTGCCCCCACTTCCAGCCTATCTCTATTTTTCGTATTATTTTTGTATGAATCTGGGCATTTATGTAAACATTAACATGTAATAAAATAAAAATAGTATACATATTTTTTTTTTTTTTTTTTTTTTTTTTTACCGGTACCAGGGATCGAACTCACATCCACAGGCTTGCAAGGCAGGCGCTTATGCTGCTAAGCTAAATCCCCAGCCCCAGTATACATATTTTTAAGAGTAAAACGTGTTAATACAACTAATGAATAGTATGGAGAAGCTAACACACGCACATTCACGGTGTATAATGGAGGTAGTTGAGCCTGTCCTTCGGTGGGCGGTGGAAACGCGTTTCACTCCTGACAGTCACTTACTGGAACCCGCCGCGACGCCTCTCCGTCTCTGGACAAGAGGGGGCGCTCTCGGCCTACCTGGGTCGCGCCGACAGTAGACCACGGCCCCTAGCCCCTATTGGCTGCGCGATGCACGTCACAGATGTCCCCGCCTCCCTCCCCGCCCCCGAGCTCGGCCCCTCCCTTCGCACTGGGCCGGCAGCGCTTGTTGTTCAGCGGCGGCGGCCGAGCTCGGGTGCAGCCTCGGGCCCGCCGCCGCCGCCGGGACGCTCGGCCATGGAGCTGGAGGTGCCGGACGAGGCGGAGAGCTCCGAGGCGGGGGCCGTGACGGCCGAGGCGGCCTGGGCGGTGGAGAGCGGAGCGGCGGCAGGTAACTGTTCGGCCCTGCGGCGCTCCCCTTGGTTTGAATGGGCCGGCCGGCTCCCCCCGCCGCGGCGCAGTGGGCTCGTCCGGGCGCGCAGGGGCCGAGGGCGCGCGGGGGGCGTCGGGCCGGAGCGGTCCACTCGGGGGCGCCCGCGGGGGTCTCCGGACCGGAGCGGTCCACTTGGGAGTGCGCGGGGGGGGGTTCGCCAGGTCGGAGCGGTCCACGCCAGGGGCACTCACGGGGGTCGCCGGGACGCTGGCCGAGGGGCGCAGGGCTCGCCTCGCTCCGCCCTTTCCGAGGATCCTGGGGGGCCGTCGGTCCTCAGAGACGGTTAAAGGGCCTTATCTGGGAATCTGTGGGTGGAGCGAGATGCTTTTAGGGTCCTGCAGGAAAGAGGGTCTGCTGGTCTGCCGGGGACCCCCATTTGGGAGGAGGGGGCGTTCTCTGTCCTTAGAGGGGCTTGAGAATGGCATCTCAGCCGCTCTGGTTGGTTGTGTGGGGGATGCTGGAGAAACCCCATTCTGTCCTAGATGCGACCCCTGCCCGGCTTGCTGGAGCCCCCACCCCCGGGATGCACATCGCCCAATTGTCACCTCCCAGGCCTGCCCCCCACAAGCAGTCGTCACCTGTGTGATCTTGGACCCGAACACCTGCTGGTGGGAGCGGGGTCCTTCCATCTGTGTTGGCCTCCGGCTCACTGGTCTTTGGGCCTCTGCCACCCCCAGTCTCCTCCCTGGCCGCCGGCTGGGCCCCCGGCTCTGGGCACCGCTGTGTCTGCCCCTCCTCTGCACCTCCCCGGAGGCCTAGCTCGCGTCTCACGCCGCTTCCTTCCAGGTCACAAGCTCCCGGAGAGGAAGTGTCCGGATTTGCAGAGCCCTGCTGCCCCCGGGCGGCCCGCCCAGGCAGCCTGTGCACGGGCACCCATCCTCCTCCTCCTCCCGGGCCTCCTGAAGCTTCCTTGGCAGGAGGGTGGGCGAGCAGGAGATGCCGGCTGCCTGCCGGGGAATTGGGGAAACTGTCTGAAGCCAGAGCCGAGAGAGCGAGGGAGGAAGCCACACCGGGTAGATGACCTGGTTCCTTCCTGGCTGCCATCTCATCGGTGCCCAGGTGGGGCCAGCAGCAGACAGGCCCAGGGGAGGGCTGAGCACCCCCTGACCCCCTGCCGCCAGCAGCCTCCCAAGGAAGCAGACTCATTAACCGCAAGAAGGCCACAGGGGACGCATTGGGGATTTGTCAGGGCCTTGGTGATCTGACTGGGGACAGATTGGGGCCAGGAGATAAGGAAGGGCCCCTCCCTGTCCTGTCAGGCCCTGCGATCCACAGAGATCTGATTCTATCAGCTGTCTCCCCCGCTGACCCTCTGACCCGTTTCTCCTGGTGTAGATGCTGTGGAGTTTGGCTAGTGACCGTCCAGGCCGTTTCTTTTTCCTTTCTGGTTTTTTTTTTTTTGGATGTACAGGGGATCGAACCCAGGGCCTCACACTGAGCTCCATCTCCAGCCCCTCGTTTTTTTCAGTCATGTGTTACCCAGGGTGGGCTCAAACTTGGGATCCTCCTGCCTCAGCCTCCCAGAATCCTGGGATACTAGGCGTGCCCCACCACACCTGGCCAAAATTCTTTGTTTTGAGGGGTGTCTGCTCCATGCCACACAAGCACCACCGCCCCCCCCCCCCCCGGGACATCCTCGAATGCCCTCAGACACCGCCCACAGTTACCGTTCACTGGGACAGAATCCCCGAGCTAAGAATCCTGATACTGTGTCTGATCTTCTGTGATTGGTGCACTTTCTGTCTGTAGCAACCTTTTTTGATGTTTAGAGACAGAGTCTTGCTCTGTGGCCCAGGCTGGCCTCGAATTTGTGGTGACCCTCCTGCCTCAGCATCCTGACTGCTGGGATGACAGGCCCTGCACCCCCATGCGTTGTGTAGCAACCTTGAAATAGTTTGTCCCCACTTCTGGATTAGCGGTCGCGAGGCACCCCAGAGCTACACTGCTGTGTGACCCTCGCGTGCCTGATCCTCGGGGTCCCCGTCTGTAAAGGAGTGGCACCTGCTCCTGCCCTGGGACTCTGGGTACTTGGCGTGTGGTGGCCAAAGGTGACAGATGGGAGGACCATGCTGATGCTTCCCAGGACGCCTGGGCCCAGCCCGGGATGTCCCAGCGGCTGTGACTGCGGTGTTGATTGTAATCCTGGCAGCTCTAGTGAGGGGCGGGTAGGCGAGGCAGGGGCTCTGGTGTGTGGGGCTCCCGGATCCCGACGCCCAGCCACAGCCCTGGCCTGGTTCCCTGGTGGCTGCAGGAGCAGGCTCTGGAGGGTTGGGGCTTGGGGCCATCTGCCCGGGCCGCCCTCTCCCCCACCACCCTATCTCCTGTGGCCCGCTCCCATAGCTGATCTGCTAGTGAGTCACATTAGCCTGCAAAATGGACCCAGAATCTGCCCACGTCTCCCCCTCCTCTGCCTCCACCTGGTCTAGCTCCTTCATCCCTAGCTTGCTTGGACCAGCACACTCATTCTGGAAGGATCCAGTTAGGAACTGGCTGGGGTCTGGTCTCTCCTCCGCCCTCAGCCCTCCAGGGCTCCCACCTCCCTGGAGCCAAAGCCCAAGTCCTCCTGCAACCTGCAGAGCCCTGCACAGCTTTCCAGCCCCTTCCTGTCTCCCCTCCTCCCACTGGCTGTTCCGGCCCGCCCCAGGACCTTTGCACGGCAGTGGCAGACACCTGGATGGCTATTTTTCTGAATCTGTCAATTACTTTTTTAGTTCCTTCAAAGTTTAACTCGGATTTCTCCTTGTACTGAGCCCTCACTGACCTTGTGGTAAGATAGTCTCCTTTCCTGTCTTGTGACACCCTCCTGCTTTTTGTGACTGTAGCACTCGTCGACCTAGATGGCTTTGCTGTGTTTCCTGACCCCTCTCCCCCTTTCCCTCCGAGAGTGCGGGGGGCTGGGACCATGTGCGGCGTCCCCAGCACTGGCACAGCCCAGCACACGACAGGTGCCCGGCACACAGCAGGTGCTGGGAACACGGTCCAAGGATGATGTCAGGGCAGGCAGAGCCACCTGGCCGCCCAGGGCTGAGTCACTTTTTTCTGCAGCGCCCGGGCTGGAACCCAGGGCCTTCCCGCCGAGCTGCATCCTCAGCCCTGCGGGGTTTTATTTTAAGACAGGGCCTGGCTAAGTTGCCCAGGCTGGGCCCAAATGTGGTGCCGTCCTGCCTCGGCGCCCGGGGTGCTGGGAGACATGGATGGCACCGGGGAATCTCGGGACTCATTGCCCCCTGGGAGCTGTGAGTTAACAGGTGAGGGAGGAGGCTGGGGATCCGGGGGTGGCCCATGGTGGCTGCCCTGTGTCTAGTGTTGGTGCCACTTTTTGTCAATAAAGTTTTTTTTTGTTGTTGTTAATGAAGTTTTTTGTCAATAAAGTTTTATCAGCACGCGGCCGTGCCCATGCACTGGCATGCGGTCCTTGGCGACCTGCTGCTGAATCCAGAGCCAAGCGGGGGCTGGAAGAGTTCACGTCCATCCCACTCGGGAAGCGTTTACTGGGCCCTGAGTAAAACTGCTCTGGGCAGCGGTCAGTGCAGAGAGGAGAGCAGAGCCGGGTGTGGGGGCCGCCTGCCATCCCAGCATTCTGGGAGGCTGAGGCAGGAGGATGGAGAGTTCAAGCCCAGCCTGGGCAACTTCCTAAGGTCAAAATACGACTAAAAAAATGTCTGGGGCTGAAACTGAGGGCAGAGACCCTGTGCTGTGTCCCAGTTCTGGGGAAAAAGACAAGGCGAGACAGAGCAAAAATGAAATGGGCTGTCACAGTGTCACTGAGGGAGCAGGGCTGGCAAGGTGAGCGAGGAAGTTGTGTCTGTGGCTTGAATATTATCAGCAGCGGCAGCAACCTGTGCAAAGGCCCTGGGGTAGGATAAGCCCGGTCCGTGGCCCATCTGAGGTTGCATGGAGCAGAGGGTGTGGCCCGCGGGGCAGAGGCACCAGCTGGCGCCTGAGTGTGTGCCCAGGTGCCTGGCAGCAGTGAGTAGTGTCTCGGGCCCTGTGTGACTCCGAGCAGGTGATGTCCTTTTTTTTCCGCAAGACGAGACCAGCAGCTTCCTAAGAACCCCTCAGGCAGCGACCAGTCTGGCTGGTCCCCAGGAATCTGTGGGACCCGGGTGTTTACAGATGGGGAAACTGAGGCTCAGGAGGGCCATGGAGGTTCTCAGGCCTGCCGGCGGCCTTGTGACAGTGGTGTCCCTAGAGCTGTGAGGACCCTGCTGAGGATTCAGGAAAGGGGTGCGGAGATGCGTGACCTTGGGAGTAGCCCGAGGGGCCCCCACCTGTGTGCACCCCACAGCTGGCCTCCGAGGATTGCTGGGCCCTCCCGGTGCTTGCGTAGCTGTCAGAGCCGGGACGCGGCCTTCCCAGTGAGCCCATCTTCAGTTCTTTTAAATACAGGGTCTCACTGAGTCAATCAGTTTCCTACATTGAGCTGGAGCTTGTGACCCTCCTGCCCCAGCCTCGCCGAGTGCTGCTGTGGCCTGTGTGTCCCACCACCCGGGGCTGGTCCGGTTTCCTTTTTTTTTTAAACAAGAAAAAACAAGAGTCTCACTGTGCAGTTCAGGCTGGCCTTGAGTTGACAGCGATCCTCCTGCCTCAGCCTCCTGTGTGCTGGGATTACAGGCGAACACCACCAGGCCCAGCTTTAATGCTTCTTTGTTTTTCCGGGAAGTTTGTTCCTGCGGGGAGGAGCCGAGGGGACCAAGCCTTGGGCAGGAGGCGGTGGTCGTGGGGTGGCGGATGGGGCTCTTCTCAGCTGCCCGCGATTCTGTCTGAGTTGGGAAACAGTCGCTCTGCCTCCGGGGCGTCCTGCTGCCCTTGGCTGCAGGCCCCAGCCTCCCGATTCCCTCGGCCGGCTCCGGAGCCGCACAGGTGACCTGGGGCGGGGGGCGCTAAGAAACGGAACCCCGGCTGGCGTGGTCTCTGTCTCTATCTCAGTGAGGCGGGGACGGGGCTGGGCTCGCTGTGTGTCCTGTTTATCTCAGGATGCCGTGGTGGAGCCCGCACCCCCTACCGGGCTGCACCCCACCTGCTGCCGTCCGCCCTGTAAATCTGCTGCAATGCAAGCCGGGTGTGGCGGTGCACAGCTGTGGTCTCAGTGCTCTGAGAGGCTGAGGCAGGACGGTCTCCAGTTCAAGCCCACCCTGGGCAGGTCAGCTGCCTGAGGAGACCCTGTCTCTGAGAAGAGGGGCCGAGGTGTGGCTTGCCAGGGAGGCCCTGGGTTCAGGTCCAGCGTGCTGGAGAGAGAGGAGTAAAATGCAGCGTGAGCCTGGAGGAAATCCCGGCTCCGTCGGTGTCGGCTGACCGTACTCAGCCCTGCTGCCCAGCGTTTCTCTGGGAGACCCCGCATCAGGTGCGCCCAGGCAGGACTCACCGCCTCCCTGTCTGCCCTGGGGCCGCCCGCCCTCTGGCTGTGCCCAGGGACCCAGTGGCGCACGGCTGGGCGCTGGGTGGTGTCCGAGCTGGAGGTGGAGCCCAGGGCCACCCATGCCCGCCCAGCGGGGCGCTGCCCTCCCAGGCTGCCCAGGCTCCTCCCCCGGGTGGGGCTCCCTGTCACCCAGTTACCCAGGAGGCTGAGGCAGGAGGATCGCAAGTTCCAGGCCGGCCTGGACAGCTCGGTGAGACCGTGTCTTCTCCAGAGTGAAACAGGAAAGTTGTGAGGGTCGCTCTGTGGCGGAGGCCCAGGGTTCCACCCGACACCCCCTACACACACACACACACACACACACACACACACACACACACACGACACTGCGGCCCCACCTGCAGGGCTCACAATGGACGCTGGCGTCTTGCTGGGCCGAATGCCTCTCCCTGGACCCTGTCCCCTGTCCCCGGGGTCCTGACCCGCCGGCCGCAGCAGGCTGTGCCCAGGAGCTTCGCCCCGGGACCTCGGTGGTGGCTTCAGGGCTCACCTTTGCTGCGTCTCAGCCTGTGGACTTTTTTTTTTTTATCTTTTGAGGCAGGGTCTCGCTGTGCAGTTCAGGCCGGCCTTGAGCTCACTTTTGTAGCCCAGGCTGGTCTCGAACTCGGAAGAGATCCTCCTGCCTCGGCCTCCCGAGTGCTGGGATCACAGGCAGGCGCCACCACGCCCAGCTTGGCCTCGGGATTTTGAAAACTCCTGGTGTCCCTGCAGGGCTTCCTGTTTACTCCGGGGAGTTGTGGGGGAGGGACAGGGACAGGACGGTGTCGTCCCAGGAAGGGACGGAGGGGAAGAGGGCTGAGGTCGGGGCCGCCCAGGCCGCTCCCCGCAGCTCTGATTTCCTTTCCTTTCCCCATATGAGGCATCACGCACAGCCGGGTGGAAGGAAGCACTGCCGGCCCCAGGGTCCCCCGCCATGTCCCCGAGGGTCCAGTAAGCGGGCCCAGCTGAGTGAGAATTCCCAGGCCCCCGCTGCACCTCCTGATTCACCATTCAGAGCTGTGTACTGGGGCTCTAATTCCAGGGCTAAGAGCACCCCGTTACTTGTCACCCCAAACCAGCCTCGTCCCTGTGAGCAGTTGACACCTATGTCCACTTCCTGTCTCCAGAGGTCACGTCCTGGGCGTCTCCTGGCCGTGGAGCCCACACTTTGTGTCCTCCGTGGCATCTCCAGGGTCCTTCTGCGCCGTGGCTCCTGTTACAGCCGGGCTCCTTTTCTGGGCTGAGTAGTATTCTGGTGTGTGGGCCAACCTCGCCGTGTGTGTTCCTAGATGCTTAGATTGCTTGTCCCTTCCCGAGTGCTGTGGCTACTGCTGCCGGGAACACCGGTGTCCAGGGCTCCGTGTGGACGAGATGCTTCCCTTGCTTGCGGTGACTGGGTCTTGGGGACACTCTCTCTGTCCCCTCCCTCCACCCCAGGCCTTGAGCTTAAGATTCTCCTGTCCCAGCCTCCTGCGTGCCGGGGTCCGGGGCGGGCTCCACCTGAGCGTGCTGTGGGGCCTGTGGGTTCTGCTGCTGTAGCTCCCGTGGTCACCACTGTTCTCAAACAGTGTCTTTCCCCCACGTTGACTCATATGCAGGAAGGTTCTAGAAGGGGCTGAGAGGAGGTGTTAGTAATGCTGGGGCTCTGATTCTTTCCGAGTTGTTTTGTGGCACCAGGGAGGGAGCCAGGGCCTTGCGCTGCCAGGCGGCTGCCTGCCCGGAGCCACAGCCACACGCTTTCTCTAAAATTTCATTTTGAGATAGAATCTTATTAGGTTGCCAGGGTTGGGCTCAAACTTGAGATCCTCCTGCCTCAGCCTCTCAAATGGCTGGGATTACAGGTGTGCACCGTGCTCCAGGCCGGGTCAGTTCTGTTCCCTGCTGGGGTGAACCTGCTATCCTCCCCGACCCATCACCCACACCTCATCCTATTGGCCAGAGCAGGACTCTAGGCCCGCCCACTTTCAAGGCAGGGAAAGAGGCCCCACCCACTCTAGATGGAAGGAGGTGCCAGGGTGGGAGTGGGGAAGAGGGGTGGCAGTGGACCCCATCATAGCCCTAGTGCCAGGCGGGGGGCACAGCAGGGCACAGCCGTAGCACCTGGCCCGCCTCCGTCTGCACACCCTCCCCCTGGCTCATGTCCCACAACCACACAGCCTCCTAACTGCTGCCCCATTCCAGGCACCAACCTGCCCCAAGACCTTTGTACTGGCTCTGCCCTCTGCCTCAGGACCTTTGCACTGGCTCCAAGCCCCACTGATCGCTTCTCACTGTCTGGTTCGTCCACACAGTAGTGACTGGACCTGGAATCAGGTCCTGGTGCCCCCAGTTTTGCTGTGACCTCGTCTCTCTGGGCCTCAGTCTCCAGCTCTGTGACATAGTAATCTGTGCACCTTTCTCACAGGGCAGCAGGGCAGTGGCTGAGGTCCCATCATCCTTCCTGTGATGTCAGCTCGGCCACTGTACCCTGCAGGTGACAGATGGCTGGCCGTGGCAGAGGGTGGTTTAGGCCAAAAAGCAGTTTATTTGCACCCTCGGGCTTGTGAGCCACCCCCACTGTGGCCCCAGCCCAGGCTTTCTGTGCTGGGACCTGGACTTGGACTCACAGTCCTGGTCTCTGAGGTCCGGCCGTGTCAGATAAAGGGTGTGGGGAAGCAGAGGTGATGAACAAGGGACAGAGCGGCAGGGGCCGCCCCGAGGAGGTGACATTTGACCCGGACCCAAATAACTGGGAGGGTGCTTTGGGCAGAGGAAGGGCTGTGCAAAGGCCCTGGGGCAGGGCTGGGCGGCACATTGGGGGGTGGCAGGAGCAGGGAGAGGGCCCGCAGGCACAGTCCATCTGGTCACCTGTCTGGCAAGCGTTCTTTAGGGCACAGGAGGAGCCCAGGGTCTCGCTCAGTTCCGGTGTCCAGATCTGGCCCCACTCTCTGAGCTGGGCTCAGCATCATCCTGACCAGGGACCCTCAGGCCAGTGCTGCCAAGGACTGAGCTTCAGGAGCCACTCGCTGACTGCTGCTGTGTCCCGTTGGGAGGCCCACCTGCTGCCCACGGGGCCGCTGTGGTGGCCTCGGTGTCTCCTTTTCTCCTCTGTGAAACGTCTCCTTGTCCCTGGGACAGAGGGGAGGCGTGAGAGCCTGGCACTGGGCCTCTCCACATATGGGCTCCTATAGCGTGTGCAAAGCCCCGGCCTGGGCGTCCACAGCCAGGTGGACTCCACCCTCACAGCTCATAGCAGGGCACACTGGGAACCAGCTCCGGCAGCTCTTAAACACAGAGCCAGGCACCAGAGCCTTGCTATACCGCTAGAGGAGATGACACTGTGGGGTGCATGTGTTTGTGGGGCCTTTGGTTGCCAGGGCCTTCACTGGGGGCTTTCTCCAGAGTGGCTCGCGCTGTGCTGGGCCGGTACTGTGGGGGGCCCCTGCCTGGGCAGCGCTGGCTGACTTCAGACTCCTGGGGGCCTTCTTGCCTGGGCCTCCGCTGGGGGCCTTCCTGCCTGGGCCTCCCGCTGCTGGGGCGGCCACTACCCCCGGCCTGCAGGCTTGAGCTGGGCTTGGCCCTGGGGTAAACAAGCCCCGCCCCAGTACCCCCTTTATTTTTCTTTCTTCTATTTTTTTTTCAGAAGTGAGGCTGGAGCCCCCAAATTTGCCCCCTGAGCTCCGTCCCTAGCTCTTTTTTATTTTTTCTTTGGAACCAAGTTCTCGCCGAGTCGCTGGGGTTCAGGCTGAGTTCTAACTTACAGTCCCCCCCCTCGGCCTCCCGGGTGTCAGGATGACAAGTGCCGCCTGTATCATCTCTGTATGACAATCGGGGCCCAAGGCACGAGGGGGGTGGGCGCGGGAGGCCCAGGTGGGGCTCAGAGCTGGGGGGGGCAGAGTCCCCCCGGCCTTGTCCACTGGGGGAACCTCGGCCTCCTCCACCACGGCCCTTCCCTTGCGGCCCGAGCCCGGGCCTGGCCAGGCTGTCCCTGTGCCCCAGAGCCATGCTTGGCTGGTGGCCCCGCAGGACCTCTGTCCTTGAGGAGAGGAATGGAGATGCCCAGGGCCGCCTCCATCTGGTGACCTCAGGGCCGCCCAGCCGCTGCAGAGCCCCAGGCGCCTGGGAAAGCATGGACACAGGTCACGGAGACCAGTCCCTGGGGCGAAGGCCACGCCGAGTGACAGGGGACAGCTGTCCCGCCCCGGCTTCTCCCGCTGGGAGTGAGGGCCTCAGTTTCCCCGGGAGTGAGGGCTCCCCTGGGATCGCATGGCTCCGGCCCTGTCTAATTGCGAAGTTGCCCAGGCTGAGCTCGAACCTGTGATCCGCCCACCTCAGCCTCCCAGAGTGCTGGATTCCAGGCAGCGCCACCAGGCTCAGTTTAAAACAGTTCTTTTTTTTCTTCTTTCTTTGAGCCAGGGCTTTATTATACAGTTCAGGCTGACACTGAGCTGACCGTGTAGCTCAGGCTGACCTCACAGGGATCCTCCTGCCTCAGCCTCCCGAGTGCCGGGCTGACGGGCCTGCTTACCCGGTTACTTTTTAACACCATCTTGGGAGCATTAACTCCTCGGCCTCTTTGACCCTGGCTGTCTTAACCCGGGGACACAAGTCTGTGAGACTCCAGGGGAGAGTCCTTCATTTCCGCCTGTGTGCAGCTGGGGCCATCGGCTCTCCGCAGGCCGGGAGCAGGAGCAGCGGGTGTGGGTGACCTTAGTGCCCCGTCCCTGCTAACCGGAGAGGCTCGTCTGCTTGGACAGGTCAGAGTCGGCCCAGGGCAACCCTGGGGAGGGGCCTGGCCACCCCTTCTGACCTGTGACTGCTGGGACCCGGTGCCGTCCAGAAGTCCCACGAGGGGAGCTTTAGCTTCTCCCCGGTTTGTGGAGGTTGCAGTTCGCAGTCAGGGGTCCCCGGAGGGCCTGCAGAGCGCCGTGTGCACAGGCCGGGCCCTTAGCGACCCCCCATCTCCCCACGTCACAAACGCATCAGGGGATCCTAGTGTCACAACCCTGAGCTCTGCAAGCCCTGGGCACCCACCTGAGAGGCAGGGGGACATCTAGAGAGAAACCACAGCAGACACTGTCTCCGTCTGTCTGTCTGTCTTGGTTTGTCTATCTGTCTGTCTGTCTTCCTCCCCTGCCCTTTCTCTGCTGCACTGAGGATGGAACCCAGGGCCTTCACATCGTTTTGAGACGGGGTCTTGCTGAATAGCCCAGGCTGGCCTCGAACTCTTGGTGAGCCTCCCGCCTCAGCCTCCCGAGTGCTGGGATGACAGGTGTGCGCCACCACACCGGCTTGGCACCCGGTCCTCTGGCCCCTTGACTTTGCATCACTCATAACTCAGCTGTCTCCTCCTGACTCGGGCCCGATGGCGGCACGGAAGGTGATCATTAGGTTCCCCCGAGGCTGGCGTGGGTGCCCGCCATGCCCCTGGGTCGGCCAGGTTGGGGCCCAGGCGGAAGAGGTGACCATGTGGGGCCAGGCAGCCGGTGACTCCGTCCTTTTATGTCCAGATCTGCTTGTTTTTCAAGAAACTCAGGTTTTGCTCCAAACCCCAGGGGTTTTAAAGGTGACTCAGTTTAAGCAAACATCCTGCGGCCAGCAGGGGACCCAGAGGCCTACGAGGTCACCTGAGGGCGAGCCTGGCTAGGGCTGGTCTAGGAATACAGCTAAGCCAGGCGGGCCGTGGCCTAATTCACAGTGCCTAAGTCCCTTGACGGCCTTGAGCCTCAGTTTCCCCTCTGGGGACCCTGGTGGTAGCACCTGGCGGGGCTGGGCTGAGACCCAGGACCCGGGAGTGTTGTCACGGCATCTGAGAGGGGCCTCCGTGTGACCCCATGTGCTGGCGCTGCCGGTGCTGTGCGGGGGATTTGGCACTTGTCACAGGGTCCTGGTGAGGTTGGCTGCAGCCCTGGGTTAGGGGTTAGGGGCTCTGGGGATGCCCGGAGACCCCCAAACTCTGCACCTCCGTGTCTGGTCAGGAGCAGAGAGCCCCGAGGCACAGCTCCCCAGCATCGCCACGTCCCTGGCCTCTGTCAGAGGCTGAGGCAGGTGGATCTCCCCAAAACTGACACCGAATGAAGCCCACTTTTTTAAGGTGTGCGAGTCGGTCTTTAGTAAGGTCTCGGGATGGTGCAGCTGTGACCACTGTTCAGTTCCAGAGCGTCCCTCAGCCCTGCGCAAGTCCCCGAGGCAGTCACCTGGTGGCTCCCCCGAGGCCACTTCCTGTCCCTGGTGTCCCCGGTCCCCGCGTTTCCAGTCCCTGGAGCCCGGGCTGTGTGTCCCTGTGCAGAGCAGTGAGAGCTGTCCCCTCACAGACCTCTCCTCTGTCACAGCCCAGCCTGCTCTGCAGTGCTGTCATCCCAGGAGGGGTACACCGGGCGGGCCTAGGGGTCTCGACTGGCACCAGCCGCCGGACTGCGTGGCTCGAGTGTCCGGAGCGGCCCCGGGGCTGCCGGCCTCCCACGTGCAGGTGCTGAGCTCACACACTGGCCCCGCCAGCCCCTCTCTAGAGGATCGGCCCAAATCCCATACCTGAAAGGCCGGGTCACCTTCAGCTGGCCCCATGAACCCCTGTTTTCCTGTTGCGATGCTGGGGTTGGAGCCTAGAGTCTTGGCACTGAGCTGCACCCCAGCCATTCTGCTTTGAGGTGGGGTCTCTGTAAATCGCTCGTTGTCTAAGCTGGGCTCCAACATGGGATCCTCCTGCGTCAGCCTCAGGGCGCTGGAGACACCGGTGTGCACCACCACACCCACTGCCCTCTTGGGGTTAAGCAGAAGCGGCTCTCACGGGGGACCCCAGCTCTGTGCCTGTGTGCGGAGCCCCTCCTGGTCCGGCCCCTGCCAGGTCTCCAGAGGCCTCTGGTCCCCCAGGCCTGCTCCCAGGCAGCTGGCGTCATCCGGTGCTCCGGGTCACCACACCAAGGTAGTGAGTGGGTCATTGCCTGGCCCCGCAGCCCTGTCCTGGCCTGGGTGCCTGCTGGTCAGAGTCCAGGCCTAGTCCAGCCCTGGGTGTGGGCTCCCTGTGTCTCTCACACCAGCCAGAGGCTCCTGTTTCTCTGGCCTTGAATGACTTCCTCTTTTGTGCCTAACCTGTGTGCCTGCCCTGGAGGGTAGTGTGGGTCCAAGGCAGGGCGAAGGGACAGGGACGGGGCGCCACTTTGGAAGGCCAGTCTGAGGGGTGACAATGCAGTTGGGTTTTGGGTAAACAGTAGAGCAGACCCTTTGTACGGGAAGTTGCTGCAGGTGGAGAAGGCAGTTTGTGCAAAGGCCCTGGGGCAGGGCGGAGCCTGGCTCTTGGGGGCTCATAGCGGAGGTTGTGGTGCAGCAGAGGGAGTAGGGAAGGAGGGGCTGACCTCGCCTGCCCGCCGCCCACCGACAGCTCACTTCCTGGGCTGCTGCTGGCTTCCTCATTGCAGGGTCCATGGTGCAGCCGCTGTGGCCACGAGGTCTCAGGGGCTGGCCTGGCCTGACCCCGAGCTCTTCCTCCCGTCTTGCTGTTCCTCCCGTCTGATTCTGGATTGACTGCCAAGTCCACAGTGCTCTGCCTTCTCTGGCAACATCTTTGGGAGGCGTGGGCGGGGAGTGTGCCTTGGTTTCCACATCCCACAGTGTGAAGCAGCAGCTCCCATGGAAGTCTGTTGTGGAGGTCTGTTCTGACCATCCATCAGTCAGTCAGTCAACAAAAGCTCAAGAGTGGCCACCAAGATAAACCGGGACAGGGTGGCTTTAACAGGGCAGGGAAGGCAGAGGGCAAGAGGCCGTGGCCTCAGGGGGAGAGGTCCCCGCAGGGATCAGGAAACAGTTGAGAGGCGCGTTCAGCTGCTGGACTGGAACTGGGCCTGGGAGGTCCCATGCAGGAAAGGGTAGAAGGGGGCGGGGCCGGGAGAGAGGAAGGGGAGAGGGCAGCTTCTCCCCAAAACCCAGGAGGCCGGGGCCCTTGGCCCGCCCTGCTGGTGACGCAGGCTGTGACGGGCACAGCGGGAGGAGGCAGGGCTGCCTCTCTTCCTCCCTCACTATTTTTAAACTTAATTTCCTGGAAAACGGGGCAGCAGCTCTCGCTAGGGAGATAATGGCTCACTCACTTCCAGACTGGGCGGGCGCCTGGCAGCTGCAGCTCTGGCCTGCTTCACCCCCGTCCCCTCCGTCCTCCTGGCCCCCGGGTCCCCTGGACATGACGGCTGGGTGGCCACCGTCCGGGGACCTGGGCCACCAACTGCCCGCTGGCCCCGGCCCGACCCTGGCCCTGAGTGGGGGAGGACCAGGGCTGCTGCCGTAGGGGACCCCAGCCTGGGGCTCCACGGAGCGGACCTCCCCTCTCCCCACCGGGAAGCCAGAGGTTCGAGCTCACTGTGGGCCTGCCTTTCCTGGGTACAGGAGGCTGAGGCGGGGGGTTGCAAGGCCAGCCTGGGCGTCTCAGAGAGGAGTGGGCAGGTGGCTGACCCGAAAGCCATCCTGGCCCCTCCCCAGCATCTGGTGGCCGCTTGGCTTCTGTTCTTCCTCCCCCCCTTTCTTACTTTGGGGACAGGGGGTCCCTGAGGGGCCCAGGCGGGGCTTTAACGTGCCATCTCCCTGCTCAGCCTCCCGGGTCTGCAGTGGCTCCCCTGGCCCCGAGGCAGGAGCCCCTTGTCTAGGCCTGTCTGCAGCCCAGCCCAGCCCGGGACCCAGCCTGTGACCGTGGTCAGGTCCCCTCCCCTCGGTGGCCCTCAGGGACAAAACGAGAGGACAGTTAGCACCACCAGCCCTGAGGGACAGCCTGCTTCCCCGAGAGCCGGGAAGCCCCGTGCAGTGGTGCTCACCGCGATCCCAGCACTGTGGGAGGCTGAGGCCCTAACCCTAACCCTAACCCGCCCAGCCCCGGCACCTTAGCGAGCGCTTATGTCAAGACAGACAGCAGAAGGGGCTGGGGTGAGGCTCGGCGCAGAGGCCCCAGGGCCGTCTCCAGGGCGGGTCACTGCGTGGTCTAAGGGCACAGCACGGGGTCTCCAGGGGCGGCCCCCCACCTGCCCGAGCTCCCTTGCCCGCCCTTCCTCGTTGCATGGGCCAGGGCCACTCCTCCTGGGGGGCTCCTCGGCCTGTGCCTTCAGTGCTGGGGCCCCTCAGGGTCTGTGGTCACAGCCTCAGCCGCCATCGGAGACTTGGGGACAGAGCAGGACCCCTGGCCTCCATGCCTGCTCCCACATCCCCCTGGTGGGGAGAGCTGGGCCCGGGACCGAGTCTGGGCAGTGTCATGGGGTCGAGGGGTTGGGGCTGCACTCAAGGCCTCCCCACCTGTCAGGGACTCCCCGCAACCCCGGCATTGGGCCGTCGGAGCCCAGTGACCACACCCCACACCAGGCTCCTCCCCGTCCCCGGGTGCCGGGCTGTGTCCACACAGGTGACCTGGAGATGGGGCCTGCGTGGTGGCCACTCCCTGCGTGGTGGCCGCTACCTGCTGCTCCTGGCCTTTTCCAGGGGTCCCCGGCCCTCGGCCAGGGAACAAGTCCATGTGTGAGCGGGGCAGGGTCAGGCAGGGCCTCCGGTGACCCGGACGGCATGGCGGCCAGCAGGGTCATCCTTGGGCTGAAATCTCTCCTCCTGTTCCCCTCAGGCCTGGCTCAGAAGAAGGTGGCCCTAGCAGAGGTGAGTTTCCAAAGTGGGGTACAGAGCTGGGGTCCCTGCCTGACCCGCCTGGGCTGGGAATTGGTGGAGGGCAGCCTTGGGAAGAGGACTGGGGGTAGGACAGGCCTCTGCCAGTGGGCAGGCAGGGTGGACCTGGGGGCGGTAGGGGAGGCATGCACTGGGGGTGCTGGGGGGCTGGCAGCCCTGCTGGACAGGGTGGGTCCCTGGGCACAGCCAGGCTCCCGAGTCCCAGAGGAGCTGGAGTAGCCTTGGCCTCCCAAGCCTGCCCCTCTCCCATGGACACCCCCTGCCCACACGTGCTTCTGAGCACCCCACGTCTGCGAAGCCCCCGCCCCACCGTGTGGTGGGAGCCGGCAGGCAGGTATGTGAGGAGCCTGCCTGCCCCCTGGTGGCCGCCGCAGAGGCCGCACCAGAGCCCGCCTAGGAGGGGCCAAGATGGGGACAGGGCCCCTGAGGCCACCCAGGCATCGGCCACCTGGTGGTAAACATGGGCGTTTGGTAGACGTGGGGGGTGAACCGGGGTCCCCAAGGGTCACACGGCAGGCTGGGTACAGAGAGACACAGTCTGGCCATGTCGGTCATATTGAGGGTCCACTGTTGTCCACCAATGACAGCCCGTTGCAGCTGGGGGACACCCTCGGGGAGCAGCAAGGCCTGCAGGGCCTCACCAGGGTCCCTTCTCTGGGCCCCTCACCCCTCGTCCCCGTGGGCGACCAGGGCGGTCATCAGGCCCTGCCCGGTCCCTCAGGCCCTCACGCTTCTGGCTTCCTTGTCCCCAGGCCCCGTCAGTGACTGGACAGCCCGGCCCAGGCCATGGGAAGAGGCTGGGACACCGAGGTGTGGACGCGTCCGGCGAGACCACCTATAAAAAGGTCCCTGGGCTCGGCCCCGTGGGCAGGGTGGGGCGGGACACCCCCACCACAGAACCAGGCAGGGGCCCTGCTCTGGGCACCTCAGACCTGGCCCACGGCCACCGTCCCCACCCTGGCCTGAGCTGCTTAGCAGCTTGGTGTGCGCCTGTCATCCAGCCCTCTGGGAGGCTGAGGCAGGAGGATCACAAGTTCAAGCCCAGCCCGGGCAACTGAGGAACTTGGTGAGCCCCTGTGTCTAAATAAAAATGGTACTGGACCCACAGGCCCTGGGTTCCGTCTCCAAGGAAGGAGAGTGGGTCAGGATGGGTGGCCCCTTCCTGGCCGCTAGGGCGGGTCCCCTCTGTGCCTGGGGCCACAGAGGCCTGCGGGGTCAGGTGGCCCAGGTGCAGCTGGCCATCAACCCTCTCCCAGAGCACGAAGGATCCCAGGGCTTGACGTCCCCATGTGTCCCTGCAGACCACATCGTCCACCCTGAAGGGCGCCATCCAGCTGGGCATCGGCTACACCGTGGGCAACCTGAGCTCCAAGCCGGAGCGCGATGTGCTCATGCAGGACTTCTACGTGGTGGAGAGCATCTTCTTCCCCAGGTGGGCCTGGCTTGCGCCCTCCGGCAGCGAGGGGGCTGCTGGCGAGGAGCGGCCTCCCTCCCCTCTGATCATGGCGCCTGAGACAGAGGCGCCCCATGTAAAAGCCACTGTTAGACACAGGAGCGAGAAGAGGTGGCCATTCGCTTTTATCTCGCGTGAAAATACCCCCAGGTGACCCAGGGCTGGTCAGGTGGCCCCTGGTGTTAGGGTCGGGCGTCACCGCCGTTGCTAATGTGCAGCTTTTGTAACCAGCAGTTCTGGGTGGTGGTCTGTGCTCCAGCCATCACGTCTGCATTCCAGCCAGGAAACAGCACACATTGTTTCTGCTCTGCTAACGTCTCCCGTGGCAGAGAGTGGTCTCCAGATGACCACACCTAGCTGGGCATCCCCAGTGTCCCAGAAGGAGCCCCGTGTCACTTTTGGAAATAATGGGCCAGATGGGGAGAGGGACCCCCAGAAAGCCACTGTCCCTCACCATCCCCCTGCGTCCTCTTCCACAGTGAAGGCAGCAACCTCACCCCTGCCCACCACTTCCAGGATTTTCGGTTCAAGACCTACGCACCAGTCGCCTTTCGTTACTTCCGGGAGCTCTTTGGGATCCGGCCAGACGATTACCTGGTGAGCACAGGGCAGCGCAGCCCGGCCGCAGCCAGGCTCCAGGCAAAACTCAGAGCACAGAGAGGGGCTTTGGTGCAAAGTCCCTGGGGTCGGTCCCTTGCACCACACAGAAGAAAAGTTGGGTGTGGCAGTGCTCACCTGTAATCCCAGCAGTTAGGAGGCTGAGGCAGGAGGGTCCTGCGAGTTTGAGGCCATCCCCACACACAGTGCGCCCACGAGAGAGGAAGGCGGGTTTGAGGTCATGGTTTACTCCACGGTGGGTTATGCTGCCCTGAGCTTGTGGCCAGCCCTTCCCGTCAGGGCAGCATCCCTTACCGGTCACCACCTCCACCATAGAGGAGGGAGACCAAGGTCCCTGTGGTCTCTGGACGGCCACCCCCACACCGGCTTCCTCCCAGGAGCGTGGAGCTGGGGCCGGCGCTGAGCACGCCCGGGTGGAGAGGGTCACCCGGTGCCATGCAGCTGCCTCCTGCGCTTGGCAGGCCTGAGTTTGGCTCGTCTGGGGCTCAGGGTCACCCACGTTCTTCTCTTCCACCACAAGTGACAGCTGACCCCAGGGCACCCCGCCCAGGCTGAGTCCCATCTCCCAACCGCAGTGCCTCTCACCAGGCAGAGCAGGGGACATACACCCAGTGTGTGACGCCTGGCTTTGGGGTACAGAGACCCCAGGCCTCTGAGTCCAGGCTGTCGGGGTGGGGTGGGACTCCCCAGCATTGTCTTTTGATCAGGGTCTCACTGTGCAGTTCAGGCCGGCCTTGAACTCACTTCGTAGCCCAGGCTGGGCTTGAACGCCCAGAGATCCTCCTGCCTCGGCCTCCTGAGCCCTGGGATGACAGGCGTGCGCCACCCCCTCCCTGCTTCCCCAGCCCTGTTGATGGCAGTGGTGTCCACAGGTCGGGGGCAGATGGGGATGTGCAGAAGGCAGAGCTCCCCGGGGCTGAGGGACGGAGTCCCAGCTGGGTGGCACCCCTTCCTCCCTGGGCCTCTCCCTCTCCCGTGGATATTTGTGGCTCATGGCTGTGGGCGGAGAAAGGGCGGACAGATGGCGGGGCCTGGTGACAGCTCCAGCCTGTCCGCATCTCCCCAGCCCTCAGCATCCTCCCCCGGCGAGGGGGGGAGGTTGGCCTGGATGCAGAGGGGAGATGTAAATGTCAGCAGGAGAGAAAATGGGGACGGAGAAATCAGGGTGAAGGCCAGGGCCAGAGTGCAGGGCGGGGGACCAGAGGGCCATGCACCCGAGGTGCGGCTCCTGCCTGTCTCTCTGCTGTCCACGGAATGTGCTTTTCATTGCAAAAGTCACCTCGTGGCCCAGGTTGGCTCCTGGGATTCCAGCTATTGCATCATCGTTCCAGGTGGGAAATAGGAAGGAAGGAGAGGGTGCAGAGGCAGGTGCACCAGGGTCACCTGTGCAGGAAGCCCCCCCACAAGCCCAGCTCCTCCGTTTCTGCTCGTGCTCCCTGGGCAGATCTGGGGCTGTGGCTTCACGGCTGCAGAGGGAGGTGGGGATACGGTGCCGGTGTGGAGAGGACGGGGAGACGCCAGGGTGCAGGGGGGCACTCACGCAGTCCCTGCCCTCCAGTACTCGCTGTGCAACGAGCCGCTCATCGAACTCTCGAATCCGGGTGCCAGCGGTTCCCTCTTCTACGTCACCAGCGACGACGAGTTCATCATCAAGACGGTGATGCACAAGGAGGCCGAGTTTCTGCAGAAGCTGCTGCCTGGCTACTACATGGTGTGTGGCCCCGCCCACAAGACTGGCCCCGCCCCCAGGCCTGGGCCCGCCCACGAGACTGGCCCCGCCCCAGACAGTACCCTCCACTTTTGAAAACTGGGTCTGGGGAATCAGTTGGGGAACCAAGCCAGCCAGCATGTGTTAACCTACAAGCACGCATGGCAGGGAGAGGACAGCGCCAGCTCCAGGGGCAGGAGCCAATCCATCTGGCTCCCACGCCCTACGTTTCCGGGGGACACCTGGGACCTTGTCACAGGCCCCCTCCATTTTGGTCCTGGTCCCGGGCATGCAGCCCTCTTGGGCCATCTGGCATGGACCGTAACTCAGTTTCCCCTTTGGGATATTTAGGGCGGAACCCTAGCCCCACCCCCCAGCTAGATCAGGGGTCAAGGGTGCTGGGGCTGGGGGTGGTACACATCCCCAGTACTCTGGGTGGCTGAGGCAGGAGGATGCCGAGTTCAAGCCCAGCGTGTGAGACTCAGCCAAGTTAGCAAGATCCTAACTCAAAATAAAAAAGACCGGGATGTGGCAGGGCGTGAGGGCCCTGGGTTTCATCCCTGGTGATGCAAAAAGGTTTTAAAAAAACAATCAAGGTCCCCAGCCCCATGTTTCTGTGTTTGGGAGCCGGACCAGCAAGCCCTAAAGGGGAAGCGGGGCCAGCCCACCCAGGTCCCCTCGAGGTTCCCGGCTGACCGAGCGGCTGCCCCTGCAGAACCTGAACCAGAACCCGCGCACGCTGCTGCCCAAGTTCTACGGGCTGTACTGCGTGCAGTCAGGCGGCAAGAACATCCGGGTGGTGGTGATGAACAACGTGCTCCCGCGCGTGGTCAAGATGCACCTCAAGTTTGACCTCAAGGGCTCCACGTACAAGCGGCGGGCCAGCCGCAAGGAGAAGGAGAAGAGCCTGCCCACCTACAAGGACCTGGACTTCATGCAGGACATGCCGGAGGGGCTGCTGCTCGACGCGGACACCTTCGGCGCCCTGGTCAAGACGCTGCAGCGCGACTGCCTGGTGAGGTCCGCGGCTGCCCCCCGCCCCGCTGGCTGTCCGCTCCCTGCCGGGGTCCACCCTGTGGGGCTCCCGGACCTGGGATTCCCCCCGCTGGTCCCACGTGGGCTCTCTGGGCCTCGGTCTCTTCGCCTGTCCAGCGGGAGAAGCCTCTGCCTGCCCCATGCTGACCGTGAGTGTCCACTCCCAGCAGATACCTGCAGGGGTAATTAAGCAGGAACGGGCCAGGCCTGGGGGTGCAGGCCGGTCATCCCAGCACTCTGGGAGGCTGAGGCAGGAGAATCTCGACTCACAGCCCGGCCTGAAAAACGTGACATACGGAGACAGTGTTTCCACAAAGAGAAAGGGCCAGGCGGAGGCCCTGAGTTGCATTCCACGTGCCAGATTCCAGGGCCGATGTCCCCAGCCTGGCCACCTGCTGAGTGACCACTGGGGGTGGTGATAGGCGACCCCGTGCGGCCACAGGACGGGGTCTCAGGCGCAGTGTGCAGCAAGGCCTGGGGTGGCCAGCTGGTGCCCCTGACCACTGTCCTGGCCCCGCCAGGTGCTGGAGAGCTTCAAGATCATGGACTACAGCCTGCTGCTTGGGGTCCACAACATCGACCAGCAGGAGCGTGAGCGGCAGGCCGAGGGTGCCCAGAGCCTGGCCGACGAGAAGAGGCCCGTGGGCCAGAAGGCGCTGTACTCCACTGCCATGGAGTCCATCCAGGGCGGGGCCGCACGTGGCGAGGCCATTGACACGGACGACACGTAGGTGGGGCCAGGGGCCAGGCTGTCCTGAGATGGACCCAGATTCCTCATCATGACATAGGGAGGGGCCGTGGCCTCCCAAACATGGGGCTGTCATTCGGGGGACGCGGGCACGTGACGGGGCCTTGGCCCCCAGGAGTGGCACGTGCAGGGTACCTCATCGTGTGGATGGAGGCCCCCGGCCATCTGTGTGCACGAGACGCCCCCTCTGCCCGGGGTGACCGGAGGTCCCTGAGGGCATTAAGTGGTAAACAGGGAGAAAGTGGCCGAGCCCAGCGGCGAGGCAGACCTTCCACAGGTGGAGGGGACTGGCAGATCTGTGCCCCCAAGACACTGGGCGGCTGCCTGGGCTGGGTGTCCCAGGGCCTAGTGGGGGAGACGCCCACAGAGTCCTCCAGACCAGAGTGCTGAGCAGTCTGCCGGCCACACAGGTGCCTAGCCATCACCAGGTTGTCCTTGGAAGAGTAAGATTGGCAGAGGTCCCTGGTAGTGTCAAGGTCACGCCCTTGTCCTAGCAGCAACTGGTCACTTTGCGCTGACCCTCCCAGGAAGCCACTGGAAGTTGGGGCTCTGGAGGGAGAGGTGGCATCCCTACATTTCCAGCTGGGGGAGCAAGGGCTCCAAGGTTGGGGGAAGTGTCAGGATGCAGAGCCAGCTGGGGACAGGCCCAGAGCTGACCCTGCCACTCCTGAGGGCAGAAAGGGAACCCACCAGGGCCCCGACTAGAGCCAGGGGCGGGAGCCAGTGCAAAGGCCCGCGCAGCGTCCACCTCAGTCTGTCTTGGCGTTCGTAGGGTCCGCGCGGGGCTCGGAGGGGAGCGGTGAGCCTGGTGAGCTGATGTGGAGTGTGTTTGCTTGCTGCGGCCCGGCCTGGAGCCCTGGAGCTGGGGCGGCTTCGGGGCGGCTGCCGCCTTGCATGGCCTCGCCGGCTGCCCTGGGCTGGAGCAGGTGTGGGCACGTGTCCGGCTGGTTGATGAACACCCAGCCCGTGCCTGACACCTAGCAGCAGTTCCTGGGGTGCAGGCTGTGTGTGTCCTGCGCGCATTGAGATGTATGTGCGTGTAGATGTGTGCACGCATGCGTGGGCGTGTGTCCGTGCACGTGCATGCTGGAGTTGTGCGGCAGGGACTCCACTCCAGGGCTGCATGCAGCTTCCAGATCTGAGCATGCGCGAAGCTCAGCGGTCGCTGCATACAGCTGCTGCCATGGAAGAGGTGGCCTCCTGGAGCCCAGGTGTCCCCAGCCCCGCAGTACTGAGCCACGCTGACCTCTCTTCCCAGGATGGGCGGGATCCCGGCCGTGAACGGGCGTGGGGAGCGACTGCTACTGCACATCGGTATCATCGACATCTTGCAGTCCTACAGGTGCGTCTCCGCGCTCGCGCTGCACGCGCCCGGCCGGGTTCCTGGTGCGCCTGCGCAGTGTGCACTTTGTCGGGCTCCCACGCGCCTGCGCAGTCCCACGCAGCGGGGGAAGCCGGGGTGGTGGCCGCTGACCTTTGGGTCCTTCTCTTGGCAGGTTCATCAAGAAGCTCGAGCACACTTGGAAAGCGCTCGTCCATGACGGGGTGCGTGTCCTCCCCCTTTGACTTTCTCTGCATCGGTCCCCATGCAAGAGAGGCACAGCATCTTCCTAGGCACTGGCACCGGCCCCCGCATCGGGATCCTGCCCCAGGGGAGGCCCACACTGGGCTCAGGGTGCCTTAGGCCCTCACTGGGCACTGAGCTGAGTCAGACTATCCCGGAAATGCACACGGTGCACTGTGGCGTCCTGGCCGGCCCTGCAGGGGTTCCTTGAGTCCCCACGGAAGGGTCTTGTCTGGCAGCTCACACCGTACTTCAGACTGATTCATACTAAAGTGCTGAGGATTGCCTGTGTGGCCGTGGCCTGTAGAATCCAAGATCCAACAATGGAACCACCCCACCCCCCCAAAGGACCTAGGCAGAGGCATCTAGTATCTGCATCGAGATGACTGCAGCACGCTGGGAGGCTGAGATAGGGAGATCACAGGTTCAAATCCCATCTGGGCAACTTAAGAGCTTGTCTCAAAAATGTTTTAAAAAGCCGTTGGGAATGTAGCTGAGGGCAAAGGCTCCAGTGCCACACACACAGAGGTGGCAACCAGCAGGGGATGTGTGGAGGTGCTGTAGAGGGGAGCGCCCCCTGCCCACAGGCTGCCCCCTAGTGCAGGCTGCGGGACCTCTCCAGTCGCCCTGTTCTACATAAACCCACTGGCTGGGGCCCTGGGAGCCCCTGATGTCCTGGGCACCGGGGGACCCCTGCCGGACTCCCGTGTTTCTCAGCTCTGCCTGTGGGCACCCAGAGCAGCTGTTCAGGGAGGGGTGTGGCCGCGTGCCAATAAAACTTTATTTGCAAAGCAGACGTCAGGGGCCAGGCTTTGCTGAGCTGTGATTTAAGAGTCCGTTGTAGGTCACTCAAATACTTGCTGATTCACAAGGTTCAAAACATTAAAATGTGGGGTTGGGGCTATAACTCAGCGGCACAGGCACCTCCCTGGCCAGGTGCAAGGTCCTGAGTTCAATTCCCAGTACCAGAAAAAAAAGTTAAAATGCCTCTGGGGGCAGCGCTTTGAGAGGCTGAAGCAGGAAGATCACAGGTTTAAGCTCAGCCAGCACAGTTTAGCAGCTTAGTGAGGTCTTGTCTCAAAATTAAAAATAAAAAGGGCTGCGGAGGGCTCTCAGTGCAGAGACCTTGGCTTTAGTCCTGGTTCCAGGAAAAAAAAAAAATACACACGGGTTCATAGTGGAAAGGTCCCCAAGCCTCCAACCCAACGTCTGCCAGCCGCCGTCTCCTGGTCCCCAGCAGCTAACAGCCTTCTTTCCCTGTGTCCCGCTGCTTCTCCTGCAGGACACGGTCTCTGTCCACCGCCCCAGCTTCTACGCTGAGCGTTTTTTCAAGTTCATGAGCAACACGGTCTTCCGGAAGAACTCCTGTGAGCCGCCGGAGCCCCGGGGCAGGGGTGGGGACAGGAAACCCAGAGCCTTTGGGGCCTGCTGCAGGCAGGGGTGCCCCCCCCCCAGCGAGGGCAGGGCAATGGGACACTTGCCTCTGGGCAGCGGTCAGCCTGGGGCCAGGCCCACTCACCTCCCTGCTACAGCTGAGGCCTCCAGGCCCAGAGAGGCTGAGTCCCCGCCTGGTTCCACAGCCCATAGCAGTGCACCAACCGCCCCCTCCTCCCTCACAGCGCTGAAGTCCTCACCGTCTAAGAAGGGGCGCAGTGCCCTGCTGGCTGTCAGGCCCCTGGGGCCCACAGCAGCCCTCTCAGCCAGCCAGATCCCCAGTGAGCGAGAGGACGCACAGTATGACCTGCGGGGGGCCCGCAGCTACCCCACGTTGGAGGATGAAGGTGAGTGGCCAGCCACAGGGGCACTTCGAGGGCCTGCAGAGTAGACAGTGGTGAGAAAACCAGGACAGGGATGCCGTAGGGATGGAGTGAGCCACAGCATCCTGGGCAGAGAACATGGCCCGTGCAAAGGCCCAGGGGCGCAGGCAGAGCTGGGAGACAGCTGGGAAGGGCAGGCAGGAGACTGGTGGGTCCTGTAGGGCCCTGTGCAGTCCCCGCAAAGCTCCTGGTAGCCCTTATCTAAGAGGGAAGATTCATCCCAGCACCCTGGAGGATGAACCTGGAGGGTTACAAGTTTGAGCTCAGCCTGGGCAACCAAGCAAGTTAGTGAGATTTGTCTCAAAAACCAAAAAAGGCCAGGGCTGTGGCTCCATGCAGAGGCGCTATGATCAGTATCCAATGCTGGAAAACAGTCAAGCTGTTACTCTTTGGAAGGCCAGGCCAGGAAGCAGGTGGGGCATCTGGGTTCCGGTTAGGGTGCCCAGGGTGGGGTCCTAGGCTCAGCCCTGTAGAAAATTGAGCAGCTGGGTGGCTGTGTGGGGCAGGAGGGTGGCAGCTCCATGAGGTGCCTGTTGCCTCCCCCAACAGGGCGACCTGACCTCCTGCCTTGCACCCCACCTTCCTTCGAAGAAGCTACCACGGCCTCCATAGCCACGACCCTGTCATCCACCTCCCTCTCCATCCCTGAGCGGTCCCCCTCCGAGACCTCAGAGCAGCCTCGGTACAGGTGGGCGGGGTCTGTGGGCAGGGGCGTGGCTTTCCCTAGCAGGCCGGTCTGTGGGCGTGGCTTCCGAGCAGGTGGGTGGGTCTTGGGCGGGGTCCTTCCTCTGATTGCCCTGTGCCTTCTCTCCGCAGGCGGCGCACACAGTCCTCAGGACAGGACTGCCGGTGAGACCCCAGCCCAGTGCCCTCGCCCTGCTGCTGTTACGCAGCTGAGAGACCCCACGCCTTGCGCCTGCCCTCCTGTCAGGCTCTTCTGACCCTCCTTTCCCGGGGCAGGCAGGGTTCTGCATGGAACCTCTGGGCCCGCCGTGTCCCTCTCTCTACCAGGCACCAGGACTGCCACTGGGGCTGGAAATGACCTGGGACTCAGAGTTCTGCGTCACCCTTGGGGGTGAGGAGGGGGGAAACTGAGGCACGGTTTGGTTGCCCTCAGGCCCCAGGAGGAACCGCACGCCGAAGAGGACCTGCAGCAGATCACGGTGCAGGTGGAGCCCGCGTGCAACGTGGAGATCGTGGTCCCCACGGAGGAGGACGCGGGGTGAGTGTGGCTCAGTAACCTGCTTCTCCCATCTCAGGCCGTGGCTCTGCACACTGGTGTTTCTGCTCCCCCGGGACACGGTGACATCTGGACATTTGTGGTGGTTGTGTAGGGGGTCCTGGCCTGGAGCCGGGGTGGAGGCCAAGGTGCTGCCCAGCACCTGCAGTGGGCAGGGCACTGCAGAGCACAGCCTGGCTTCAGGGCCTCAGTTCCAAGGGGGTCGGATCCTGGGCTACTGGTTCTCCCAAAATCTTTAATCTCTGAATTAAAACATTGTTTATTTTTATTTTTATTTATTTTTTGTACTGGAGATCAAACTCATGACCCAGTGCTTATGCCACTGAGCTAAATCCCCAACCCCAAAATTTTTTTTTAAACCAGATTTCATTGCTAAATTTTAGATATACACCTGCCTGGCAAGTGTGAGGTCCTGAATTCAATCCTCAGTTCCCAAAAAGAAATGTACACATAATGAACATAAGCAATTTTGTAAACAACTTTTCAGTGTTTACAATGTTAATGAGCTTTGGTATGAAGAGAGTCCAAACAGACCCATTTTTTGTTGTGTTTTAGCTGGATTTTTGCAGGGTGCCTGTTAATTCCAGCCTTTCAGGAGGCTGAGGCAGGACGACTACAAGTTTAAGGCCAGGCTGGGCAACTTGGTGAGATATTGTTGCCAAAAACAAATTCAAAGAGCTGAACTGTAGCCCGGCAAGCTCCGAAGTCCTTGAGTGTAATTTTAGAGCTCCTCAGTTATTTGTTATTTTAGAGGTCTGTCCTCAGTACTGTAAAACACCAGCCACCAAACAGGGACCAGGAATCAGACTCAGGCCCTCACCCTTGCCAGGCAGGCTCTGTGCCACTGAGCTACATCCCCAGCCCAGTGCTATGTGTTAAAATAAAGGTCTCCCAATCAAATATAAAGTCGACTTTTGTTTTGTGTTTGTTTTTGTTTTTGAGACAGGATCTTGCTATGTAGCCCAAGTTGGCTTCAAAATCATGGTGATTCTCCTGCCTCAGCCTCATGAGTTTACAGGCCTGTGCCGCCATGCCTGGCCAAAATCCATTTTTTTTTTAACTGTCCAGGGATGTATGGAAAAGAATTCCCTGTTTCTCTGCACAATTGTTGCATCCAGCTGTTTGGTTGCTGGAATCTCTTTTATTTTTTTACTAGTTTTTTGTCAAATGTTTGTAGTTCTTGAATCACACTGTTATCAAATTCTTTACTTTCTAGTTCTGGTGTTTTTGTGTGTGTGATTTACCTCATAGAGCTGCATCCCCAACCCTTATTTTCATTCTGAGACAGGGAACCCTAAAGTCACTAGTTTGCCCAACCTTGAACTTGGAACCCTCCTGCCTCAGCTTCCCCAAGTGCTGGAATAACAGGCATTCATCGCCAGGCTCAGCTTTGTCTGGGTCTTCTTTGCCCTTCCGAGCTTCCCGAGGTCCGGGAAGGAGCCGAGTGAATGGGATCAGGCCTGGGTAGCCAGGCGTCGTCCGCGGCCACCCAGGATCCCACATCGGCCCGGCATTTGCAGGGTGGACGCCTGCCCAGCAGGGGCCTCTGCATCTATGGTGGAGGCAGAAACCACCAGCCAGGCCTCGGAGCCCGCCAGCCAGGCCTCGGACGAGGAGGACGTGCCCGCCACTGACATCTACTTTGTAAGTCCCCGGGTCCCCGGAGTCACACCACATGCTCACACACACGCTGAGGCCCGGCACGCTGGAGACCCGCTCTCCCACGGACCTGAGCTCACGCACACGCACACATTCGAGCGGACTCTCTGCTCCAAGCACAGAGGACGGTGGCCACCTGGCCTGCTCTGGCCACACCAGGCCTTCTTGGGCCCAGGAACTGGCTCTGCGTCCCCTCCCCGGCCTTGACACCACTGCCAGGCTGGGCCGCTCCCTCTGCTCCATCCTCAGCCTCTTGGCGCTGCTGGGCTGAGTCGGACGCCCAGGGCTCCGGTGGCCATGAAAGGTGGGCGACACTGTCCCCCAGCGGGCAGGGCCAGGCTGGACGGGCTCCGTCCCCAGGAGGGCCATGGCGCCCATTGCACTGGCCCAGAGCTGGGCCGGCGAGCCCAGCCGCGGTCCTGGAGCTGGCGCAGTGCTGCCCGCGTGGGACCCCCCTGCCGGTCACTGTGGGCAGATCCTGCGGCCTCGTTACCCGGGCGGCCTGGGCACCCGCTTCGCGCCCCTTCCTCACTAACTCGCCCGCTTTGTCTGGAGGAGGAAGGGCTCACCGTGGTGTCCCCAGGCCCGGTGGGCTGCCCAGCAGGGCCCCGCGTGTCCCCCACCTCCGCTTCTGCGCTGCTGCCCCCCGTATCCCCAGCGCTGCCCCCCACCCCAGTCTGACCTCTCTTCTCCCCCGGCCCCGCCGCCCAGTTCGCCGACGGGAGGCACTGGATTTACTCTCCCTGCCGTCGCCGATTGCGGGCCGTGACGCTGAGCTCCTCGGGGACTGTAAGTGACCGCAGCCGGCCCCCGGGGACAAGGGGCCTTGCCCACCTCTGGGCAGCAGGGAGCTGCGGGTCCCCAGCCTGAGACACGGTGCCCAGCGTCCCTGTTCCGTCCTCAGAGGACTTTAGGGGAGATGTGACCTGGTGACATCACGGGGACATCACTGAGCCCAGGGTGGAGCAGGCCGCACCGTGTCGGGGGCTGTCACCAGGCCTGCCTGTGTGCTGCGGCAGGGTCACCCTGACCCCAGCCCGCCTGTGCCCACCTCAGCCTCCGCGCCGGTGTCGCCTCCCCCTGTCCAGCTCACAGGGGCCACAGAGCTGAGCGCCTCACAGTCCCCTCAGGTCCCCCAGACAAGCTGAGGCCTCAGCCCCAGGGAGCCTGAGCTCCCCTGTCATCTCAGCTACACAGGAGGCTGAGGCAGGAGGATCTTTAATTCAATTCAAGGCCAGACTGGGCAACTGACACTTTGTTCCAAAGCATAAAAAGGGCCACGGGGTGTGGCCCGGTGGTGAGCGTCTGTCTAGGCTTGGACTCAGCCCTAGTGACCACTTGGGAAAAACAACCAAAGGGTTTGGAGTATTTCTGCAACTCACCAGCAGGCTCTTTACCGAATAGACACTTGTTTACCCAGTGTGCCAAGGGTACCACAGAGATCTCTGGTGGCAGTCACATGCTGATGCCTGTTGTCATTTGGCTCCCCCTGCAAGGGGCCAGAGAGGCTGTGTAACCTGCCCAGAGCTGCCCAGCACTCACGGCCAGGGCAGGCACCAACCTGCAGCGACTTTCTGTCCTCCAGATGGAGCCTCTCAGAGGCCACCCTCCCACTCATCTCTGACCCGTCAGCAGACCTCCCTGGCGTCACCACGTACCAGGCACAGACTCCTGTGACCCCTCTGGCGCCTGCCGGGGAAGCCACAGCCCGGGGCAGCCCTGGCTGGAGGCCGGGTACAGCCAGGGACTGAGTCGGTGTGCAGAAGTCTAGGTGTGGGACCCCCTTATCGGTGGGGTACATCGAAGTAGCAGTTTGAGCCAGGCATGGCCGTGCTCACCTGTACACCCAGCAGTCTGGAAGGCCGAGGCAGGAAGATCACAAATTTAAGACCCAGCTGGGCAGCAGAGAGACTTAGCAAGGCCCTGCTCAAAAGAAAATCTGATAGAGGCCAGTGTGAAGGCCCTGGGGTCAGGGCCCAGTGCCGCTAAAAGACAAAAAAAACCACACCAGCGTGGGCGGGAAGGACGGAGCGGGCAGCCGGGAGGGTCACGCCGGATCCAGGCATCCAGGGTCCTGCCCCAGCCCAGGCTGACAGCTGAGGGGCCCTTTCTGTGCTCTGCTTTTGAGGACAGGGGCCGGCTGGCTTTTCTAATGTGGTCCAGGTGTCCAGGGGTCACTTGGTCCTTACCCCGGGGCAGTGCTGGGCACTTGTGAGGTGACCCCCTCCTCCCAACACTAGCTCTTCAGGGTTTCGGGTGGGGACCCCCCTTGGGGCCGTGTGTTCCCCAGCTGAGCCCTGAGCTGGCTCCCTGGGGTGCTGGGGAAGCAGACAACTTGGTCAGGGTTTCCTGTCACCTCTGGGCCTGAGGCCCAGGGCTGATGTCACCTGCAGCCTCCACGGTGCCCCCCGAGTTCCTGGAGCTGGGGAACTTAGGGAAGGGCTTGGAGGGTCGGGGGACCTTGAGGTGGGGGACAGAGCCCAGGGCCACAGCCAGGCAGGGAGGGCAGAGGGTGTCCGTCAGGTGGGGACGAGACGAGGACGCAGGGTCAGGAGCTGGTGGGCAGCGCTGGTGGGCAGGCCGCTGATGTGTGCTGCTGTGGCCGAGGTGTTCAAGCGTCCCTGGGCACCTCATGGGCATGGTCTGGTCCGTGTGGGTTCCAGCCAGTGCTGGGTGCACAGTGGGGCCTCCAGAGTGGGGGTAACGGGGAGGACTGGGAAGAGAGAAGGTGTTAAGATGGGGGGGTCAGCCGAGCCCCTTGGGGAGTCCCCCAGCCGTCCAGTAGGAACATCAGAACTCGGAGCAGAGGCCCCCTTCCTGAACCTCAGGCGGACTGAGGCACTTCTATGCCAGGCCGAGTGGCCCTGCAGGGACCCGACGCAGCCTGTCCCCTGGAAGGTGCCCCCTCCGCTCTAAGGAGGAAGGCTGGGGGGTGCACAATACGGGGATCGGGTGCCTGGAACAGGTGGGCGCCCTGCCTGCCCGGGGCCCCATGGAGGTCCACAGAGCCAGCCTGGAGGCTGGGAGGAGCTGGTCCCAGTGGACATCGGGCTCCCTCCGCGGGGGACAAGGACAGGGAGGGGCAGAGTGTCCGGGCTGCTGCATACCCCACCTCCCGCCTGCCCTGTGCCCACTGCCCCTGAACCCCGACTAACACTCCCGCTGCCTGCTGCCTGCCAGCCGCCGAGGCCGTCGGGGAGGGCGGGTGCGCTGGTCCGAGGGCCTGGCTCTCTTTATTCTCTCCTTTTCTTCCTCCTCCTCCTCCTCCTCCTCCACTCCGCTCACCCTCTCTTCTGCGCCCCCTGCACGTGCCCGCCCGCCCGCCTGCAGCCCACCGACGACAGGAGCTGGGTGTACTCCCCGCTCCACTATAGCACGCAGCCCCAGCCCTCCGACGGCGAGAGCGACACAGTGAGTCCCCCGGGGGCCAGGAGCAGCCCAGACAGATGGGGAAACTGAGGCCGGGACGGGAGGGCTGGCGCCCGGCTCACACACATCCAGATGGCCCCGCCATCGGCATCTCGCGGCCTGTGTCTCCCACGAGCAGCCCAGAGGCCCCGGGCAGCGCTCGGGTCGGGGGGGTGCTCACCCAGGCCCCCGCGTGCCCTCACCGCCCCCTTTTCCTTTGGCAGTAATTTCTATGCAGTCCCCCACCCGGGGCCGAGCTTCCGCCACCACCTCAGCCGCTTCCCAGAGGCGCTGCCCGCCCAGCTGAGGCCCGGAGGAGCTCGGGGACACGCCAGCCGCCCCGCGGCCACCCCAGCCAACCTTGTGCTCGTCCTGCCCCCGACGGACGCCGCGGGCCGAACCTGTCTCCCCCACCCCGATGCTCCACAGGCTGGGCAGTGACCCCGGCCACCCCGCAGTGCACCCGCCGGCCGGCGACCTCGGGAGCGACCTGTCCTGTATTTATTTTGGGTTCGTCTTTGCACAGACAGAGGCATGCGGTGCTTTTAAGGAGAAAAAAGACACAGACCAGAAAAGGAGGAAATGTGCCCCCAGTCCCGGGGCCCCACGCCCCCACTTTGGTCCCTTGCATGTATCCTACAGAGACAAGGCCATTCCTGCCACCTCGGGACGCGGGCTGTGGACGCCTGGCTGCCCGGTGAGGTTCACGCTCCTCTTCCCGGCGTCTCACTGGCCCCGTGTGCTGAGGCCACCTCCCCCAGAAGCAGATCTCGCGTGCTTGGCTCAGGTTTGGGGCCTCGGAGCAGGACACGTGTCCTCCATGCTGGCCCTCGGTGGCTCACTGCCATGCTGCGCCCCCAGGACAGACACCCCCAGACCCAGGGGCTGGAGCAAGATGCCCAGGTCATCACATTCCTGCCCGCAGTGCGGCTGCCCCGGATTGGCAGAGCTCAGGGCCGCGTGGACTTGACTGTCCCCGGCGTGGTCCTCACAGTCCCCAGAGGAGTGGACCCCCCCCTCGGGAGATGCCTCAAAGCAGAGCCTGCGACTTCCAGAGGGCACAGGCTGGGCCTGGGGCGAAGGAGGAGAGCACAGGGGTCCAAGGTGGGCGTACCGGATGGTCAAGCTGCTCTGGTGTGTCAGCCACTGCAGGCCAGATCCAGGAGCATTTCCTCCAGGTGTTCCTCGCTTCTGGTGACGGCCACACTGTCCAGAAGGAAGGAGCTGGCAGATGAGCCCGTGTCCCCTACACAAGATGGACAAGGCCCCGTGGAGCGCACTGGGCGGGGCTTGGAGCTGAAGCCCCGCCTCCCAGGACAACAGCAGAAAACCCGCCCACCCACCCTGTCCCTGGTGAATTTGATTTTTTTTTTTTTTAAAGCCCACTGCAAGATGTCAGCCTGCTGTCCAGGCCTCTCCTGGTGTCCCCTCTGCAGTGACACAGTGAGGAGTCCGCCTGCCCTTGCCTGAGCCGCCGACCAGGAGCCCATATTGCAGCCTAGACCCTCCTGGGCCCCAGGGACATTTCCCAGCGGACCAATAAAAAGGGTTTGTCCAGGCCCCAGAGACAGCTGCGTAGTCACCGTGCCCAGGCCTCACGGACAGATGTGGCCCCACTGCAGAAGGCGGAGGCCGGAGAGAGCATGGTCTCCATGGAAGGGGGGATTGCACGGGCTGGGGGAGCCTTGGCCCACACACGTGGCTGGGGACCTCCGGGAGGAGAGGTTTGCAGCCCTGTTGCCTGGATCTCCTGGCATCCCCGTCCTTGTGCTAAGTCCCGGAGGCCCCTTGGAGCCGTCGTGTGAGCTGTGTGTCTTGTTCCTTTTCTGAATATGGCGGGGAGCACAGTGCAGTGGCCCTCGGACTGTTGTTGGGGCCTCGCTTGTCATGTCGGGGCCGTTGGGGTGGGCAGGAGAGACCTATTTATAACGTGACAAAACTCCAGGCCTTCCTCAGAGCCCGGGACGGGGGGGGGCGGGGCGGGTGCACCCAGCCATCCCCACTCCCTGGAGACCTGTAAATACCCTGGTGACCCAGCGCCCTCCTGCCTCAGCCTCTCCAACGGCTGCTCTCGAAGACCCTGGACGGTGTCCGAATCCCTGTACTGTAAAAATGGAGAGGCATTTCCTGAGGCTGGCAGGGGGAGGTTCCCACGTGTCCCCTTCCAGCCTGGCCCTCTACCCCCAGGCCGTCCCAGCCCTCCCCACTCACCTCCACACCTGGCTCAGTGCAATACTCCCGTCCCTGTGGGGTCCGTTGCCAGGGTTGCTGTGGCTGCAGCCCCTCAGTACCCGCCTCCCCAGGATGAGCACCCCCTCAACACTCCACCTCCAGTGATTCCAAGGTCCAGGCCACCCCAGTCTCTGTGTGGCTGAACCATTTCAAAATAAAAACCGCAAACCTTGTGTCTTAACCCTCACTAGGGGTCCCTCATCCTCAGTCCTTGGGGTCTGGTGTGTGACAATCCGGAGCATGGTTTCCTGTGGCACCTATAGCCAGGCCATGTCCTTCCAGCCCAGACCCCTGGGCACCTCAGACAGTACAGCTGCTGCTGGCCCCACAGAATACCCATATGTTGTCCGGGCCCCACCTGCCCACCCCTGCCACACCCCTCTCTTTTTATGTTGAAGAGATCTCTAATAAATCGGGTATAAACATCAGCTTAGCTTGGTCTGCCTCTGTGGATTGGGAATTGGAGGACTGAATGTCACCCTGAAAAGAAACTCTTGTAAAATTTATAGCGATATGCTCCCAAGTCAGGCTTGGTGACACACGCTCATAATACCAGCGTTCTGAACTGGGTTTGGTGGCACAGGCCTGTAATCCCAGCGCTCGGGAGGCTGGGGCAAGAGCATCACTGCAAATTCGAGGCCAGCCTGGGCTACAAAGTGAGCTCAAGTGCAACCTGAACTGCATAGCAAGACCTTGCCTCAAAAAAAAAAAAAAAAAAGTACCAGCATTCTAGAAGGCTGAGACGAAAATAATTTGAAGTCCAGTCTGAAGAATCTAGGCACTTAGCAAGACTCTCACAATAAAAAAGGCCTGGAGTTCTAGCTCAGTGGGAAGGTCTCAGGTTCAATCTCTGATACCCACTTGTAAAAGAAAGATTCAAAGCTGGGCAATTGGCACACATGCTATTTGGAAGGCTGAAGCTGAGGCAGGAGGATTGCTTGAACATGGGATTTCCAGGCCAGCCCGGGGGACACAGTGACAAACATGAGATCCAAACACCTGAGTAAAACAGCCATGACTTTCTGCAGGTTCCAGTTCAACTCAGGAAACATTTCAAAGCCCCTGATACCTGTGCAGCCCAAAGGAACAGAAAGCAAACCCAGGCTGCGTATGCATAGAACCGTGAGTGATGCAGGCCGCGCCATGGGCGATGGGAGCTCAGGGCCTCCAGTGGCGCCGCCTGTGGTCTGTCCTCCCCACTGGGGACTCCACTTAGCAGGCAGTCCCAGCTGCTTCGTCTCCCTACCGTGCAAGACACTCCAAGCTCTCGCCAATAGCCACATGGCAAATCCCAGCTCCGTGGGGCAGGAGAGGTCTGGTAAGGTGACTTGACCTCTCCTGGCCTCAGTTTCCCCATCTATAAAAAGGGTCGATGAAATCAGGGCACAATCCCAATTTTTTAAAAGTTTAACCTGGGGCTGGGGATTTAGCTCAGCGGCATAAGCGCCTGCCTTGCAAGCAGGCAGTCGTGAGTTCGATCCCCGGTACTGATAAAAAGGGAAAAAAAAGACAAAAAAAAAAGTTTAACCTGTGAAATGCAATGGTATTTACTGGCAGATCGGAGGGCGTGATGATCCAGACCATTGTCTTAAACACTCTCTCGCCTTCCTCTCTACCGCAGTCGGGCTGGAGTCTGCCCAATTAAATTCGATTTCCTGTTTCCCAAGGCCCGTTTTCCCCAGACACACCCCTATTAGCCACGCCCTTTTGGACACGCCCCCCAGGTCCCGCCCATTTCTCCCTGGAGTCGCCTTGCCACTGTTCCGCCTCCGCAGTTTCGGATTTGTTTGACCACGCCCACGAATTGTGCCCTCCCCCTCTCCCCAGCCTCCCTCCCTCAGGCCCTCTAAGGAGCCAGGACCGGCAGGGCTGCCTCTAGCACTGCCTGAATATCAAGTCTCTCCGAAAGACAGAGGCTCAGTCAGAGTCCGTCCACGCGAGCTATTGTTACAAATGGAGTGCAGGGTCCTGGTCTTCCAGTCTTCGCGGCCTGGGGCTGCGGGTGGGACTCGCTCACACTATTCAGGCATTCTGGGGGCAGCCCCTCATGCGCCGCGGCCAAGGAAGGCCCCCGACGCAGGCCCCGGTTTGTTTGAGTCGGTGCAGTCGCTGCCGTCGCCGCCAATGGGTCGCGGTACACGCTCGCGGTCGCGGTCCGCGGTTCGCAGGGGCAGGAGACGGCGGAGCCGGAGCGGGAGTCGGAGTCGGAGTCGGAGCCGAAGTCGTAGCGGCAGCCATGGGCGGCGAAGACACCGGCGCCGGGAGGACGAGGACCATCGCCGGCGAAGGCGTCGGAGCCGGGAACGCAGGTGGGACCACTGTGGGAGTATCTCTGGGGCTGGGATTCTTGTGTCTGGGTTCCCGGCCTAGGGGAGTCAGGAGGTGCCCCTCCATACGACGTGGTCTGAGGTCGAGTCAGGACTAGCCAGACAGCGAAAGCAGTGGCATCAGAGAGGAGGATGGTACGGACACCCAGGCAGTAGGTGGCCGCCTGATGGGCACCGCAGCCGGACAGTGGGTAGATCCGAAAGGGACTTTGGAAGTGGAAGTGACAACTGTTGTGGTGGAGTTGAGATGTCAGAGGACTGGGTATGATGACAAGACCCAGGAGTCACAGTTGGCTCCTGTGACTTCTTGGGACCCACAGCCCTTTCTTCTGGAGTGGGTCAGCACCCCTGCCCGCAGTCCTCGCACGCGTGGGTCACACGCTGCCTCAACCCGCGGGGGCTGTAACACACCATCCCGTCCTGCCCAACGGTCGCTTAGGTTAACCCGGCTGTGTCCGCAGGATCTACGTGGGGCTTGTCCAGAGACCCTTCTCGCCATAGCCACACTCTAGTAAAGCACCGCCCAGCGCCTCTAGGGTCTATGACATGCCCTAATCTTTGATTCTGGTGAGGTCATTGCTGCCTCAGGAATTAGAGTAAGCTGAAGAAGCGAAGACTCTTAAGAGAGACATGGTTTAAATTTCATGCAGCCCATGAAGTTACAGTAGTTTTACTGGGGAAGGGGGCATACGGGGGACTGAGCCCAGGGCCTTTGCATTGAGCTGCCCCCTGTTTTGTTTTGTTGCCCGGCTAGTTCTTACATCTGTGAGTAGTGGGGTGAACCGACAGAAGGTAGTGACACGGGAGAGTTTATTATCCAGACATTTTAGTCCCCAGAAATAGTTTTAGTGGGACACAGCCAGGTTTATTTCATTATATACTGACTGTGGCTGGCTTTGTGCTACAGCAGGAAAGTGGAACGGTCACGTTATGTAAGGACTGTATGGCCTGAGCTACCACCTGGGGTGGGGAGCAGGGGATTTAGCTCAGTGACATAAGCATAGCCTGGCAAGTGTGAGGTTATGAGTTCTACCCCCAGTTCCAAAGAAATAAAAATTTAAAAGTTAAAAAAATTATCACTTCCTGGTGTGGTGGTGAACGCCTGGCCCATGACTCGGGACGGTGAGGCAGGAGGATCACTATGAATCAAACCCTATCTCAGGGAAAAAAAGCTTTACTGCTCGGCCCTTACAGGAGTGCAGACTGCAAGTGGGACTCAGAGAGGGTGCTTGGCATTTACAAGGCTCTGCAAGGTACCAAGAAAAAGTCAGTGTTGATGGACCCTTATTCAAGCCCCAGGCTTTTCTTTTTCTTTTCCCCTGAGAGAGGGTCTTGCTGTTTAGTTCAGGCTGGCCTTGAACTCATTTTGTAGCCCAGGCTGGCCTTAACTTGCAGTGATCCTCCTGCCTCAGCTTCCCCAGCAATTAGTGTGCCAGCGTGCCCAGGGATGTGTGCCGTTTTCTATTGTTTGAATAATCTGCAGTCAATAGCCGTGTCAGGTAATGTAATTAGAATCAATACTGTTTATAAAAATTGGGCCACGTTTATAGTTTTCTATTGTTTGAATAATCTGCAGTCAATAGCCGTGTCAGGTAATGTAATTAGAATCAATACTGTTTATAAAAATTGGGCCACGTTTATAGTTGGTATTTAAAGGCTCCAAAGTGGTTTTCGTAGCGCAGGTTTTTTGATATGAGCGGAACAGATAATGCACTTGGGGTTATACTCGGTGGTGGTTCTCCACGTTCCGAGAACCAGAGACCTTGAAGAACCTGTCCCCAGAGGCGTGAGTGTTGTTTCCTGCTCTTTGCTCCTACCTTTTCACTTCAGCTAGCTCCTGGCCTTTAGGAGTGGGCAGCACCACTTCTGCCTCGTAGCCTGGGCGTGGACACCTTGAGGCCACTCAGGTCTTTGGCGCCTTCCTTTGGCTCCGGCCCTGCCCAGCTCACCTCCCTCACCACTCCTTTCCTCAGCCTTCTTCCTGCAAACGCACTCCTGCCCCAGGGCCTTTGTCCCTGCAGTTCCTGCAGCCTGGGATGCACTTGCCCAGATGTTCCCTGGCTTCCTCCCTCGCTGCCTGCAGCCTCTGCCACTGGTAACCTCAGAGAGGCCCCCACTGAGCTCTCTGGCATACAGAGCCGTCCCCTCAGCCTTGTGGAGCACCCGTGGCCCCTGTGGCCTCCCAGTCCTAGACAAGCCCTGCACGTGTGCGTGCGTGCATGTGGGGAACCCCAGGAGGCAGAAGTATCCTCAGTGTCTAGGACAGCACCTGCCAGCCAGCAGGCTCTCCTTGAACGTTGACCAGGGTGCGCTCAGCGGGCCTTGGTGGGTCCTCCCCCTCCCCCCAGGTCAGATTCAGAGGAAGAGAGGTGGCAGCGGCCCGGAAGGTGCAGCTGGAGCCCGCCGCCGCCCCGCTGGCGCTCTGGGGACCGGGACCGGAATCAGTCCCCGACATCCGACTCTGGAGAGGAGCAGGCGTGGAGCCGCCACGGACGCTGGCGCTCGTGGTCCCCGAGATCGTCTGCGTCCAGCACGGCCTCCCCTGGGCGCTCACAGAGCCCCAGAGCTGCCGCGGGGGCGGCGGCGGCCCTGAGCCAGCAGCAGAGCCTGCAGGAGCGGCTGCGGCTGCGCGAGGAGCGGAAGCAGCAGGAGGAGCTGCTCAAGGCCTTCGAGACGCCCGAGGAGAAGCGCGCACGGCGGCTGGCCAAGAAGGAGGCCAAGGAGCGCAAGAAGCGGGAGAAGATGGGCTGGGGCGAGGAGTACATGGGCTACACCAACACCGACAACCCCTTCGGGGACAACAACCTGCTGGGCACCTTCATCTGGAACAAGGTGAGCGCCTGCGCCTGCCGGCCGGGCCCTAGCACAGCTCCTACCGCTCGGCGGTGCTCGCAGCCGCGTGGCGAGTGACATGCCTTCAGTTTCTTTTTTTGTTTTTCTGTCATGTTTAGGATGGGGCCTGGTGATAGCACTCTGCAGCGTCACGCTGAGCTATATTCCCAGCCTTTGTAAACATTTGCATTTTATACGGGATCTCGCCAAATTGCCCAGACTGGGCTTGAAAGCAGGACCCTCCTGTCTCGGCCTTCCAAAGTGCTGAGGTGGCAGGTGTGCACACCAGACTCACCTTAGTAATATTTTGTGTTCAAAAACTGGTCTTGGTGCTGGAATGGACCCCGGGGCCTCCTTAGCCCGAGCGCCCCATCACCCTACCGCACGTCCCCTCCGTCTGCCCTGTCACCTTTACTGCTGCTGAGTGTCACAGTGTGAGCCCTGTCTGCCCAGAACCAGCCTCACCCCGGGATCCCGGGACAGAGGCTGGGCCTGCCCTGGCCCCGGGTGGGCTCTGGTGGCAGGCCCCGCCCTCTGTGTGTTATTCCATCCCACCTGGCCGCCGAGCCTCGGCCATGGCCACGGGCAGAAGCCAGAGGGCTCTGCTGTCTCAGCACCCCCGGGGTCTGCACAGGGCCTCCCCTGGGGACTCCAGTGTCCACCTCTGGCCTTGGTGCGGCTTGGCTTGAGATGGCCAAGCTCCCTGTACCTCTGCTGCCGCGTAACTATGTCCATCCACATCTCAGTCTCCGTGTGCCCTTCTCTTTTCTCTGTCTGTCCCTGTCACGCATTGTAAGGGCACTGGCCATGGCGGGAGGCCTCTGCTACCCCATGGCCACTGTCTTCACTGGCACTGCAGACCTTTCCAATGTGGCTTGTTCACATCTTCAGGGAGGACTGGGTGAGGTGGGCAGGGTCTGGTCCTCACTTAGTGCAGGATACACAGCTGGCTTTGTGGGCCACAGGGCCTTTACACCTGCCTGTCCCCTTTACCCGGGCACTGTCTTTTTCATCCTACAGGCCTCACCCTTGCCTGTCTTTAGAGCAGCCGCCCAACCCGCACTCCCTGGGCCTCCATATCCTCATTGGGGCCCCCATCCACCTGCTGTGCCAGGGCCTCTGTGTGGTGGCTGTGCCATGGTCCCCTCCTGTAAGTGGGAAAGTCCCCCAGGCCACAGAGGGGGGTCTTAGGAGCAAGGCATCCCTGTACATCCCAGAGGCCGTTTCTCCAGATGTCAGGGGACCTTGCGGGGCCAGTGGGGAGTACAGCCATCACAGTGTTCCCAGGACAGAGCTCCTCAGATGCTGCCACTGTGTGAGCTGTGAGTTGGGGAGCCCTGTGCTCCTAGCTCCAGGGACCCCATCCTGAGTCTGTGCCATGCCTCGCTGCCCTGCCTCTGCCTGCACGGCATGCAGCTGGGGCGCTGTGTGCTGAGGCTGCCCCTCAGTGTCCTGCTGCAGCCTGAGTGCACCCCCGGTCACATGACCCCCACCCCACAAGGCAAGGGGTAGGGCAGCCTCTCAGTACCACAGGCTGACTCGGGATCGCCAGCGGGGACAGGAGAAGACACTGAGCCACAGTCACTCTGCAGAGCACACGCCCTGGCCCAGGCCCCAACCCGAGCCGGGCACCCTGGCCTCTGTCCCTGAGGGGCGGCCGGGCCCGATTGCTGCACACAGTGGTGAGGTGCTTACACCAGGCTCTGCTCCCCAGGCCCTGGAGAAGAAGGGCATCAGCCACCTGGAGGAGAAGGAGCTGAAGGAGCGGAACAAACGCATCCAGGAGGACAACCGGCTGGAGCTGCAGAAGGTACGCCAGGTCCCAGGACCCCAGGACTCCTGAGGCCCGGGCGTCGCGGGGCTGGTGACCGGGGCGCAGGGCCCCCCTCACCCCATGTGGCCTGCAGGTGAAGCAGCTGCGGCTGGAGCGGGAGCGTGAGAAGGCCATGCGGGAGCAGGAGCTGGAGCTGCTGCAGCGCGAGAAGGAGGCGGAGCACTTCAAGACGTGGGAGGAGCAGGAGGACCACTTCCACCTGCAGCAGGCCAAGCTGCGGTGCGCCCGCCGCGTCCCCCAGCAGGGCCGCCCCCACACCTTCAGACCCGCCTGGCAGGCTGTGCCGGGCCCCACTGTGTCCCTGTGGGAACAGAGCTGAGGGCCAGCTCCTCAGCCCTGCAGGGCAGCCGTGGCCCCGTCCGAAGTCTGCCAACACTTCGCTCCCTGGGGATACCACGCAGCCCAGCCCCAGTGCTCGCCTGGACCCTGGACTCCCCACCTACCCACAGTTAGGTACCCATAGTGACATCTTCCCCATGTGCCCCACAGCTCTAAGATCCGCATCCGTGACGGGCGGGCCAAGCCCATCGATCTGCTGGCCAAGTATATCAGTGCCGAGGACGATGACCTGGCCGTGGAGATGCACGAGCCGTACACATTCCTCAACGGGCTCACGGTGGCCGACATGGAGGACCTGCTGGAGGACATTCAGGTGCCTGGCCTCGCCAGGCCCCGCCCCTCCCTGGGTGGCCCCGCCCCCCTGGGTGGCCCGCCCCTCACTGATTGGCCCCGCCCCCTAACTGCCCGGCCCTGCCCCGCCCCTCCCAGGTGTACATGGAGCTGGAGCAGGGCAAGAACGCGGACTTCTGGCGGGACATGACCATCATCACGGAGGATGAGATCTCCAAGCTCCGGAAGCTGGAGGCTTCGGGCAAAGGCCCAGGTAACCCGGTGGGCGCTGCGCTCTTAAGGTCTGCTGGGAGCCTCTTACGCTGCGGCGTGGTCCTGCCCAGCACCCCTGGCGGCCTGGCTTTCCTGGCCTCTGAAGGAGACGGAGCCACTAGGGGGCAGCAGGGTGCCCTGCTGCCATCGGCGATGGCTGTCCTGGCTGCGGTTGGTGGCCTAGTGGTGCCAGGGTCTCTGCGTGAGCCTGGCTGGGAACAGGGTCCCCCTGATGGCCGGCCCTGAGAAGCCCCCTCCGGGTCCCCACAGGCGAGCGCAGGGAGGGTGTGAACGCCTCCGTCAGCTCCGATGTGCAGTCCGTGTTCAAGGGCAAGACCTACACGCAGCTGCAGGTCATCTTCCAGGGCATCGAGGGCAAGATCCGGGCCGGCGGCCCCAACCTGGACATGGGCTACTGGGAGAGCCTGCTGCAGCAGCTGCGCGCGCACATGGCCCGCGCCCGGTGAGCCCGCCCCTGCCATGCCAGTGCCCGAGCCAGGCCGGGCCCAGGCGCAGCTGGGGCGGGAGGAGAAGGTGGGAGGATGGGCTGGGGGCCGCCCCGCCCTGGCTGACCGCTGTCCCCGCAGGCTCCGTGAGCGCCACCAGGACGTGCTGCGGCAGAAGTTGTACAAACTGAAGCAGGAGCAGGGCGTGGAGAGCGGGCCCCTGTTCCCCATCCTCAAGCAGCAGCCGCCATCCCCCAGCCAGAGGTGGGCGGGAGGCCGGGGAGGCTCCGGGACCGGCACTGCCCTCGCCCGCACCCCTGACTCTCCGCTCCCCCAGCCTGGAGCCCGAGGAGCCAGCAGCGCCCACCCCGCCAGGGCCGTCCGCGGAGGGCGGCACCGCGGAGGACGGCGCGGGCCAGGCCGAGGGTGAGGGGGACGGCGACGGGGACGGCGAGGCTGTGCTCATGGAGGAGGACCTGATCCAGCAGAGCCTGGACGACTACGACGCCGGCCGGTACAGCCCGCGGCTGCTCACGGCGCACGAGCTGCCGCTGGACGCGCACGTGCTGGAGCCCGACGAGGACCTGACGCGCCTGCAGCTGTCGCGCCAGCAGCTCCAGGTCACCGGTGCGTGGGGGACCCGGGCCGGGGGCGGGGCGGGGCGGGGCGGCAGGGCCGGGCTGACCGCTGCCCGGCGCGCAGGGGACGCCAGCGAGAGCGCCGAGGACATCTTCTTCCGGCGCGCCAAGGAGGGCATGGGCCAGGACGAGGCGCAGTTCAGCGTGGAGCTGCCGCTGGGCAGCAGGGCCTACCTGTGGGCGGACAAGTACCGGCCGCGCAAGCCGCGCTTCTTCAACCGCGTGCACACGGGCTTCGAGTGGAACAAGTACAACCAGACGCACTACGACTTCGACAACCCGCCGCCCAAGATCGTGCAGGGCTACAAGTTCAACATCTTCTACCCCGACCTCATTGACAAGCGCGCCACGCCCGAGTACTTCCTGGAGGCCTGCGCAGACAACAGGGACTTCGCCACGCTGCGCTTCCACGCGGGGCCGCCCTACGAGGACATCGCCTTCAAGATCGTCAGCCGCGAGTGGGAGTACTCGCACCGCCACGGCTTCCGCTGCCAGTTCGCCAACGGCATCTTCCAGCTCTGGTTCCACTTCAAGCGCTACCGCTACCGCCGGTGACCCCGGCCGGGACCCACCCGGCTCAGCACCGCCAGGGCGGGCGGGGCAGGGGCAGAGCGGGTGCCCTGGGGACACCGAGGCCGGCTCAGCGGCCGCGGCCCCGGCGGCCAGCAGAGGGCACAGGCCGCCCGCCCGGCCCGCCATCTGGAAATCATTCCAGGCTGTTTCCGCAGAAAACTTTTTTTACTGGGAATAAAAGCCTCGTTTTATTTTCGTCGCTCGGCCCTAGGAGCAGCCGTGTTTGTGCCGAGCGTCCAGCCCTAGAGCCAGAGTTGGCCGAGGCGCAGCCTCAGTGACACGGTGCATACCGAGGCCGGCCTGTCACCCTGCGGGACGCCCAACCCTGGGGCGTGGTGCTCGGCCCCGGGACTGTCCCTTGTCCCGGAAGTAAGAGGGTGAAACCCGGGCGCTGCCCCGAGACTCGGGCGCTGCAGGGCACCCGGGTCCTGACCCCTCTCTCCTTGGGGGCGCCCGGTGCAGCCAGGCCGGCTCAGCCTCCCCAGCGCCGGGACGACAGCCGTGCCGCTCCATTCCCGCCCGAGCCCCGACTTCTGTGCTGCGGGGCTGGGGGGGTGGCAGGGAAGTCTGTCTGATGAAGGACGCCCTTGGCATCACAGGCCATCCCAGGCCAGGGTGAAGGATGGCAGCACGGGCACTGTCGGTCCCATCCTCCCATTCCCAGCCCGTGGCAGACATTGCCAATCAATCACAGCCTCTGCCAGTTGATCCCTGAGCTGAGCGACCCGCTGCTGAGCCTGGGTGGGCCAGGCCCTGGTGGCAGAGCTGAGTGTGGCGCCTCAGGGGCAGAGCTTGGTCAAGAAATAGGGAAGAGCAAGGCATGGCAGTGCGCAGGAATCATCCCAGCTACCCGAGAAATCGCGGCCGGGGGCCATGCGCTCATGGCCAGCCGGGACAGCGCACTGAGACCCTGTCTCGCAGAGAGCTTGCCTGGTGGGTTCCGGGCCAGCACTGCCACGCAGTGGGGTGGGGACGCTGTGACATGGCGCCTTCTGTGTCTGGCCTCAGTTTGCCTCTGTGCCGGCAGGGTGTGAGGGAGACGCCAGGAAAGGCTGGAGATCTCCCCGGAGGAGGGCGAGACTGGCAGGTGAGCCGCACGGGGCTCAGGACCCAGGCAGGGAGCCTCAGCCAGCAGCGCTGCCACCCCACCCGGCCTTGGCCCGAGCGAGGCCCACCGGTGTCCCGGAAGCTGCCCCCGCTCCCACCCCGGCCCCTTCCTTTCCTCAGCTGTGTCCAGAGCTAAGAATAACCTCCCCCTGCCTGGCCGGCCGGAAGCCACAGCCACAGGGGGCCGCATCCTGAGCCTGGCCTCTGTTCCACCGCCCGCCCGCCCACCCGGGACGGAAGTGGGGGCCGGGACCAACCGGCCGCCCACCCCTGAGGTGACAGCCCGAGCGCCTCTTAAGTCCCAAATGGGGCGCTGACATCGCCCTCCCTCATGAGCCTCAGTTTCCCCACATACACCACAGGCCCCCGTCCTCTTTGGACCTCTGTCTGGCCCTTCCCGTGTCCCTTTTATCACCAGGCTGAGGACAGAGGGTGTGGAAGGCCCCGGGCTGCCCCATCTGCAGCCCCAGCTCCCGCTCCTTCCCCTGGCCACGTCACTTCCTTTGGTCCAAGCCTGATCTTCAGGCCCTGGAATGGTCCATGTCCATCCCCATCCTCCAGCTAAGGGAGTTTTCAAGAGCTGCCCCACCTGGGGCTCAGCATTGTTCCCCAAGGGGTGGGGAGGCATAAGATCCAGAAATCTGGAAGACTTGATAGAAGAGGGGTCTTGAGGCCAGGGCTTTGCAGACGCATAGGAGTTGGGACAGGGTGGTGCTCTTTGCCAAGGAAGAGGGACTTTAGGGTTGAATGCCTAAATTAAAAGGTTGAGGGACTCAGACAATGGGACAGCAGGGGAGGGGCGTGGAGGGATGTAGGTGTGGGCTGAAGGGGCGGCAGGGAAGGGGCTTCCTGCCTGCACTGTGGAGCCCGTCTGGGACAGCCTAGAAGACGGGGCAGGAAAGGGTCAAGGCTGATCAGTCATCCTGGCATGTCCTGCCCAGCCAACCAAGGCCAGTGAGCCCTGGTGACAAGCCCAGCCCGGCCCTATCTCCCACACCTCTTGAAAGGCAGGCGGCCCAGGCTTGCAAACCCCTGTCCCTTTGCAAGGGAGATGCCCCTCTGCCAGGGGACTGCCTGCAGAAGTTTGACCCCTGTGCCTCTGTCTCCCGGGCCCAGCCTGGGAGGACCCCGGCCCAGAGCCCTGAATGACAGTGAGGCTGCCTTTTTTTTTTTTTTTTTTTTTTTCCCACTCTTTTGGAACCAGGAATCAAACCTCGGGCTCACCAGGCAGGCACTTGTGCCACTGAGCTAAATCCACAGCCTCTCTAGGATCGACCCCTGGCCCCAGGGCCTTGGTGCTGGAGCTACATCCCCACCTCTTTTAATTTATTCTTGTTCTTCAGTCTGAGATACAGTCTCAGTAAATCGGTCAGCTACCCAGGCTGGGCTCAAACTTGTGGTCCTCCTGCCGCAGCCTCCCAGAGTGCCAGCTCTGGGGACTTCTGAGGAAGTTCTCTGCCAGGGCAGCCCAGCCCAAGCCCTGCCTGGACCGCTTGGCCTCTTGTGCCTCTCTCCCGAGCAGCCCGCTCCATCCATCCCTCCACACCCTGCACTGGTGACAGCCAGGGGGACCCGCCCTTCCCCGTGGCCAGGACAGCTCCCCCAGGACTGTGATCTCCTCCAGCCCCGGCCCAGCCAGATGGCTCCAGTGTCCAGTTGCCTGCACCCCAGGGCCTCAAACGTCCCGCGTTCATGAAGCACCTACTGTGTGCCAGGCCCGGGGCACCTGGTCAGCCTGCTGCCAGCCTGGTCCCCCAGGCCCTGGGCGCTGGACTAGACCGGGGCTGGAGGCGGGGGACCGGGAGGGGCCCCCAGGGCGGCCCAGGCTGGGGGTGGGGCAGGGACCCGGGCATTGCGCGGGGGGAGGGGGGGGATCCTGGGGGGGGTCACGACATCCCCTCCCCCAGCGGTGTCCTCCGCGGGCCAGGGCGGGGCGGGGCGTGGCGGGGCGGGGCCGGGCTTGCTGGAGCCGGGGAGGAGCAGACACCGCACGGCCGCCCACCCCAGCCCAGCACCCGGCGCCCCAGAGCCCTGGTCTGCGCCCTGCATCTGAGCCTCACCACCACCTGCAGCCTCCCAGCGTCCGTCCAGCCCCCCCTGCTGCCCGTGACTCAGTTTCCCCAGCCCCCTCCCCCCCCCACTGCCCATGACTCAGTTTCCCCGGCGGTGCCCGGACCGGATCGCTCCCCGTGCCCACCGCCTGCTCCAGGCCCAGAGCGCTCTGCCGTCTGCTCCCTGAGGCCCCGACTCCAGCCAGGTGAGGCCCAGGGGGTGGGGTGGGGACACGGCCAGCAGCTGGGCCTGCCCTCGGTGGTGGGTGTGTCAGTGTCACCCCGCAGCCCTGCGGCCGGGCGCATGGGGTCCCGCCAGTGGCCCTGGCGTGGCTTTTGCTGCCTGGCGGTGGGCGGGAAGGAGAGAGGGGGCCAGGGCCGGGCGGCCATTGAGGTCTCTCCTGGCCCAGGGAGACCAGTCCGGTCCTGAGGGTCCCTTGGGCCCAAGTAGGAGCTGCCAGAAGCTGGGGCTCTTTGTCTCCAGACAGCTGTGTGTTGGTGGATCTCCATGTGTTTGTGCCTGACCGTCTGTGTCCCCTGTCTGTCTGTCTGTCTTTTGGCAAGGCTGCCCGTTGATCAGCTGGGTCCTGTGTGTGCCCCAGTGTGTGTCTGTGCACCCTTAACGGCCAGTGGTGATGTCCGAGTCCCCCTCCTGGTCCCACACCCAGCACTTGGCCTGTGCTGTTCAATGCACAGAAGAGGAAAGCGGCTCAGGGAGCCGGCATGCTCGGCCCAGGCTGTAAAGCATCTGCACCCTATGGGCGAGGGTAGGGGGAGCTCATTGGAATCAAAAACAGGAAGAGGTTCTGGAAATGCAGGCTGGGTGAGGGGCGGGTGCTGCTGGTGGCTGCAGGCAGGTGTGTGGGGGTGGGGCCCTGTCAGGTTGCTAGGGTTGCGCACAGTGAGCTGCTGGAGCAGAACCCACTGTCCGGCTGCCACCTCCAGGTCCTCAGTAGCTGCAGGATGCAGTCAGAGGCCTCTAGAATCGGGGGTACCCCAGGTCCTGGGGCTCCCACCTTGTCCACAGGAGTGGAGAGGGTGCCCAGCCTGGAGAGGGCGGCACTGCTGTGGGGGGTCAGGCAGGCCTGGACAGAACACCCAAGACACCAGGTGGGGGGCACCCGTTGCCCGTCCTCCGGAGGGGTCACCGTGCTGTGGTGTGGCTGAGCCTCCCGCCCAGTGTGGCAGACAGGGAGCCTGAGGGGGGCCTGAGCTGCCACGGGGCTTGCGTCACCCACTGGGGCCAGATTTCAGGGCAGGATGGGGCAGGGTGTTGAAAGGGACCGAGGGCCCGGCCACATGCCGCCCGTTCCCATGTCTGTCCCATGCCTGGGCCCAGCCACACTGCCCTGGAAGTTCTAGGAACTCCTTGGAATTCTGGCATCCGAAGTCTTGGGGATGCCAGGAATCGGGGCTCATTAGAGTTCCAGGATGCTCTGAGCCCAAATTTCCCATGTCTCAGGCCCAGGGATTCATTTTGTTTTGTTTTGTTTTGTTTTGTTTGACTTTGTTTTGTTTTTGGAGACGGGAGTCTCGCTCTGTAGTCCAGGCTGGCCTTGAGCTGGCCTCAAGCTCGAGGGGACCCTCCTGCCTCAGTCTCTCCAGTGCTGGGGTTCCAGCTGTGCGGTACCACGCTGGCTGCGTTTAAGGATTCTGATTTTTCCAGCTTTAAAAGCAACAAGCCGGAATCCCTGCCTCCCATAGGACGCAGAGAGGGAGAGCGTTCTGCCTAGGGCCACACAGGGGAGCCTGGTGAGGGCTCTGCTGTCCTTTGCTGCCAATGCAGGACACGGATGCCGGGTCCCCTGCTGGCCTTGGCTGGCTGGGGGAATTTGAGCGGGTTGCTGTTACCTGAGCCCCAGTTGGGAGCGGTGGAGGGGAACTGGAAACCGCCAGCAATGGCCAGAGGGACTTGGTGTTAGTTTCCAGCCTCCCCGTAGCCAAGGGCTCTGGGTCCCAGGCTCGCTCCGAGCCCCGAGACCCGGAGGTGTGCGTCCCCCGGGCCTGCCAGACTCAGGCCCTGGAGTGGGGGTCAAAGGAACGCAGAGACCCAGAGGGGCCTGGCGGTCACTGCAGTCAGAAGCCGGGGCAGTGGCCGCAGGCACAGCCCGAGTCCCAGGAATGTTTGGACGTGGCATACCAGCTCGGGCAGGAGGGAGGGAGCGCCCCATCCTAGGGGAATCCAAGGCTGAGGTCACAGAGGGTGGGCTCTGCCCCCGGCCCAGGGTCCCACCGCCTGGAGCCCAGGAGCGCACCCCACCCTGCCTCTCTGGGCCTCAGTTTCACCCCACGGGGTGGCAGAGGCCTTGGGTCCGGGCCAGGGGGCGCCCGGGGCAGCTGTCTGGAGCTCGATAATTTACGAGACTCTGTGGGGAGGAGCAGAGCCCAGGGGCCTGCCAAGGCGCTGATTACGGAGATGGAGCCAGGCCCGGCCACCCACCGGCTTCCCCCGCCTCCACTTCCGGCCCTGCCTGGGGCCAGCTCTGCTGCCCAGTGCCCGCTGCCTGTGAACATAAAGGGAAACTGAGGCCCCGCCGCTCCGGGCTGGGCTTGGGGTTCTGGTTCCAGGTTCCTGGCTTCTCGAACAAAGAATTGGAGAAAGGAGCGAAAAACAGTGTAAAATCACTTTTTTAAAAATTGAAAGGGAAGGGTAAGGGAGAGATGCTCAGAGCGAGCTTGTGGGGAGTAAAACCAAATCAAAAGGGAAATTAGGGCCGGGGACCTGCCTGGCACCCGTGAGGTCGTGAGTTCGAGTCCTAGTAAGATTCCCAGTAAGAGAGAAAAAAAGAATAAAGATAAAAGTACTCAAATTCAGGGCTCCTGCTTCTCCCCCAGCTAGTTTGCCATGCCCCGCCCTCCTGCGCCACCTCCCTCCCAGAGACCAAAATCCCATCTCTTTATGGGCCTCGAGGCTGAGGCAGGAGGGTCTCTGCTTCCGTAGCAGGGGCTCCCCACCTGCCTTGGGCGTGGTGGCTCCCTGGCTGGTGCCCGAAAGAAACCCTGGCCAACGACAAAGCCGCCTATATGATGGAGGAAAGAAAGTTTCCCATCAGCCCTGCGAGGACAAGCGGTCAGATTTCCACGCTCCTGTATCAGGGAGCAATGTCACAGCGGAGGCCATGGCCCGCCAAGATCCTGTTTACTTCTGGGCAGCAGCTCTGGAGTCTTGAGGGTTTTGTTTCGTTTTGCTTGTTGGTACCAGGAATCGAACTCAGGACCTCACGATTCCCAGGCAGGCACTGCGCTGCTGGGTTTTTTTGAGACAGGGTCTCACCATCTAGTCCAGGATGGCCCTGAACTCACTATGTCGCCCAGGCTGGCCTCAAACTCGCAGTGATCCTCCTGCCTCAGCCTCCCAGTGCTGGGAGGTGACAGGCTTGAGCCACCAGATGCGGCTTGGGTTCATTTTACAAAGATGAACCAAATCATCTCTGTCTAGTGTCAGTGTTACCCAGGGGGTGTCACGGGAGGGGTGAAAAGGGGCCTTTCTATTTTGACCTTCGCTGGTCAGCGGGGATCCCCCCGACCAAGATTTTATGAGAACGGGGTCTCCAGGGCCGACAGATGTGGCTCCCCAGGCCGGGTGCTGGCGGAACTGCGTTCCCACACATCTGGGGAGCCTGTTTCACTGGACCCAGACTAATGAGACTTCGTAAGGGTCCATGGCCTCTTGGTCTACTGTCAAATCCGAGGACAGACGCGGCCTCTCAGAGAACTTGGATTTAGCTCAGTTTGGGGGGGCCTGTCCCAAACCCTCATGGCCATTACGGCAGGGTTGCAGCTGGGACTCAGCCGACTCCTGGCAAAGTTTTGTCAGAGCTGGATTTAGGGTCTGCTTAACTCTTTGCCTTTCCAGACTCTGAGGCCACCAAATGGTTAGCCACCCTGAGTGATTTGGGGGTAAATAAGCCCATGGTCACTGCGGAGAGACGGACACCCCAGATCTGGGAATGAATTCTTTAGAAACGACCCCCCCTGGCCTTCCGGGATGGGCAGGGAGAGCTTGGATGCAGCCCGTGAAGGTTCAGTCGGGCCCCACGGCTGCTAAAGTGCCCCCCGGGCTGCAGCTAAGGCTCAGGGCACCGCACCTGCCTGGCAAGTGCCAGGTCCCGAGTTCGATTCCTGATAGCAAAAGAAAAGAAATCGTGCACCTGGCAGATGTGGGTAGAGTCTAACCGCCAGGCTCCCCCAGAGAAGACAGTCTGAACTTGGCCCGGTGGGTTTTAGGCCCAGAATGCACAGCCTTGCCCACCTCCCAGGGGTGGTCACCCCTCCTGGTCCTGTGAAAACCCCGCTCACCGTTTCCGTGCAGCATCTCCGCCCGTACGGGAAGAACCGTGGGGTGCTTTTAGGGCCTTACTGTGCCCCTGATTTGTTTTCTAGTGCCACCAGGGTCCCTTTCTCATCCCCCCTTGCCCATCCCTCGCCCTGGGAGTACACACGGGCCTCTGACCTCCTGGGTGCTTGCGTAGGAACCAATCAGAAAGGGGGGGCTGTCCCCAAACCCCAGAAGGGAAACTGTCCAAGTACGGTGCAGGCAGATTTTCACATTTCAAGGCAGACAAACCGGCAGTCTGCAGGCAGGGCGTGAGGAAAGTGCTTTCCTGTGTGTTTGGCTTTCTGAGACAGGATCTCACTGTGCAGCTCAGGCCGGCCTTGAGCTCACTCTGTAGCCCAGACTGGCCTTGAACTCACAGCGATCCTCCTGCCTCAGCCTCCCGAGTGCTGGGGTCACAGATGTGCGCCACCACGCCCGGCTGAAGTTGTTATCATTAGTACCTGGTGTTAGTTGCCAAACGGATTGAGAGTCCCAGAGACTGTCCACCAAGCAGACCGAGAGATTCCAGCTTCTCTGAGACGCAGGCGGGGACTCGCAGGACGGGGCGCCCGGGGCTCAGCCTCTCCTCAGGGTCCCCTCAATACCACAGCTTGCCACCCGCCCCTTGCACCCCGGGTCACAGGAGCCCCCTTAGGGATGTCGCTCTACCCTGCACATTTTAGGTAAAAAAAAGAACCTGAGAACGGCCTAAAGTTCCAGCCGGCCTCATCCTTCCCCGCTCTGCATTGCAGTGTGGAGACTGAGGCAGCTTTCCCTGGTCAGGGCAAAGCTTTCCCTGCTGTCAAGGAGACGGCCGGGGCCGGGGCCGGGGCCGGGGCTCAGCAGGCACAGCCCTGCCCGCAAGCTCGAGGTCAAGCGTTCAGTTCCTGGTACTGACATGGAAATCAAGGCCCGGGCGGAAGCCCCGCCAGGGACTTTCAGGTCTATTTGAGGCCCATCAAAGCCTGCAGGAAGCAGGGCACTGAGCCACCCGCTTCTCCTGGGAGTGCCCGCCGCCAGCTGCCCAGCCTGAAGGCTCCTGGCTTGAAGGCAGTAGAAATGGAAACTTTTAAAAATTGTTATTTCTTGGTACCGGGACTCGAACTCAGGACCTCGCGTGTGCCAGGCAGGTGCGGTGCCGCTGAGCCGCACCCCCGCCCTGAGTTGTTGACTGGTACAACGTAGGTATGCGCAGCGCATCCTCCCCTCCTTAGTCACCAGCTTGTTTCCATTTTATCCCTCGTCCCATTTCGCAATACCGATTGTACATTCTGGTTCTTATTTACACTTTCAGTTTCACATGCCAGAGAGAGAATGTGACACTCGCACACGTGTCCGAGTTATTCCACTTGCCGTGAGGCTCCCAGGCTGCCTCCGCTTAGCTCTCAGCGCCTCAGCCTTTCCCTTCTTCAGGGCCCAGTAGTACTCCATTATGTATCACACCTCCACTCATCAGGTGATGGGCATTTGGGCTGTTTCCAGGATTTAACCATGTGGGTGCATGTGTATTGCTGCGGTGCAATGTGTTTGACTCTTCTGGGAAGACACCCAGGAGGGGAATGGCCGGGTCAAATGGAAACTCTAGCTCTCGTTTCCGAGGGGCTCCACGCTGGTCTCCACAGTGGCTGCCCCAGCCTGCACCCCACCCGCAGTGGAGAAGGCTCCCTTCCCCTCCAGCCCAGCCAGCGTCTGCTGTTGCTTGATTTCTTGATGACAGCCACTCTTTCCGGGAGGTGGAATCTCAGTGTTGTTTTAATTTGCATCTCTCCAACGCCCAGCGATGCTGAACGTTCTTTCCCGTATTTATTTGCCATTTGTGGTTCTTCTGAGAAGCGTGTGTTGATCTCAGAGGCCCATTTTTGGGTTGGGTCATGGAGTTCATTCTAGTTCTTATTTGTTCATTTGTTCTGCTCAGGTTCCCGGGCTCGTGTCTCTAAATCACCTGCGTTTGACAAGGAAGGGATAGAGCCAGACAGGGACAGCTCCCCGCAGGGTTTGGGACCCCAGGGCCTGGCCTTGCTGCGGCCGTTTACTGATGGCTGCAGGTTTTTGAAAGGGACAAAGTTTTCTCAGTCTGTTAACCCAGTTTAACATACTGTGTTAGTTCGAATAATTCAAACAAGACAGCAAGGAAGCCCGTACGGTTTCCAAAGTCAGAGGCTCGGCTCCCATCTGCAAGGTGAGGCTTATGTCAGGCTAGTTGGTAAAAAGAAAAAAGAACATTGAAAAAACAACCCACCGGCGGCTCCCAGCACTGGGGAGGCTGAGGCAGGAGGGTCCCAGAGGAAAGCCCCGCCCGGGCAACTAGCAACCTAGTGAGACAGTGAGACCTGCTCCAACTTTTTTTAAAGAAAGGAGGTGGGTGGCAGCTAACAGAACAGTGGTAGCTGCCTGGCACTTGGGGTCCCGCCACCCTCCTGCGCCCACTGGCTGCCTGCACCCACAGCGTGGCATGCGTTCTCCTGCCTCAGCCTCCCAGAGTGCTGGGCTGACGGCGTGCATCTGAATGGCTGTCCAGATCTCCCCGAGGCGGCCCCGCTCTGTGGCCCACGCTGGCCACGGCCTGTCCCACGTCCTCCCCCGGGAGCTGTCCCTGCGAAGGACCTGAAGGATTTTTTTTTTTGCTTCCCAAAATGGAACTGAGACTTCTGGGCTCATTTCTTGTTCTAAAAACGACTCTGGGAAAGTGGAAAACAGCCATCACACCAGGCCAGGGGGTGTGAACCGCAGACGCACCCAGATTTCCTAAAGTAACCGCAGGGACAGGAGCCGGGTGAACCCGGGCCCAGCGGCCGGCCGGCCTCGCGGGGTGTGACTGGAGGGGCGGTGTCTGTCTGAAGAATCCGGGGCTGGTGCTGAGTTCTGCCATGGTCTCAGGAGGGTGAATGGTGGGGAAACTGAGGCTCTGGGAGCCAAAAGTCACACAGCACCAGGCCTGGAGCCCAAACCGGGCTCCTCAGTTCTTTTCTGGGATCCAGAAAATACATTCGGGTGTCCCTCGGGGATCCCAGAGAGGACAGTCCTGGTCTTTGCCCAGGCTGGCTCCAGAGTGATCCTCCTGCCTCAGCCTCCTGAGTGCTGAGATGGCAGACACGTGCCACCACACCAGTTTATTTTTATTTTGAGGCAGGGTTTTGCTAAGTTACCGGGCTGGGCTCCAACCTGTCACCTTCAGAGCCATGAATGGTGGCATCTGGCTGTCACCTCAGCTTCCTGGGAGGCTGAGGCAGGAAGATTGCAAGTTTAGGGCCAGTCTGGGCAACTTAGTGACTTCAGTGTCAAAATGAACAATAAAAAGGGTTCAAATCCCAGGATGGGGAAATGCAAACTGGCCATCCTCCTGCCTCAGCCTCCTGGAGAGCTGCAATTAGAGGTGTGCATCAGAACGCCCTGCTAGGAGTTCTCAATTTTTTTTTCCTTGTCTTTTTGAGGCAGGGTTTCCGCTATGCAGTCCAGGCTGGCCTTGAGCTCATTTTGCAGCCCAGGCTGGTGGTCTAGGACTCGCAACGATCCTCCTGCCTCAGCCTCCCGAGTGCTGGGATGACAGGCGTGAGTTCTGAACTCTTATCACTTGCACTCAGACAGGCTTCCTCGACGATGGGCTATTGGAGCCGGGGCACTGAAGGTTGAACAGGAGTTTGCCAGAATCTCACAGCGTCTGTAACCAACCGCTCTCCTCTCTTCTGCCTCCTAGATGCGCCCGAGCCAGGGCCAGCCCGACGGGGCGATGACCCGCTGACCCCGCGGCCCCGCAGCGCCATGTGGCCCAATGACACCTCCCTGGGGCCGTGTTTCCGGCCCACCAACATCACGCTGTCCGACGAGCTGATCGCCTCGCCCTGGTTCTCGGCCTCCTTCTGCGTGCTGGGCCTGGCCTCCAACCTGCTGGCCCTGAGCGCGCTGGCGGGGGCGCGCGCGGGGGCTCCGGCCAGCCCGCGCTCGTGCTTCCTCACGCTGCTGTGCGGCCTGGTGCTGACCGACTTCCTGGGGCTGCTGGTCACCGGCGCCATCGTGGTGACCCAGCACGCGCTGCGCTTCGACTGGCGCGCCGTGGACCCGCGCTGCCGCCTGTGCGACTTCATGGGCGTCGCCATGGTCTTCTTCGGGCTGTGCCCGCTGCTGCTGGGCGCCGCCATGGCCTGCGAGCGCTTCCTGGGCATCGCGCGGCCCTTCTCGCGGCCGGCGGCCGCCTCCCCGCGCCGCGCCTGGGCCTGGGTGCTGCTGCTCTGGGCCGCGGCGCTGGCGCTCGGGCTGCTGCCCGCCCTGGGGCTCGGCCTGGGCCGCTACTCGCTGCAGTTTCCGGGCTCCTGGTGCTTCCTGACGCTGGGCGCGCGGCGCGGGGACGCGGCCTTCGCGCTGCTCTTCGCGCTGCTCGGCGGCCTCTCGGTGGCGCTGTCGCTGGCGCTCAACACGGTGAGCGTGGCCGTGCTGTGCCGTGCGCGCCGCGGCCGCCAGGGGGCGCAGCGGCAGCGCCCGCGGGCCTGCGAGCTGGAGATGATGGTGCAGCTGCTGGGCATCATGCTGGTGGCCAGCGTCTGCTGGATGCCGCTGCTGGTGAGTCGGGAGGCGGGGTGGGGGGGAGCCCCGGCCGGCCGCGGATCCCCTCGGGCGCCACCCTGCGCCCGCCCTCCGGGAAACCTGGGGATTCGCCTCGCAGCCGGGAGGGGGAGCTCGTGAGCAAGGCAGGAATGACCCCGCAGTGCGTGCCCCGCCATGGAGAGGGAGGTGAGGCCTGGGCTGCAAAGGGAGCTCAAGGCCGCCTGAACTGCACAGCGCGACCCTGGCTCAAAAAGACAAAAACGCAAAACAGCGCAAAATCCTGTGGAGGGAACTGCTGAGTATTTAGAAGTCACTTTGCCCGGCACAGACTGGACTCCAGCCCTCCTGCGTGTTCCTATGGGTGGGTCCAGGGCTGGGCTCAGAAGAGGAGCTCCCAAGGTGCCAAGCCGGGGATGGAACCCAGGCTTCCACACTGAGCTCGTCACCAGGCCTTGTTGAGATAAGGCCTCGCTAGGTGGCTGAGTTGCCCATACTGGGCTCAGGCATGTGATTCTCCTGCCTCAGTTTCCCAGAGTGCTGGCATGACAGGTGAGTGCCACCTCACCTGGGTACAAGGTTTTCCTTTGAAAACTGGATTCAGCCACCAGGGGCTGAGTTCCCTCTGGCTCTAGGATTAACAAGATGCCAACAGGCCTGGGCACAATGGCAAATAACTGTAATTCCAGCACTGCAGAGGCTGAAGCAGGCAGATTGCCATGAGTTCAAGGCCAACCTGGGCTACATAGCCAGACCCTATCTCAAAAAACAAAATAAATACTGCAGGCAGAGGGCATGGCTGTGCAAAGGCCCTGGGGCAGGACAGAGCTAGGCACAGTTCAGTGGAGTCAGTGTGACCGGGGCAGAATGAGGAGGGGCAGGGACAGGCGGGCTGCAGAGAGGACTTGGGCTTTGGCCCAGGTGGGAGCAGTGGAGGGCTGAGGGCAGAAGAGGAGAACCTCTTGGTGCTCACAGCGCCCCCTGCTGTAGGGGCCTGAGTTGTGCACCTGATGTGTGTGTGTGTGTGTGTGTGTGTGTGTGTGTGTGTGTGTCCCTGCCTTTGAATCTTGACCCTGCTGTGCCCCCAGGCCCTTGGTCCACCCGCGCCGAGTGGACACTCGGGAAATAATATAGTGTCTGTGTGGCCATACGCTGTCATAAAATGCCAAGTGTTTCAGTATAACGTAATTCTTAATTATAACCATTTGTAATTATAAAATATAAGCCAGGTGTGGGGGTTCACACCTGTTACCCCAGCTCCTCAGGAGTCTGAGGCAGGAAGGTTGCACATCTGAGGTCAGCCTGGATCACTTCGCTAGGACCTACCTGTCCAAAAATAAAAAGAGACAGAGATACAGGCCCCCCAAAATAGTAAAGTAATATAAACCCCATAATTATTATGCTATTATAACTAATAGCTGTATCATTATGCAGTGTTATAGTGCATAATCCGCAACATTACATGTTGCGTTATAATTGTACTTATAATTACATTAACTATGTAATAATGGTTATATTATTTTAAAATCATAACCTGTTATACAATAATTTATTAAAACTTCTTTTATATATTTAATAATAAATATAAATTATATGTCGAAAGGCCAATTAAAATGATGAAGTTTATGCTTTAGTGTACAGAAATTTAATACTTTAAACACGTCACAAAATTCGGGTTGTGCATAGTGACGCACACCTGTGAACTCAGCCCTCCGGGCTGCCAAGGCAGGAAGGTCGTCAGTTCGCGCCCAGCCCGGGCAGTTTAGACTTAGTGACGCCCTGTCTCAACATAAAACATAAAAAGGGCCGAGATTGGAGTTCAGTGTGAAAGCCCTGAGTTCATTCCCCAGCGCTGCACGACAGAAAAGCTGTGTGTACTGTGTATGTTTTATAAATTTAATGTCGTGTAAAAGCGTTTGAAATGTATAGCTTTGAGTTACTGACTGTGAGGTTCTAGGTTCGGGCGGCGCTGCACGCCCAGCCCGGCCGCCCCGGGGAGGCCGAGGCAGGAGGGTCTCCGCGCCTGCCGCTCACCCGCCCGCCCGTCCTGCAGGTCTTCATCGCGCAGACGGTGCTGCGGACGCCGCCGGCCATGAGCGCCTCAGGCCAGCTGTCCCGGGCCACGGAGCAGCAGCTGCTCATCTACCTGCGGGTGGCCACCTGGAACCAGATCCTGGACCCCTGGGTCTACATCCTCTTCCGCCGCGCAGTGCTGCGCCGTCTACACCCGCGCCTGAGCACGCGGCCCCGCTCCATGTCCCTGCAGCCGCAGCTCACCCAGCGCGCCAGGGGGTTGCTGTGACTCGCGGGGGAGCCTTTACCTGCCCGGGGTGCTGCCTGGTCCCCCTGCCCTGCCCTGCCCACTCAGAGCCCCACGCCCACCCCAGCACCCCCAGATCTCCCCAGCCCCGGAGGGGAGTTTGGGGACTCCTGGAAGGGATCATCGAACTGTGAAGCCCAGAGGGGCGAGTCTTCTCCCTTCCGGAAGCCCTGTCCGTTGGGGGTGCTGTGATCCCCTAAGAGGAGGCCTTGCTGGGGTTAACCACCTGCTCCGCGCCTGCCTGGAGCAGCTCCGCCCTGGGCGCAGGGCGCAGCAGGACACGCGTCATTCAGACTGTTCCAGAGGCCGAGGCTGGAGGGTTTCGAGCTCCAGCCCAGCCTGAGCAATTTAGCCATTTCAACAGCCAGGCGTGATGGCGCACGCCTGTCATCCCAGCACTGGGAGGCTGAGGCAGGAGGATCCCTGTGAGTTCGGGACCAGCCTGGGCGACACAGTGAGCTCCAGGCCTGCTTGAGCTGCATAGTGAGACCCTGTCTCAAAAAGACAAAGGCATTCAGTGACATTGTGCCTCAAAATAAACCCAAGAGGGGTGGGTTGGGGTGCAGCTCAGTGGTGAGCGCTTGTATTGCATATGCAAAGCCCAGGGTTGGACCCTGAACACCTCAAAAAGGAAAAAAGAAAAAAATAATAAATTGAATGTGAACAGCGAGATGGGGGCGCCCCCTCTCTTGCCAAAATACATCCCGAAGTTGCTGGTTTCATTTTCCTTCTGTCCAGGCTCAGATGACTGGGGGGAGAGTGAGGTCCAGGCGGGGCTTGAATTTGGGATCCTCCTGCCTCTGCCTTCCAGAGGGTACAGATCACGGGCATGTGCGTCAGCTTCTCATCTTTCCCTGGTGACACCGCCACGCAGGACCCATGGACCGCTCACTGGACCACGGACCACCCACGCACGCAGGCTGCTGCGTGGACGCGGTGTTGGCCCGGCCCCCGCAACCCCCCCCCCCCCCCCGCGACCACAGCAGGACACTGGCCGAAGGCAGGGTGTGAGGAGCCTTTATTTGCAGGGCGCACTGCCCTGGGGGTACAGAAGCCAGCGCCCCGCCCTGCATCGTCCAGCACACATTGGATCCACTTACAAGGCCCTGGTCAGGCGCCTGAAACCGAACCCCGTTTCCACGACCCCCCTCCCTCCTGGCGGGGGACCAGGTCACCTTCGAGGTGTCTGGGGCAGCCCGGCTGGAAGGGGCAGAGTTCCCGTGACGTCACCCGGCGGGGGCGGGGCCCGGCTCCCCGGCTCATGTTGGGGGTGCTCTCCTGAGCTGGGGGGTTCCAGAGGCTGGGAGGGAACTTAGGAGGCTCTTGCTGGGGAAAGGCCAGGGGTGACAGATACAGGTGGTGGGGTGGGCTTTGGGGGTCCCAACTGCAGCTTGGGAGAAAGGGGGGGTTTCTGGGGTGCAGAGGGAGCTGCTGGACGAGGGGCCAGGCGGGAGGCTGAGGACCCTGGCCTGGCAGGGAGGCCGGCCTGAGCTCCGGGTGCTGGCTCAGGAGGCCGGGGCTGAGTCCCCGGGGCTCTGCTGATGGACGGAGTCGGGGCCCTGGGGGCTGGGCTGGGCTCAGGGGTCAGTGGGCAGGGCCCACTACCGGGGCCCAGCTGGACTCTCGTTCTGGACTGGCCTCCGGGGTCGGGCTGGCTCCCCAGGCTGAGCTGGGTCCCCCGGCCGAGCTGGGTTCCGGAGCTAAATGAGGAGCTGGGCCGGATTCCTGAGCTGGAGTGGGCTCCCGGGCTGGACCGAGCTCTGGAGCCAACCCGCTCCCCTGTGTCCCGCTGGCCAACGGGGCCAGCTGTGGCCAGGGCCCGGGGCTGCTGCCTGGAACGCGGCAGGGTCTGGGCACTGCGCTGGGCACTGGCGGTCACCTGAGCTCCCGGAGGGCGCTGGGTCCCGGAGCTGGGGGCAGTGGCCTTGCAGCTCTGTGCTCCAGGGCCGAACTGCCCCCCGGGGCCAGGTTGGCCACCTGGGCTGGGCTGAGCTCTGGAGCTCGGCCAGGCCTTGAAGTCGGTCTGGGTCCCCGAGTCGGTCAGCACTCTGGAGCGGACCTGTGTCCGGCAGGCAGCAGGGGTCTGGGCACCGGGGCGGCCCCCGGCACTGGGCCTGCTCCCTCCAGAGCTGGACGGCCGTGCAGAGCCGGGCTGAAGGCTGGAGCTGGGCCTGGTCCCGGTGTGAGGCTGCCCTGCGGAGCTGGGCTCCATCCCTGAGCTGGACCCGGAGCTGGGACTGGGCAGGGAGGCCGAGTGGGGGCCAGGGGCCTGGGGCGGGGGGCTTCCCGGGCAGTGCTGAGGTTCGCGTGGGGATTGCGTGGTGGTGGGGAGCTGGCTCCTGGAGCCACCTGGGGGCCTAGCGCTGGCTTTCCGCTGGCCTGGCTCCCGGCTTCTGAGGCCACCTGCTGTCCCAGAACCGCTGTGAGTGTCCGGGTCAGGCTGGGCCTTGGGGTCATCTTCAGTGCTGGGATCCAGATGAATCTTAGGGCTGGGCTTGGTCTCGGAGCTGGAGTGGGTGTCTGGGCTGGGGTCCACCTCTAAGCTGGACTGGATCTGGACATTTAACTGGGCTGTGGAACTCGGCTTGGTGTCAGGGCTCGACGGGGTTCTGGAGATGACCTTAGGCTCGGGGGGCTCAGGGCTGAGCTGGGCTCTGGAGCTGGGCTGGGGCTTGGGGCTGAGTTTGGTCTCGAAGCCCAGCTGGGCTCTCGGGCAGGGCTTGGCCTCCGTTCCTGGCTTGCCCTCCGAGCAGGGCTGAGCTCTAGAGATGCTGGGCGGGATTTCCGAACTGGGCTCACTCCTGGAGCCCAGCTTGGCCTCGGAGCCCGGCCAGGGCCGGGCGCTGGAACAGGGCTGGGGCGGGGTGCCGGGCTCCGGGCTGGGGCTGCGCTGGCCCCCTGGACATGCTAGCCACAGGCCTCCCTGGCCTCGCCGATGGCCGCCCACACCTCCACCACAAACTCGTCCGGGAAGGCGAATTCGCCTAAGACGGAGTCTAAACAGCTCGCAAACTCCTGGACGCTGGCCGTCTTCTTGGACGTCTCCACCATGGTGGACGCTGTGGGCCGGGAGGGGGAGGCGGGTGAGGGCCCTCGGGGCCCACTCCCCAGGCACCCCAGCCGCCTCCGCTGCCTCCCCAGGGGACCCCGGCTTACCCTGGCCCCTTACCCAGCTCAGGGTCTCGGATACCCATGTAGCTCTCCAGCAGGTCGTCCACCCTGCGGGCCGCCTCCTCCTCGAACTCGCTGGGCTGGGCAGAGCGGAGCAGGGGGTGAGGGGCTCCGGGCCCTGCAGCCGCCCTCCCCACACCCCCTAGAGAAGCGCGTGTGCACCGGAGCCCCCTGACACCCGCCTGTCACCAGGGCCCAGGCAGGGAAGCAGGCTCCGAGTAGGGATATTTTTTCCTTTGCCGCACTGCGGGTGGAACCCCGGGCCTCCCGGCCTTCATCCTGAGGTCCATGCCAGCTCTTTTCTGTTTTGTATTTTGAGATGGGGACTGCCTTAGCTGCCAACCGGCCCAGGCTGGGCTTGCATTGGCCACGCTCCTGCCTCAGCCTCCCAGAGCACACGCCGCCACCCCAGCCAGGAAGAGGTCCATGTCCAAAGCCACACCGAGTCGCTCACCACTTCCTCCACGGTGGCAGCAGAGCCCGCACGCAGCCGCAGGGTCTCCCTCCCGCTGGTCACCTTGGCATCCACGGGATGCTTGCTCCCCCGGCTCCGCTGGCCAATCATATCTGGAGGGCACAGAGACCGGGTGCGATGCGTTCTGGGTGTGGAGGACCCGGTTCTGGCCACCCTGGGTGACCCTAGCTGCCCCTTTCTGGAACAATCCTCCAGACTCCCCACGGGAATTCCGGAACCTCCTGCTCTAGGACAGTGCCACCCACCCGAGGGCCCAGATGAGGTGAGGGGGACGTGGCTTACGCAAATCAGCACAGTTTCCTTCAATGCGAAAGTCGAGGTATACAGTTAAAAAAAAAATGCAGCCAGGCTTAGTGGCCCACACCTGTCATCCCAGCACTCGGGAGGCTGAGGCAGGAGGATCGCCTCAAATTTGAGGCCGATCTGCACTACATAGTCTCCAAAACAAACCAAAACACCCAACCACAGAACCTCCATCCACGCAGCAGAGTGGACCTGGGCACTTCCCCATCCGTCCCTGCTGCCCTGGTCACCCTCCACCCTCCTCCACAAATGACCCTACAGTCTACCCCACCAGCCCGCGCCTTCTGGTCCTGAGCCTCCATTCCTGGGCCTTCCACGGTCCCAGGGCCCCATCTCCGGCTGCGCCCCCACCCCTGGTCATTAGTGGCCTCACCGAAAGCTCTCTTGGGCTGCACCAGGCGCAGGGTGAAAGGCTGGGCCTTGGGGAGCTCCCGGAGCATCTTGGCCACCTCGTAGTGACGGCACCCCACGATGGAGTGGTCGTTGATGGCCTCGATGCTGTCCCCCACGCACACGGTCTCGATGCGGTTGATGATGCTGCCTTCCTTGATCCTCTGAGGGGACCCCGACATCCCGCCAGCTCAGCCACCCCGCCCCGCCCCCACCCCACCCCCACCCCACCCCATCCCACCCGCGCCAACCCCCTCCGCGCATGCGCGCACCTTGATGAAGGCGTAGCCCGCCCCGTTGTCGGTGATGGTCAGCCCCAGCGCATCCTCCGTCTTGGTGACCTCGACCTCCTTGGTCTCGCCCCGCACGTGAGCGAAAATGAAGTCCTCCAGCCCTATCTGCCCCCCCAGCAGCTTCTGCATGTCCACCTTGTGGCTGTTGAGGGTACAAAACAGGATCTGCCCGGGGAGAGGGGAGCCCGGAATCGGCCACCGTGCCTAACCATGGTGTCCGCCCCAGACACCCCCAAGGGTATGAGTGCATGGGCCTGATGGGGAAACTGAGTCTCAGGAGGCGCAGAACTGGCCCAGAGCTCCCACCAGCCATGATCCCAGCCCGTGTGAAACGGCAGGACTGAAGCAGGGCGCGCGGGGTGGGGTGGGGTGCGCGCCTGTAATTCCGGCCCTGAGGGAGGCTGAGGCAGGAGGATCCCAAGTTTGAAGTCAGTATGGGTGACTAGCTAGGCCCTGAGCCAAATTAAATAAAAAGGGCTGGAGCTGTAGCACCCCGGAGTTCAGTCCCCAGGAAGGAAAGGAAGAAACCGAGGCAGGAAAGAAGGGGGGGACCCCTAGAGGAGCGGAGGACGCCTAGGAGGGCGCGGGCGATGGACACCTGTGGGGTTTTCTAGAGGCTTCGAAGCTCCCGCGCCCAGGCTGGGCAAACCCCGGGCAGCCCTTTCCACCTGGGACCCCCAGGCGCTTTCGGGGTTCACTCCCGGCGGGTGGCGTCTAGGATCTGAGAGGCGCCTCCATCCCTGCGCCCCGGGACCCGGCCTGATTCTCTTGCACTCCGGAGCAGGGGGTGCCCGGGAGTGGGGGGCCGGGCTCCAGGCTCCCCGTGCCGCCTCCAGCCTCGGGGACCCCCCGGGGGCTCACCTCGGTGGGCGCGATCCCGAAGGCCTCGGCGATCTTGGCGTAGAGCTCGCGGACGTTGGTGAAGCCCTCGATCTTGCCGGTGGGGCTGCCGTGCGCCAGCTGCGTGCGGAAGACGAGGCGGGGGCGCGCGCGGGGCGCGGCGGGGGGCGCGGGGGGCTCGGGGGGCGCGGAGGCGCGCGGGGACTCTGCGCTCTCCATGGCGCAAACTCAGCGCCCACCCGGGCCGACGCCGCCGGATCCGCCGCTTCCTGCAGCCTCCCCTCCTCCGGCTCCGGACGCGACAGCCGAGCCGAGCCGCCGGGTAAGGGGATCCGGGAACCCGAGCCGCCCGGGAAGGCGACACCGCCGCGCGGAGGGGGCGCGGGCCCAGGTGTCCGGGCCAGCTGCGTCCTCCCCAGGGGCGCCTGAGCAGGGGACCTGAGAACAACAAGGAGCACAAATAAGCTCGCCGTCCCCGAGGCGCCCGGCTCCCGAGCTGTCGCTTTTGCTAGGGGATCATCTAATCCTCACCACAGCCCGAAAGGGGGGACGGTTAGGTCGCTATCAAGTGAGTTCCAGCAGGTCCCTCCTCTGCCCACAACTCCCTAAGGCTCCCACCGTCCTCAAAGGAAAAATCCAAGTCCCCCCCCCAGCAGTCCACAGAGCCCTGCGAGACCAGCCAGGTCCCCTCCCTCTCTGTCCCTGTATCTCTGTACCCCAGCCACAAGGGCCTCCTAACTGCTCAACACCTGGCTCCATGCTACCCCAGGACCTTTGCACAGCCGTGCCCTCTGCCAGGACCCCCTTTTCTTGGAGCTCTGCATGAGCCACTGTATTCTTAATTGCTCTCTGCACTTCGCAGTGTCGCACCCTAGCACCCTGAAGTGCGTTTGGTATCTCACTTCTTCACCTGTGTCCTCCCCGCCTATGTCCCTGGCTACGAGGAGGACAGGGTTCAGGGCCCTTCTTCCAGGCCTAGACTGCGGTGCACTGCACACAGTAGGCATGTACATTCTGTTTGCCAAGGAAGCGCATGGATTCCCAGGTCACAGAACTCAGGAGGCTGAGGCGGAGAGATCACAGGGGTTTGAGGGCAGCCTGGGCTATATAGTGAGCTCAAGGCCAGCCTGGACTACATAGCAAGACCCCGTCTCAAACAAAAACCAAGCCTTCTAGACAGGGATTATGGCTCAAAAAACTGCTTCTCTCTGAGGAGCTTTAAAAACCACAAGTGTCACTTGCTACCATGTAGATGGCCCTTGGGGGCACCAGGCTCAGTGAGAGCGGGCAGCCTTCCAGCTGAGCTTCCATGGACAGGAAACCCTGGACAGGAAAGCCAGAGGCAGGAAGTGGCCTGGGGGTGCTGGGCTGGGAGGGGCTGGGTGACTGCTCATGGGGACTACACTGGGGTTTTTATCTTTTTTTTTTTTTTGTCTTGGGTTTCGAACTCATGACCCCACACTTGCCAGGCAAGTGCTTTGGCCACTGAGCTAAATCCCCGGGCCGTGGGTTTATTTCTTGCAGCAACAGGAAAATGCTGGAATTGTAGTGATTGGCTACACAGCGGTAAACACCCCGAGTGGCTCTGAGCCTTCTGCTCTGTGGACGTCGACTGCTGGGAAAGATTCCTAACCCCAGCCGGAAAAGTGTGAAGGGTACACGGTGGCCAAGCCCTCCCTCCCCACCAGCCTCAGGCCCCCGAAGGGCGAGGAGACCCAGGTCCCCGCCTCACTGAGAATGCAGCCAAGCGTGGGCCTCAGTTTCCCCATCTCTGATGGGAGAAAGCAGACCTCGGGTCCCAGCGGGGCTGAGACGGGGTCATGGGTTCATCCACACCAACAAACCACACCCACCAGCTCAAAAAGCAAATTCTGTGAGTTTTTATTTAAAAGTCCGGATTGAGCAGTGGGAATTATCTGCTCTGTAAGAGTCGCTCAGCTGGGCTGGGGGGCGGTCAGGCCCCTCCCCAGGCCCTGCTGGGGCCGAGAGCTGCCACCCAGCATACAGTTCTGGGGGTGCACGGGAGCCCCAGGCAGCCCTGCCCATGGGGCATGTGCTGCCGGCCCTGTGCCTGCTCGGGCTGGGGGTCCCTCGGGCCCTGTGACCCAAGGCTGATAGGTTTCTCTCCAGTGCTCCTCTGGGCTGGGAAGGCTGAAAGCTGAAGGGGTGCTGTAGAGATTTACTTTTAGGGGGGCTGAAGCCCCCAAGGTGCAGGATGGGGCCTGGCCCCAAAGGGTGGACCCCCAGCCTCTCCTCCATCGGCCGGGCATCGGGAGGGCCGAGCGCAGCGCTGCTCCTCGGATGTGCGGGCGCCTGGCCCTACAGATGCTCGCTGTAAAAGTGGGGGGTTGACAGTGATCCCCAGCATCCTCCACCAGGGCCGGCCTGGGCACCCTCGAGGCCATACTCCCCGCACTAGCGATCCCAGGGCAGCCCCTCCATTACGCCCCAGGCGCGGTGGCCACTGGAACCCCGGGCGGCTGCACCACGCACCTGGCAACCTGGGCCAGGATCTCCTTGATGCGCAGGATGAGGCCTTCGTGCCTCGCGGGGTCACGCTCTATGGCGCCGTGCAGCCGGGCCATGTAGAAGTCCAGGGTGCTGAGGGTCGGGGTCTCGCCTGTGCCTGTGGGAGGCCACGGGGTGGGGAGTCAGCCAGCAGAAGGGGGACCCCAGGGTTCAGTAGAGGATAGCATCCTGAGTGCCCAGGCCATGGGGAGAAGGACGGGTGGTGCTCAGGCTGGGGGTGCGTGTCCAGGGCCGGGATGGAGTCCTGGATGAAACAGCAGGGTGAGGAGAAGGATGGGGACCAGAGGGGGACCCCCGCATGTGGTCTGGGGGAAAAGGGGGTCAGCGGATGGGCAGGAAGGCGTCAGGATGAGGGAGGAAGCTCTGGGCTAGGACAGATCAGGTAGGCGGGGACGGGGTTCTGAAGCCGGATGGGGATGGGCCTTGAGGGCTGCACAGTGGGGACGCTGTAGAGCGACTGGGGGGAAGGCGTGGTCAGCTCACTCAATGCTGCCAGGCGGGGCGGGGCCTGAAGCTGGGGGCGGGGCTAGAGAAAACTGGAGGAGGCGGAGCGAATGAAAGGGCGCGGCTGAGGGAAGGGGTGGGGCTCGGGAATAAAGGCGGGGCTATCCGGGGACAAGGCTCGAGTCAGCTCAAGGAGGCGGGGTAAGTGAAAAGGCCTGACAGGGGCGGAGCTTTTCGTGGGGGCGTGGCCACTGCCGGCTACAGCGGAGGGGGCGGTACTCGTGCTGGGGCGGGGCCCAACTGAGCAGGGGGCGGGGCTCACCGGGCACCGGCAGGGAGGCGAAGCTGGCGGTGAGCGCCTGGCGCACGGCCTGGAGCTGCTGCTGCAGGGCCAGCGTCCGCCGCTCCTCCAGCGCCAGCTCCTGCTCCAGGCGCTCGCGCGCGCTGCTCATGCTCTGCGTGTGCCGCTGCAGCACGGCGTTCTGCTCCTCGAAAGCCACGTTCATCTTCCGCAGGCGTCGCAGCTCCGCCTCCCGCGCTGCGGGCCGGGGAGAGGGTGGGGTGGGAGGGACGGGAGAGACCCGCGCGCCCCTCGACCCGGCCTGCCCTGCATCCCTGAGCCCTCCGCTTCCTCCACCTCCCAGGGCAGAAGCTGGCGCCTGGGTTCTGGAGGTGAACCCTCCTTTCCCCTTGGTCCCCAAAATCGCCTCACCTTTGTTTTGGTCCAAGAACTCTTCGGTGAAGATGGGGACATCAAAGGTTGAGAAGCCATCGCAGTCCCCACCCTGGGACAAGGGGAGCAGGTGGCAGTGTCTGGCAGGGGGCAGCCACACCCCCCGGAGGCCCCGAGCCTGGGAGGGAGGGACTCGTGGGCAGACACGGCCAGCTGCCCCAGCTGTTCCCCTACCTTGTGTCCGTTCAGGAGCGTGTTCAGGAGCCCTGAGCCCGAGTCCTCTGGGGGGCAGGAGGGGAGACAGAGTTAGCCTCTCGGGTCCCCAGGGCCACCCTCTGCACCCGGCCCCTCCCCTGGCCTTCCCGGGTCTTTCTGGGACTCTCCTCCTGCTGGGTTCTGTGCCTGCCTGGAGGGGCTGCTCTGCTCGAGGTGAGTCCCACCTGGCTGGGCTCCGACCCCCCCACCTTTCTTGATCTTTTTCTCCTGGATCTTCTCGGTACACATCTTGTAGGCCTCCGACTGCTGGTAGGCCCGCAGCTCCTTCATATACTGCTGCTTCTCCCTCTCCGCCTCGTCCAGGTACCGCTGTGGGGCGGGGAGCAGCTCTCAGAGACTGGTACACTCGCAGCAGGCGCAAACCCGTATGGGATTGTTCTATAGGTTTCTTTAGTGCCTTGCTACTTTATTTACGGTGCTGAGGACTGAACAAAAGTCCTTTGCACTGAGCTGCACACCCAGACCTTTAAAAAAAAAATCTTGCCCCTGCTGGCATGGTAGCACAGGAGTGTGGTCAAGCACTCTGGAAGCTGAAGCAGGATGATCTATGAGAGTTGGAGACCAGCCTAGCTTGGACCACACAAGTTCTAGGCCAGTAGCCTGAATTACCTAGTGAGACTCTTTCTCAAAAAACCAAAACATGAGATAAAAAATTTTTCACCTTTGAAACCCAGTGTTGTAGCACACCCTGTAACCCTAGCACTCAGGAAGCTGAGGCAGGATAATCTCTATGAGTTTGAGGGCCAGGCACTGAGTTCACGGTCAGCCTGAACTATAATGTGACACTGTTTCCAAAAGAAAATTTTTGGGGGGGGAGGCTGGGGGTTTAGCTCAGTGGCATAAGTGCCTGCCTTGCAAGCAGGCAGTCATGAGTTCGATCCCCGGTACCGATAAAAAAAAAAGAAAAAAAAATTTTTTTTTGACACAATGCTGCTAAGTCACTAAATCGCTCAGGCTGGGCTGAAACTTGGAATCCTCCTGCCTCAGCCTCCCAGAGTGCTGGGTGCCAGGCGTGTGCCACCATGCCTGCCTTAGACCTGTCATTGGTCGTGCAGGTTTTTTTAGCTCTCTTGTCTCCCACTGCTAACTATTGCCCATCAGGATGTGGCCTCTGGGCGATCTTCTCCAGGCTGAAGGTGAACCCTTCGTTCCTGACGTAGGGGGGCTTTGGCTGTGTGTGGGGGTGTTCGATCAGGGCTCAGCAGCCCTGTCGTCCCCACCTGCTTCTCCGCAGGCTGGAGCTTGCTCCACTCGGCGCCCAGCATCTTCGTGATCTCCGGGAAGGGCAGGTCCGGGTGGCGCGTGCGGATTTGCTCCCGCCTCTCGTTCAGGAAGCGCACATAGCCCGTGACTGGTGCTTTGGGTCCATTCGGCAGAATCTTCTTCCGCTTCTTGCCCTTCGGCCAGCCTCGTTTCTTTACAGGCTGCAGAATCAGGCTGCCTGGTTGAGTGGGGCTTGAGGGCTGGGGCGGGCCTGGGGGGCTGCGGAGGGGCCTTGGGTGCGTGGGTGGGGCTGGGCGGGAAGGCTGGAGTGTGGTCTGATCAGGGATCAGGCCCTGGGAAATTAGCAATGGGGTCCCTGGCAAGATGAGGGGGCCCGATACTAGAAGCAGGCAGAGGCCAATAGTGCGCAGGTTGGGTTTGTGGGCGTGACCTCTGGCCCGTGGGTGTGGCTTCTTGCGGGGGGTGGGTGGGTGCTGCGCAACAAGAGGTGAGCATTGCCCAGTGGGAGGAGCCACGGCTGATATGTGGGCGGGGCCCACACTGGGAGCAAGCCGGGCCAATGAGGGGCGTGGCATCTGGCAGGGTGAGTGGAATCTCTGCTCGGTTCCAGAAATCAGCGGCTGTGGTGGGGTCACATGAAGTTCAAATATAGTCGAGGAAGGGCCTTCAAGGCTGGGGACCGAAACTCACCTCCTCCTCGTGGGAGCCCTTGTCGCCTGCCCGCGGGACCTCGCCACGCTCCTGCTTGACAGCCACCACAAAGCCCCCGTGTGGGCCCGGAGCCTTGCTGCCCGCCGACCTGGGACCGTGATACACCAGGGTCACTCCCATCCCTGGAGCCTTCCCTGCCCCTGCGCCCACGCTTAGCGTTCAGAGACCACCGACGCCGAGCTGAGAGGGGGGAGCGCAAGTCCGGGGATGGCGAGGTCTGAGGGTTTGGGATGCAGGGGTCGAGATGCCAGCATCGGGGTCGACAGTCAGGGGTCCTAGGAGGGACTGGAGCCCTCGACTGGGGGCCGTGGAATGGGCTCTGGGGGGGCAAGGACCCCTATCTAGATAGGGGAGGTCAAGATCTTGGGGTGCAGGTTGAGACAGGGTTTTGGAATACTGGAAACCCCCTGACCCAGGCTAATAGGGATCAAGACCCTGATGTGAGAACTGGGGTACAGGACAGGGCTGCGAAGACCCCCCTGATCCAGGCTGGGAGCCTAGAGCCTGGGAGATAGGGTGTCGGGGAAGCACCGTGGGGACCCCTGATCTAATCCAGCTTGAGGGTGCCTGTGACGTGGGCTGGAGCGGGGGTCCGGGACATGCACCCTGGGGTTCCCTGATCCAGTGTGCCAGGGACGAGACTCTGAGGTGCGAGGTGGGGGGGCGCACTCACACGGAGGCCGCGCCAGGCTGCTTGGGGCCGTGGGACATGGCCGCACCGGGCCGGATCTGAAACACAGAAGCGGGCTGCGATGCGGGCGCCCCGAACTCCCCTCCCCGACCGGGAGCCCGAATGCCGGGCCCGGGGCTCCCGGGGGGCCGGATCCGGGGGCGGGGACGCCCTCGTAGGCGGGCGCCCCAAGAATCCTTTGTTGGACGATCACCCCACGGGATGGCGGGACAAGCTTCCTTCCCCCCGTGCCCGAAGGACCCTGCCCTGTCTCTGGGACCCCCGCGCCCCTGTTCCCCTCGTGGGGCCCCGAGTTCCCCGGCTGTTTTCACCTCCAAAGAAACTTTCCCGGACCTTTCCACTGCGGCGACGCGCCAACCAACCGCCCTGAGCCCGCCCCTGCCGGCTGCTCCGCCCCTGCCCGCCTCCAGCATGCTAATCACCTCCTCCGCGAGTGACACTATTGGATGAGGTCTCCTTTTAGGGCGTGGTCATGCAGATGAGAAACGGCGCGCCCAGCGGTGATTGGCTGAGAGGCTTCGGAGCCGCGTGGGCGGGCAGGAGGGAAGAAGTCTGGCGGTGCGTCAAGTTCGGCTGCGCTCGGCCGCTCTCTGGACCAATCCCGCACACTTGGATGCCTCGCCGGGTGGAGCCTCTTAAGGGGCCAGTAGGCTCTGTGCGGACTCCTCCTCCCCGAGAGGCGAGAGTCCCCGCCCCTCAGCATCTGGGGAACCTGCAACTCCGGGTCGAGCCCCGCCTTGGTTGCTATGGGAACAGACTTAGGTTGCTAGGGATGGAGTTAACGTCCAGAGTCAGCAGCCTATAGGAGAGCCAGGTGAACCTGTTAGCATCCAGCGAACGCTGGGTTTCAGGGAGGAGTTTCCAGTTATTTGTTCAACAGAATCCCAGGCGGCTCGCCCAGCTCTGCCCCTGGGGCTTCCAGTTACAGAGCCTCTGCTTTCTGTTCTGTGCAGTGGGTACATTCACTTACCACGATGTTCAGCTCGGAGAGCCAGAGAGGCTGCAAAGCCCAGACGAGGTGTGGATCAGGCCGGGGCTGGGAGCATTTGGGAAAAGATGATAGGGCTAAACCCAGCGCTTTCCCAATGAGCTCCACGCAGCCATTCCAAGCAGGTTTGAGACATGGGGTTGGGGGGGTGTGTTTCAGACAGGGTCTCACTAAGATGCTCATACAGGGCTTGAATTTGAGGATCCTCCTGCCTCAGCCTCCTGAGTGCTGGAATGGCAGGTGTGCACCACCAAGTCTGGCCTAATTTTTCTTTCCTGATGCTTTTTTTTTTTTAAGGTTTTAGTATCAGGGTTATGCTGACCTCATAAAGTGGATTAAAAAGTGGGGTTTTTTTAGTCAGTCATTGAATATACGCATGAAGAAATTTTGTAAATTTCTAAGAAACAACTGCTCTGCCAAACAGTCTGGAAATTCTTTTTCTTGCTTGCTCGCTTGCTTTTTATATTGTTTTAGTTTTGAGAAAGGATCTTGCTATGTGATCCAGCTCGCCTTGAACTCTCCTCAATCCTCCTGGACCACGTCTGGCTTAAACTTGTTTTTCAGTGACGTGGTCCAGGGCTGAAGAAGAGCAGCTCATTCTGGAATCTTGACAGACCCGGATTCCAGACTCTGCTCTGTTGCTTAATTGGCTCTATGATTGCCCACATCTGCTTTCTCTCTCTCTCTGCACCAGTGGGAAAGAAGGTAGGAGAGAAGTCCTGGGAGTCTGGGGAAAGCCCTTTCTCCAGGCCCGCCTCTTTGACTTGATTGACACAGCTGCTGTTGCCATAGAAACTACCCTGTCCTGGTGCAGGGTACCATGGTTCAGGGGCTTTCCCACACAAAGGAAGTGAGTTTTAAACTGGGCATGGTGGTATACACTCGGGAGGCTGGGGCAGGAGGATCGCTGTGAGCTCAAGGCCAGCCTGGACTACAAAGTGAGTTCAACCTGAACTGCACAGTGAAGCCCTGTCTCAAAAAGACAAAAAAAAAAAAAAAAAAAAAAAAGTGAATTATAGGTGGAGTGGAATGACATCTCAGCACTCAGAGGCTGAGGCAGGAGGATCTTAAGTTAAATCCCAGCCTGGGCCACATAGTCAATTGAAAACCAGCCTAAACTAGGTAGTGAGACTGTCTCAAAAATCAAACCAAACCAAACGAAAACAAACAAACAAAAAGTGAGTTTTAGCCAGGCATGGTAAGCCCAGCACTTGGGAGGCTGAGGCAGGAGGCTGGCCACAAGTTCTAGGCCAGCCTGGGTTACATAGTGAGACCCTGTCTTAAAAAAAAAAAAAAAAGACCATGGATCGATCAATCAATCAATCAATCAATCAGACTAAAGGACGGAGTCTGCAGTGGACTTGTGTGTCAGGTTTGGCACTCAGGATGGAACCCGGCCCGCTGTGTATGCAGCACTCACCACGGAGCACAGCTCTGGGCTCCGAGTTGGGCTTACTGCTTTTTGGTTTTGTGTTTTTGTGGTATTGGGGGTTGGCCCTGCGGTCAGATCACACCCCAGCCCTTCTTTATTTTTATTTTTTGAGACAAAGTCTCAGTCACTAAGTTAAACCTGTGATCCTCCTGCCTCAGCCTCCCAAGCAGCTAGGACAACAGGCCTGAAACATGCTGCCTGGCTTCGGTGTGGGTTTTGAAGGTGGCCTGGAGTTTGTCTTAATGAGCCTGAGGGAACAGGAGGTTCAAAAAGGCCCACTTTGTCCCTTCTAGCGAAACCAAGGACCTGTGTTGGCAATCACTTGTCCCATCTCAGACCCTGAGTGACCCCCTGGAGCATGGAGACATTTATCAGATCACACAATCTACACCCTCACGGTGACACAGAGCCTTCCCAGAACAAACAGCCCCCACGAGGCACAGCTGGTGGCCACAGCCTCCGCCCACAACTCTCAGGAAGGGCAGTGTTCTTTTGTGCCCTAGGCAGGCACCGGGTTTAGAGCAGATATTCATGAATTTCTTTTGCTCACCATTGAGGCAGGGTCTCACTATGTAACCCCGATTGCCCTTGAACTCATGGGGATGCTCCTGCCTCAGCCTCCCAGCGGCACTACCATATAGGCTCGACTTATTTTTGAGACAGGCTCTCACCGTGTGGCCCAGGTTGGCCCTGAACTCTCAGGATCCTCCCACATGAGTGCCCGGGGTACTGGGGTGCACCACCACGCCCCATACATTTTATGTTAGCACTTCTCCATGAATTTTTATGATTCACTTGAAGGTGTTTAGAGTTTGAAATCATCAAGAGTAAACCAGCCAGGAGTGGTAGTATATGCCTGGATCCCAGCACTCAGGAAGGCTGAGGCAGGAGGCTCCCAAATCCCCAGCCAATCTAGACAAGTCAGTGACTTAGTAAAATCTTATCTCAAAAAGTAAAAATGCCTGGGGGAGAAGCTCAGAAAGCCTTGGGTTCAGACCTTAGCAAGAAAAAAAATTCCAGCCCTAGCAATGTGTACAGTCATTAATAATGTTTGCCTCGCATTTCCTGTTTTTTTAAAATTAATTTTTGTTATGCAAATAATTCACAAATCCATGTCACTTGTACAAAATTAAACAGGTCCAGCTAAGACCACCATCTCTCCATCATATTATTATCAGCTTGTTTCTGATGAAGGCCTGGTAGCGCAAGCCTGTGAGCTCCCCACTCAGGAAGCTGAGGCAGGAGGATCGCCACGAGTTCAAGGCCAGCCCTGGTTGCACCACGAGACCCTGTTTCAAAACAAAACAAAAAGCAAAAAAAAGTCTTTCTGGCTCCACGAGGCCCAGTGGTGAGCGGCCCGGTGCGTGGTGGGGGAACCCAGTTCCACCCCCGGCACCACAGAAACAAATGCAACAGCGCTGGCTTTGGGGGCGGCGCTAAGAACAATAGACTTCTGCAGGGCAGGGCCGTCCTTCTGGGGCGGCCACCGACCTTCCTGCGGATTCCTGGCTTTGGAAGCGTCACCTCTTCTGTCTCCCTCTGCAGATGACATCTGCCCGGCATTTGTGTCCAAATTTCCCCTTTTCCTAAGCACGAGGTCACAGCACATCGGCCCAACCCTGATGACCTCATGGTTGCTAATTCCATCCTTGGGACCCTGCTTCCAAATAAGGTCACAGACTGAGCCCTGAGTCCTGGGCCCGCGCCGGGGATTTTGTTTAGTTTTTTTTCTTTTTGGATGGGGGGAGCAGGGAGCTGGTCCCACCTGCCACAAATGCACGCACAGGGGCACGTGCGTGTCTGCGTTTGTGCACGCGTGTGTGGGCCCATAAAACATGTGTGATCCCGTGATCCTGTTTTGTTTTTTATTATGGCTGCAGGCAGTCACCTGTCCTCTGCCCTCTGCGCTCAATGGCCTTTCTCCTAGAAAGCCTGCTCCTGCAGCAGGCAAGCAGGAACACCTCACTGGGCTTGAACTTGGGATCCTCCCGCCTCAGCCTCCCGGAATACTGAGAAGACAGGTTTGTGCTTCTTTGCCCAACAGCTTTTGCTCTGTTTAGTTTTTGGAGATGTGGTCTCACTCTATAATTCGGGCTGGGCTTGAGCTCACAGTGTCACCAAGGCTGACCTCAAAACTGTAGCAATCCTTCTGCTCAGCCTCCCAAGTGCTGGCTGGTGTGGTCCTGTCCGGAACCACCCCAAGGCCACTCTCAGATCTGAGGGAGTTTCTGAGAAGTCTCAGAACATCCCCCTCTTCTCTTCCATCACCGGGCCTGGGCCAGAGAGCATCAAAGCAAAGCTCCCACACCCTGAGGCTGGACAGTGGCCACCAGGACATCCGATCCCCGGCAGGGCAGGGGGACGCGTGCGCCTGGCGTCCGGTGTGGCTGGGACGCTCTGGGGACATCAAAGGTTGCCAGGATCTGCCTGGACCCCAAGCCGATCTGTCCGACCGCCTGTCCTTCCCGGAGGGCTGGGCATTGATCTGTCCTTCCTGGCTGCCCCCGTCTCCTGGGCTCTCTCTGATCTTCACCCAAACCCTCCCCACCTCCCCCTTCCCAGGCCACGAGTGCTCGGCTGCCCCAGGCACTTAGTGTAAACTGTTCTCCCCAGCCTGGGACTTTTCATGCAGCGCTGTGCCCCTGCCCTGGCCTGATGTCCGAAGGCCAGGTGACCCTCCAGGCCCCAGTGCAGGATGGAGGAGGGGGGAGAACCCAGGGCCAGAGAGCTCCATCCTGCTCATCCCAGGGGGAGCCAGGGCCTCCTCCCTGAGCCGTGTCCCCAGCCTTTTAATTTTTCACCTTACAACAGGGTCTCACGGAGTCACGAAGTTGCCCAGGCTCAGCTCAAACCTGTCACCCTCCTGCCTCGGCCTCCCAGAGGGCTGGCATGGAGGCTTCTGCTCTGCCCTTGACCCCGGAGCCAGGCTGGGTTTATTATCCCTGGCACACCCACCAAGTCAGGGCCAGGCGGTGACATCAGAGCCCAGGCAGCCCCCACCTGTGCTGCGAGTGACCCCCAAAAGGCCCCTTCGGTGTTCCTGGGACACTGACTGAGGAAAAAGGGGACAGCCAGGCTGTGTGCTTCCAGCCCAAGGGGGGGCCTCTGCCTCCAGGACACCCATCTTGGACTCAGGGCGGGAGCAGAGTTCAAGTCCTGGGCTGCCCCCTTGCCCTGGCTGACCCTCAGTTCTCCCGCTGTGAACCGGCCAGCAAGTGTTCCGTGAAGGGAGTCGAAGGCGACAGGAGCGTGGGCCTCCCCTCTCCTCCTGGCTTTGGGGGAGGGCAGGGGCAGCTGCTTCTGCCAGAGAAGCTACAGCTAGCTAGCGAGCGTTATTTCTCAAGGTCCAGAGGCCAGGCGGACCCACAACAGGAGATAATGAGACTCTTATCTTTCCCCATATCTCTCCACGGAGGTCAGTTCTTCTTATCTGTCTTCTCCCCCAGGGAGGTCACTGCCCTTCAGAGTCAATCCCCTTTCTGATTTTTTTTTTTAGACAGTGTTTTGCTATGGAGGCCAGGCTGACCTCAAACTCCAGAGATCCTCCTGCCTCAGCCTCCCAACCAGGCCTTCCACCTTTTTTATTTTTTGTTTTGTTTTGTTTTTTATTTATTTATTTTTTTGGTATCAGGAATCCAACTCAGGACCTTGCACTTGCCAGGCAGACACTGTTTGCTGAGCTACACCCCCAGCTCCTTTGCATCTGTTTGAAACCCTGTTTCATAGAAACACGTGCGGTCTCCCAAGCTCTTCTTTTTTAAGATTTTCCTAAGCTGTTAAGTTGCCCAGGCTGGGCTCAAACTCTGCATCTTCCTGCGTCAGCCCCTCAGAGTGCTGGAAATTACAGACATGTGTCGCTTTGTTAGCTCCTGTCTAAATTTATACTATTCAATCAGCCAATAATAGATTTTTTTCCCCTCAGTACTGGGATTTGAACCCAGGGCCTTCACACAGAACACATCAGCCTTCCCTTCATTTTATACTTTATTACTATTATGTATTTTATGTTTTTTTTTTTTTTTTTTTTTTTGTCTCTTTGGGACAGGGTCTCGCTATGCAGCTCAGGCTGGCCTTGGGCTCATTTTGTAGCCCAGGCTGGTCTCGAACTCGCAAAGATCCTCCTGCCTCAGCCTCCCAAGTGTTGGGATTACAGGCCTGCACCACCATGCTGGGTCAGTTCTATAACTTTTTAAACATACACTGTACCCGTTCTAGAGCCGGGAAAACCGAGATCCTTGTGCAGTTAAGGGACTTGTCCCCCGCGGGATGGCTGGGAGACGGTGAGGCCGGGCGGGTGTAGACTCCGGGATTTGTGCTCCAGACTGACAGTTTGAGTGTGGCCTGGCAATGGGAAGGGCGTGCACCCCGTCTGGCCGCCTTGCAGCCTGGCTGGTCGGGTGACACACTCCGGAGGACGGTGACGCGGAGCAGCCCGCACGCCTTACTACCCGCGGGCCCTGCATCACCGCCCAGAAACCGGGTGAGGTCGCCTGGCATGGCCTGGCATCGCCTGGCTCGTTAAAACTCAGCAGGTGTTACAACCGGAGCCCTGCTGTTACTGTAATAGCTAATTAATTAGTGGTAATACGTCCTGGCGGACTCCCATTGGGTCTCTTGGGGCCAGGAAGTCGGCGGACCCCGAGGCAAGCGCAGACGCTGTCCCCACCACCCACACCCAAATACACCCCATCCTCCCCGGCCCGAGTCAGACTTCCTCAAGCTGCGGACGAGCCGCAATGGCCGGGCTTGGAGACTGGAGTCTGGGTGGGCGGCCGGGTGCTCACTTGTCTATTTGCGCCCCCAGATCTGTGCGCAGTGTTGATGGACCCAGTTCGGCCCAGGGTCCCGCGAGCCCCAGGCGTACCCAACCCGCTCTAAGACCGCGCGGACGCCCAGCTTGGCGGCCCGGCTGTTTTCGAGACCACGCCCTTCTTTTGATGATTGGCTGTCGTGTCCCAGCGCGCGGTTACCATTGGCGGAGGTGACCGCCGCTCTCCGGGATTCCCTGCCGCCGCCCCGCCCCTCTCGGACCGCAATGACCCGGCCCGCGGGCTTCGCGGCCTCATAGGAGGTCGCGGGGCGTCGCGGGGAAGACAGCGGCGCGGGGAGCGAGCGGAGGGCGGCGCGGGGCCCGGGGCTGTCCGGGGACGTCGCCATCGCCCCGCCATGGGGCCGGGACCCCCGGGGGCCGGGGCGGGGGCGCCCCCGCGGCCGCTGTCGCTGGCGGCGCGGCTGAGCTTCGCCGTGGGCCACTTCCTCAACGACCTGTGCGCCTCCATGTGGTTCACCTACCTGCTGCTCTACCTGCACTCGGTGCGCGCCTACAGCTCGCGCGGCGCCGGGCTGCTGCTGCTGCTCGGCCAGGTCGCCGACGGGCTGTGCACGCCGCTCGTGGGCTACGAGGCCGACCGCGCCGCCGGGGGGCGCTGCGCGCGCTACGGGCCCCGCAAGGCCTGGCACCTGGCGGGTGAGGCCCTCCCCCGTCCGTCTGTCCGTCCGTCCGTCCCGCCGGCTCAGCCCCTCTCTGCCCATCGATGACCCGAGTTCGCCCTCTGTCGTTTTGCCCGGCCATCCGACCCTTCTTGTCTGTCTGTCCGTCTGTCTGTCTGTGCTGTGATCCCCACCCCCTGCTGGGGGCTCAGCTCCTCCATCTCTGAGCCGCCCGGCGCCCCCTGGCGCCCCTCCCCGCAGCGCAGCCCGTGGCCCGGCCTGTCTGGCTGCCCGGAGGCCGTCAGTGACCGGTGGGAGTCCCCTCCGTCTGTCTGTCTGTCCGGCTGAGTTTGGGGCATCCTGACCCTCACCCTCTCTGGGTGGAGGCTGCTGTCCGTCCGTCCTTCACTTCTGCCTGACAGGACAGCTCGGGACTCCCCAGTGCCCGCCCTGCCTGCACCCCAGTCCGGCCCAGTGTTGGGCTTCTGGGGGTTTGGAGGCTTTGGGGTGCTGCCTGGAGGTGGGGTTTGGGCTGGGTGGCCATGGCGGGGTTGGTGCCTTTTTCCCTTTGTATCCGACCACAGTGGGATCTGGGGCTGAGGTTAAGGAGAAGGGAGTCACGAGAGTGGGCTGGGTCATCCTGGCCCCAAAGCCCTGATAAAGTGGCCACAGTGTCTCCAGATTAGCCTGCCGCATCCTGGCATCCCGGGCTTGCAGGGCATTTCAGGAGCAGGGCCAGGAGCCCTGCCCGCTCCTAGGATTCCAGCCTGTGGTTGTTTGTCCTGGGGCGCCTTTGCATCCAGAGTCCCCCCTCGGGAGCAGCATAGCAGGTCACCTTGCTTGCGCCTGGGGAAGTTTGGTGACAGTTGCCAGAGGAGACAGATGCAGGAGCTGTCACTTGGGTCAGGCTGCTTGATATCCCTGGGACGGTGTGCTGCACGTGCAAAGGCACTGAGTTAGGATCTGCCTGCCTGGCCCTGAGGCTCGGGGACCCAGTGCCTAGGCGGACAGGCCCACAGGGGGCCTGCAGATGAGCTGCGTTTGTGTGCAGGGCGGGGGTGGCGCCTTCACCTGATCCCCTCACACACCTCTGACATGGGCACAGGGAGACCCTCTGCGAGAAGAAGCCAGGACAGGGCAGCCTGTTGTGAGGCTGGAGTTAGTGATGAGGGATCACCATGGCCTCCTACCCCGAGTCTGGGCAGGGAGACCGACTCTTTTCCAGTGTCCCTTAGTGAGCCCCCCAGGGCCCCTGCCAACCTGGAGGCTCCTCTCAGCCACACTGATCCGCTGTGGACTGGGCCAGATGGTGAGGGTGAGCTGCAAAGAGGGCATGTTAGCTTTGAGGTTTTTAGAGTGAGTTGGAGTCGGCAGGGTGCAGTGTTCTAAGCAGTGGAAACAGAAATGGATGCTCAGAGGGGCAAGGCCGCTTGTGGAGAGGCCCCAGCCAGCCAGGCCGGCCTGGACAATGGTTAACCGGGCGGCCACAGAGGGCAGCAGGCTGGAATGTGGCGGTAGAGGCACGTTTTCCTGACAGAGTTCACAGCACATCCTGCCCCAGCACGACCTCCAGGCCCCAGAAATCTGCCTGGAGGCAGCTGCTGCTGGTTCCAGAGAACCTGGTGGCTGTAAAGAGCATGGTGTGGGGGCCCGGTTTCACTTCTCCATCCCGGCTGCAGGGGGCGGGGCGGGGTGGGGTGAGGTCAGCTCCGCGGGAGCGAGGAGGCGTGGGGGGCGGAAGTCTAGCTGCAGGGGCTCTGGCTGGAGCTCCTGGGAGAGCTGTGAGCCTTCCATGCTGGCGGGGGGGGGGGGGATCCCGGTTCAGGGTCCGCCAAGCAGGCTGGATTCTCAGCACGCTGCCTCTTAGTATGCCTCAGTTTCCCCGGCTAGGAAATGGGGCAATAGAACACTTCAGGGATGCAGATGGGAGGCCCAAGTTTGGTTGCTAAGTGCCGGGAGGCAGACAGGACTCAGAGCCCTTCACCCACCCAGGGAGCCTGCTGTCTGGCGGGGAAGCAGGAGAGCGGACTTTAGACAGAAGTTCAGGATGTGCTAGGGGCTTCAAAGGAGACAGCAGGGCCCACGTGGTTGGGTGCCCGGGGCCAGAGGGGGGTGCAAGTGACAGGGCTGGTCATGCAGGGCTTCTCTGAGGGGCAACACTCAGAAGTGAGGGAGCTGGCCTTGTTAAAACGTAAGAAGAGAACACTGTAGATGGAGGATACAGCTGTGCAAAGGCCCTGGGGCCAGCTTTGTGCAGGAGCAGGCTGGAGCCTGTGTGGCTGGGGCAGAGGGAAGTGGGAGGTGGTGGAGGGATGGGCGGGCTGTGCTGCAGGGCCCTGTGGGCTGCAGGAGACTCAGGCTTTGGCCCGAGGGAGGTGGGAGCTGTGGCTGGGGTGGGTGGCTTTTTCGGGGGCCCTGCAGCAGCAGGCTGTGACCTCAGGACTCGTAGCCTGTGCTGTGCCTCAGTTTCCCTGCTCCGTCTAGGTGCTGAGGGCTTTGCCGGCTCTGTGATCTCAGTCTCCCTGCCCTGGTCCCCAGCCCGCTATGTGGTGCTAAGTGCACAGGTTCCCGGCTGCTCTGTGCCTCCGTTTGATCCCTGCCTGTCCTCCCGGGTACCTTGGGCTCTGGGGGAGCCCAGGATGTGACGGCCCCTCTCCCCACCGCAGGGACCATCTGCGTCCTGCTGTCCTTCCCCTTCATCTTCAGCCCGTGCCTGGGCTGTGGGGCGTCCACCCCCGAGTGGGCCGCGCTCCTCTACTACGGGCCCTTCATCGTGGTCTTCCAGTTCGGCTGGGCCGCCACCCAGATCGCACATCTGAGCCTCATCCCGGAGCTGGTCACCAGTGACCATGAGAAGGTGGAGCTCACGGCCCTCAGGTACTCCGGGCAGGGTAGGGCGGCCGGGACGGGAGCCGTGTGTGGTGGTGTATCAGTCAGCAGTGGCCGTGTAACATGCAGTCCAGAGAGCGCCCCAGCCAGCACCTCAATCCCAGTGTTGCAGGAGCCTCCAGCCGAGGGGCGCTGGGCCCGACTGAGGCCAGACACTAGGCATCTATACGGACACACTTTGCCTAGTGAATGCCACCTTCCTGTGGACTCTGGGGTTGTCTGGCTTCCACTTGCAGAAAGGGACACTGAGGCCAGTTATGGTGGTGAGTGCCTATTGTCCCAGCATTCTGGGAGGCTGAGGCCCAAATTCAAGCCCTGTCCGGCAACTTGGATTTGAGTGAGCCTGTGTCTCAAAAATGAGAAGGGCTGGTGATGTGCCTCGGGGCTCAGGCCTCAGTACTACAGGAAACAATCCTAAAAGGGAAACTGAGGTCAGAGCGCCCTCGGCAGCCCCGTCCTGGATGGCTCTGAGCCGTGCAGCTCAGCTCGGGAGAGTTCCAGAGTCCCGGCTGGAGCATTCTGGCTTCTCGGTCTTGGGGTCTGGGGAACAGAGGGGGAAACTGAGGCAGTGGCTTCCGGGGCCACTGGTGGTCAGTGGCCCGAGGCACCCACGGCCACGGAGCCCCCTCCCCCAGGTACGCCTTCACCGTGGCGGCCAACATCGCCGTGTACGGGGCCGCCTGGCTGCTGCTGCACCTCCAGGCCTCACACTCGGGGCACCCCGAGGACGTCGCCCTGGGCGACCAGCTGGGAGTCCAGGACGTGCCCGTGTTCCGGGTAAGCTGGGCCAGGTCGGCCACGCCGGCTCCCCCTGGGCCGGAGGGCCACCGCTGACCCCTGCCCGGCCCGCAGAACCTGTCGCTGGCCGTGGTGGGCGTGGGAGCCGTCTTCTCGCTGCTCTTCCACCTCGGCACCCGTGAGCGGCGGCGGCCGAGGCGCGTGGAGGAACCGGACGAGCACAGTCCCCTGGTGTCCCTGGACCCTCGGCCCCTGCTGCTCTGGAAACACTGGCTCCGGGAGCCCGCTTTCTACCAGGTATGTTGTGGGGGCGCACGGGGCTGCTGGGGACCCTTGCGCCCTGCGTGGTGGTGCTGTGGCCTCCAGCGTGGCTGGAAGGCAGCACACGTCCCCCCTTTCCACACCTGTGCCCAGGGAAGACATGACTAGCCAATCACAGATCACTGCTTGGGGTGGACAGTGATTATCACTGACCCAGCACTCGGGAGACTGAGGCAGGAGGATCGTTGCGAGTTCGAGACCAGCCTGGGCTACACAGTGAGCCCAAGGCCGGGCTGAACCGCATAGCGAGACCCCGTCTCAAAGAGACAAAACAAACAAACAAACAAAAAAAATCCTCATCACTGATGGCCACTCTCAGGACAGACATTACCAATCACCCACTGATCCCGGCTCCTCTCTGCCTGGCCAGCTGGCCGTCACCACTGATGGATCAGGTCAGCTGTCGGCCACAGAGCCAGGCCCTGTGCCCTTCTCCTCCTGTCCACAGGTGGGCATTTTGTACATGACCACAAGGCTCATTGTGAACCTGTCCCAGACCTACATGGCCATGTATCTCACCTACTCCTTGCACCTGCCCAAGGTGAGTGGACGACACAGTGGGAGGGACACAGGCTGCCCCCGGACTCCTATGCTGTGTCTAAACCCCACCACCTGTGTCCCGACAGAGGTTTATCGCGACCATCCCGCTGGTGATGTACCTCAGTGGCTTCTGCTCCTCCTTCCTCATGAAGCCCCTCAACAGGTGCATCGGGAGGAATGTGAGTGGCTGGAGGATGGGGGAGGCCCAGGCGCATTGCCTGGGAGAAGCCAGGATCTGAGAGTCAAGAATCTTAGATCATAATTTGATGTGGTGATCCATACCTGGGAGGCTGAGGCAGGAGGATCTCAAGTTCTAGGCCAACCTGGACAGCTTTTGACTTAGACACTCTCAAAATAATAACAATAACAATAGTAATAATAAAGAGCTGGGGATGTAGTAGCTCAGTGCAAAGGCCCTGAGGTTGATTCCCAGCACTGCAAAGAGAATCCTATATCCTGTCTTCTGAGATCCAGAGTTCCGGAACTTTCTTGGGTGTTCTAAGCTAAGAACTTAGAACAAGGATCAGAATCCTGGTTTTTCTCTCATGTTAGTAGACTTACTTTTCGGTGTTTTTGAGATAGCCATGCCTGGGTTACTTGCATGTGAACATGGAAAGCCACACGTCTAACTGGGCTGGTGGTGCACGCCTGTCATCCCAACACTGGGGAGGCTGAGGCAGGAGGATTGCTGTGAGCTCGAGGCCGGCCTGGGCTACACCGTGAGCTCCTCCTGCGGCTCCTTGGGGACCGTCCTGCTCTCCTGCTGGGGTTGGCGTGGAGGCAGCAGGCTGGGGACCCCGAGGCCCGGCGCGTGGCCCAGGCTGACACCCCGGCTTCCCTCTGCAGCTCACCTACTTCTCGGGGCTCCTGGTGATTCTGGCCTTCGCGGCCTGGGTGGCGCTGACCGACCGGCTGGGCGAGGCGGTGTACGTGGCGGCCGTGCTGCTGGGCGCGGGCTGCGCCACCATCCTGGTCACCTCGCTGGCCATGACGGCCGACCTCATCGGCCCCCACTCGGTAGGGCAGGTGGCGGGGTCCTGGGAGGCCGGGGACTGGGACCTGCGGCCTGGCGCTGACCCTGCCCGTGTCCCACAGCACAGCGGGGCCTTCGTGTACGGCGCCATGAGCTTCTCCGACAAGGTGGCCAATGGGCTGGCTGTCATGGCCGTGCAGAGCCTTCACCCCTGCCCGTGAGTCCCCCCTTCCTTATCAGGAGAGCCGTGAACCCCTGCTGTCTGCCAGGCAGCCTTGGAGGTCAGGGGACAGAGCCTCAGACAGGGGAGCCCCTGGAGGGATTCACAGGACAGGGGATCCGTACATTCTTTACCCCCCTAGTTCCTTTATTCAGTCAGCAAACATGGAGTCTGTTGTGAGCGGAATCCTGAGGACATGCTATGCAAATGTGGGGGACACAGAGACCACAGGACTCAGAGTGAAGGCACGCAGGGTTCTAGAGTTGGCACCAGGACCATCCTGGTACCTAGCCCAAGCCAACCTGGCCCCCAGACCTCATGGAGCCGAGGGGGGTGCCAGCCACGTCACTCGGGAAATGTGCACGTGTGACTGAGACTGGTGAAGGGAAGGGACAACTTAGGGAGGCCTGGGCCTGCCCGACAGGAAGCAGGGGTGTGTTGGGAAGTTTTAGGCCAGTGTATAAGACACAGCCATGCAAAGGCCCTGGGGCAGAATGGAGCCCTGAGGTGGAGGTACAGCGAGGGGTCTGTATGGCTGGATCAGAGGGAGCCGGGGAGGTGGGGAGGGGACCAGCGGGCAGTGCAGGGCCCTGCAGGCTGCAGGAGGACCCTGGCCTTGGCCCCAGGGAGGTGGGAGCCCTGCAGGGCTGAGAGCCGGGGAGGGAGGACCTGGCTCTGTGCTCATGGCTCCCCCTGGTGGCCGCTGCAGGGAAGCTGCTGTGCTGGCCGAGGTGGCAGCCAGGGACAGGTGGGGACAGAGGCAGGGAGACCCTGGCCCAGGACCTTGGAGGCGGATGGCCGTGTGGCGGGTGGGTGGGTGGTGTCACTCACCCCGTCCCTCTGTCCCCAGCTCGGAGCTGTGCTGCAAGGCCTGCGTGGACTTCTACCACTGGGTCATGGTGGCCGTGACGGGCGGCGTGGGCGTGGCCGCCACCCTGGCGCTGTGCAGCCTGCTGGTCTGGCCCATTCGCCTTCGCCTTTGGAGCCAGGACCGTGAGTCGCGGCCCCTCCCCAGACACAGGACAGAGCGGGCACCGGGCGGGGCTGGTGGAGCCGGGGCTGGGGGCTCCCTGACGCCGCCAACCGCCCTCTCCAGGAGACCGGCCGTGAGCCGAGGGCTCCGCAGCTGTGAGGACGCAGGGACCACACCCCGGAGCCTGGAGCTGAGGTCTGGGACGTGCCGTGGCCCCGGCCCTGGTGTTGTCTCCAGGATGGCGTGGGCACCCCTCCGTGCACCAGGGCAGGGAGCGAGGGTCCCGAGGGGTGCCAGCCCCTTGGCAGCCTCTGGGAGACCCTGGCCAGGAGCCAAGGCTTGGGGCTGGGCCCTGGCTGAGTGGGCAGCGGGGGCTGCCCGGGGCTCCGGGGTCCCCACTGGGAGTTAATAAAGAGGCGCCCGCTGGGCGGGGACCACGCTGGGCTGCTTTGTGCCTGGAGAGGGGACAGGCGGGGGGCCAGGGCCTGCGTGGATCTGCCGTCACGAGCCGTGGTCACCCGGGATCCCACAGGGGCTGGACGTCTCGGTGGCCCAGCTGCCCCCCGGGTCAGGACAGTTCCAGCTCTGGGGGTGCAGGAGCTGGGGGGAAGTGGGGTTCAGGCGCCCAAGCAGGGTCAGCACACAGAGGCGGGTGGCCTGAGCTTTATGAGGTGCGGGGCGCGTGGTCCGGCGGGGCCCGGCGGGCCGTGGAGGGGCAGTAGGGCTGCAGGGCCCGGTGCCGGAGGCTCTGCGTGGTGTAGGGCGGGCGCTGCGGCGGGGACAGGCCGGGCACGTGGTCGGACGCCTGCCGGGGCCGCTCCAGCCCGAACCGGTGCCTGCTGACCACTGCGGAGGACCCGGTCACCGTGTGCCCGTCAGGGCCAGGGCCGCCCTGGCCCCCTGGACTTCTAGGGTGCGCCTGCTGCCCGCCCACCTGCCCGTGCCCGCAGTGTCCTCACCGAACTCCTTGCCACGGACCAGCCTGTCCCTCAGTGGGGCGCTCCCCCACCGCGGGTCCCCGCTCAGGTACTGTGCGGGCACCACGGGCTCGAACCAGGCCGTCTCCCGCAGGTGCTGGGCATAGGCTGCGGGCGGGAGGCCGTGGCTGGGGGGCTGCCCTTGCCCAGGCTGGGGGACGGGGCCGGGGAGCCGCAGACTCACCGGGGGCCAGGCTGCGCTCGCGGTGGCCGTAGCATCCCTGCCAGCGGGCGTAGGCCTCACGGCGGTGGCCATCCGGGGCGTTCAGGCCCGTGTACCACACCTGGCCGGTGGCGTCGTGTCCCATGGGTGTGAACTTCCAGCGCGTGGCCTGCCTGATGGCTGGTGCCCAGCGGGGGCCCTCCAGGGACAGATAGTCCTCACTGGGGGGCAGGGACAGGGGCTCAGTGCTGCTGGCCTCAGCATGCCAGTCCTCAGAATGGGCACACCTGTCCTTGGTGAAGGCCGTCCCACAGTGTGGGGCCATTCTGTGGCCTCACTTGCCCTTGCCCTGGGCTGGGGTCCTTGGGATCTCCTGTGTGCGCGTCTGCTCTGCCCAGCATCTCTGGACCCTCGTGAACCGTTTTTTTTTTTTTTTTTTTTTTTGCGGCAGGGTCTCCCTCTGCAGTTCAGGCAGGCCTTGAGCTCACTTTGTAGCCCAGGGTGGTCTCAAACTCTCAACTATCCTCCTGCCTCAGCCTCGCAGTGCTCAGATGACAGCCTGGGAACCTTAAACACTTTCATGATCAAGACAGGAAGGAGGGGACATGGGGTGGTGGCCACTCCCAGATGTGTCTAAAAGTCCCCGTCTCACCAGATGCGGTGGGTACGACGGTCGTCCCAGCGCTCTGAGAGGCTGAGGCAGGAGGGTCACAAGTTCCCACCCAGCCCGGACAACCTAGTGAGACCGTCTCAGAAAAGGGCCGAGGATGGAGCAGCGTGAAGGCTCCGGGACCAACCTCAACAATATTCAGGAGTCCCTGCCCTTCCCCGAGATCCCGGAAACTTCCTGACCCTGACGGAGGACGTGACTCAGCCTGCGGCTCAGCAGGACGGGAAGGTCCCAGGGCAAATGTGAAAAGGTGTGGCTGCCTCCACCCGGGAGGCCTCGCGGGCAGAAGGTGCTTAGCCGAGCTTGGAGCTCCCTGAGGCAGTGCAGGCAGCTTGTGCAAAGGCCAGGATGGTGCGTCAAGAGGGAAGGAACAGGAAAGCCCAGGGCTGCCATGCTGGGGGGAGGCAGACAGAGGCTGCTGGCGATGGAGACCCCCCTTCTGGTGCTTTTGTTGTGGTGCCGGGGATGGGCCACAGGGCCTTTGCACGGAGTTACATCCCGGGCCTAAGTTGCCCAGGCTGAGCGCCAGGCGCCCCAGCTTACTATGCTGCGTGCATGTGAGGTCCCTGGCCACTGTGTCCATGTCTGATGCTGCCAGTCCCAAGGCCACCCAGCTGCGCTGCAGGGGACAGGAACTGAGACCAGGTGGGGGAGGGGCCACCACGGCAGGTCAGGGTCCCTGGGAGGGAGGACCAGGGGTCACCTGTACAGCGGGGCGGGGAAGTTCAACTCCAGGGTGGCTGAGGGGACATAGGTCCAGGCGGCCTCCTGCCACCGAGCCTGCATGGCTGCCTCTGTCCCCAGAAGTGCTGCCTGGCGGCCTCTAGGGCTACTGTTGACATCACAGAGGCCAGCACCTTGGTGTCCTGGCAGCGGCAGGGTGGGGCCACGGGCCACTCCCACATCCGGATGGTGGCCGTGACCTGTGAGGGTGGCCGGGTGGCAGCCACCTGGGCTCCATCCTCTGCCCCACACGGGGGGCCCTGGGTGTCCCCACCTCCCCACCCCTCGGGAGGCCACCGCGCCCTTCCCCGGGCCTGGGCGCCTGCGTCCCTGTCCTGCACCGGTTTCCAGAATGCGTGTAGAGCGGGTACAGCAGGGGCACGGCAGGGTCCTGTCCGGCCAATGCTCAGCTGGACAGGAGCACGGCTGTGATGCCCACCAGAGTGCAGGGACGCCAGACACGAGGACAGACAGCATGGGCTCCATGGACAGGGAACGCCCGGGGGGGGGGGGACGCCGGAGACAGGAAGTGGACTTGGGGTGGTGGGGCCCGCGGAGCCCTCCACAGCCCTGTGACGGCGGCAGAGCGGGCACAGTGCTGCTGGTGCGTTTCACGGCAGTGTTGTTTATTTCACCACAAAAAACGTAAGCAGGGGGCCGGACTTAGCTTAGAGGGCAGGACCTGCCGGGTAGGCGGGAGGTCCCGAGTTCGAGTCCCGGTACAAACAAAACAAAATGTAAGCAAAGCCAAACCCGGCGAACACCTCACACCCACCCATCCTGTGCCACCAGATCCAGGCTTGTGCCTGGCCTCTGCCTCACCTGCCACCGCCAGCTTGTCCGCAGCTGGTGCTGCCCTCGCCACCTCCCACCCAGGCTCGCCTGCTGCCCCCTCCTCCCTCTGTCCTCTCTTGGCTTCCTTGCCACTGCTGCCCTGCTGGCTCCACCCTGCCCCAGGGCCTTTGCACAGCCACCTGCTGCAGCTGATCAAGCTGCCCTTCCCGGCCCCCATGGCCCGAGCATCCCTCACACCTGGCCCCACACGTCCCCAGTGCTGCTCCTCACCGGCCTCCGCAGTCCCCCACCTGTGCCCTAAGTCCACGCAGTCCCTCCTGGCTGCCAGCAGAGCCTGGGCCACCTCCTCCCCATCTCCTGTCGTCTTTCCCTTAGCACAACAGCTGCTTCAAGGGTGGCCCAAGGTTCCCTGTCCTGGGCACCCAGCCTCAGCCACTCTCAACTCGAGGCAGTGCAGTTCCCAGGGCCCGGAGTCTTCTCCTGGTCCCCAAACCCTCCCTCACGTCCTGTGCCCGCTTTCCTGCCCCTCCCAGCCCCTGCTCAAGGATGGCTCGGGTGGACGAGGACCCCCACAGCCGGCCTCCTTCCTACACAAGTCACAGCCCGATCAGTGACGGCGACGCTGCATTCCACGACAAAGGCGGTGGCCGTGTCCTGTGCCAGCTCCCTGGCCTGGGCTGCCAGGCGGGCACTGCCCTCAGGCAGCTGGGGTGGTGACAGGGACACACAGGGCTCCTTTTCTTATTCAAAGAACAAAGCAAACACAAATAAAGCCAAGACAGTGACAGTGACAGTGGAGACACAGGCTTCAATGTCCACGCAGCAGCGGGTGGCAGGGACACAGGGAGGGCCAACCGGCCACGGGCAGTGCGACACCCCCGCCACTACCTCTGGGTGGGCGGGGGCACTGGCTGGCTGGGGCGCGACATCTGGGGACACGGCAACAGAACAGACAGGGTCTGAGTCACGAATACGTATATACACATGCACACACGTGCGGGCCGGGCAGTGCTGCCCGCAAGGCCTCCTGCTGCGGGGTAGGAGCCCAGGGCGCCCCCTCTGTCCCTCCTGGCTTCCTGAGGTGGAGGCAGGGACAGGCGGGAGCTGGGGGTACGAGCGGCCACCGTGGGTCAGCTGCCCATGGGGTCCACAGCAGCCCTCGCTCCACAGGCAGCCAGAGCCTCAGGGTGAGGGGCGGGGACACACTGGGCACAGGCCGCAGGCGGGGGACAAGGTCACGTGGCGATGTTCCTGGGTGGTCATGCGGCCCCGTGCTGTCCCAGCGCACGCTGCCATCGTCCTTTGGGAGCTTTCAGAAGCACATGCAGCCCCGGCGCGGGACACACGGGGTCCGGTGGTGTCCAGTCTGACGCAGCGGCCTGGGGACCGGGGGCCTGAGCATCTGAGGGCCCGAGTCCCGCCCAGACACCGGACGGGGCTGCGAGCAGGTGTTTAATGAGCCTCCTGGCCTGGCCCAGCGCCCCTTTCCCACCGCCTCCGGGACGGAGGGGACACCACAGCCTTGCGGCTGGGGGCTGGTCTCCGCCTGGGGACAGCGCGCGGCGGCCCCAGGCCGGGTCTACCGGATCCGGGTGAAGAGGTTGAGCACCGACACGGACTCCTGCGGGGGGGACAGGGGCAGGGCTGCATGAGCCAGCATGGGACACAGGAGGGAAACTGAGGCTGGGCCGGACCCCAGGGTGGGCAGGCAGGTCCCGCAGGGGAGGGGGAGAGACCGGGACAGGAGCAGTGACCGGGTGGGGCTGGAGGGGACAGCGGTGGGCGCTGTGATACCGACCCACTTTACCTTGGTTGAGCGGGTTTTGCTGAAGACGTTCCAGAACCTCAGGGTTTCGTCTCCGGCCCCGGTGACGATGGCCTCCCCGTCAGGGGACATCGCCTGTGGACAGTACAGGTCCTCAGGTCCCAAGGCCTCTGCGGGAGGCGCTGAGGACTGGACCGGGCCCAAGGCCGAGGCTGGGGCCCTGAGCAAATGGGTGGAGGCGTGAGGCTTTGATAGTGGCCTGGACAGTGGCCTGGACAGTGGCCACGCAGTGGCGAACACGGCCCACTTCGGGCTGCTGCTCCTCTGGGCATGAGCTCTGAGACACGGCCTCACCACGCGGTTTGGGTGGCCTCCTGCCACCTGGGCCACCGTGCCGGGCTCTCCTCCCTGGCTACCAACTTGGGGCCGTGCAGGAATGTAGGCGCCTCCCGCAGGGGTTCCCCAGCCGCTGGGCCCAGATGTGGCCGGGCACTCACCAGGTAGAGGACGCGGTAGGAGTGGCCGGTGAGCTTGGCCACCTGCGTGAGGGACGGGTACTTCCACACGAGGATCTGGTTCTGGGAGTAGCCGTGGGTGCTCACCTGGCGGCGGGCAGCGGGGCGGGGTTAGAGGCTGCAGCACCCCGGGATGCCCCACCTCACCCCCCCACCGGGGTGCCCATCGCGGCTCACCAGCTCGTTGGCGTGCTTGGACCAGGCCAGGTTGCACACCTGGGAGCCTGTGTCGATGCACTGCAGCGGCTGCCCCGTGAGTGTGTTCCAGAAGCGGATGCAGCGGTCAGCGGTGCCACCGCCTGATGCCAGCAGCCCGTGCTGGTGCGGGGACCAGGCGATGGCCTTGACGGCAGCCAGGTGCTCCGTGTACTGCTGCACGGGGCTGAGGCTCGAGTGGTTCCACACCAGCAGCTGGGGGACAGGGCCGTGAGGGGGCGCCGACATGCCCCTTCCCACCCCTGCCATACTGAACCTGGGGCGGAGCCCAGGCCGACCCTCCGGCGGGCACAAGCTGCACAGGCTGTACCTTGTTGTCGTTGCCCCCTGAGGCGAGGAGCTGGTGGTCCGTGGACCACTTGAGCCCGCACACCTCCTGCCGGTGGCCCTGCAGCCGCCGCTCAGACTGCAGGGGTGGCGTGCGGATGTCCCGCTGCAGGATCATGCGGTCGCGGCTGCCCGACGAGAGCTGGTCAGCGTTCCAGGCGAGCGCCCCTGCGGGGCAGAGGCAGGTGAGGCCAGTCCAGCAGGGCTGTGGCCATCCCCAGGCGCGGGGAGGCTGCCGGCTGGCCGGGACTCACCGACGCGTGCTGTGTGGCCCTCCAACACTGAGAGCTTCTTCCCCGCCGCTGCGTCCCAGATCTGCACGAAGCCCTTGTGTGTGCCGACGGCAACCAGGTTGCCCTGAGGGGACAGCAGGAGTCGGGGTCAGGCCACACACGGGACCCCAGGCAGCTGGACCTGGCCACCTGAGCTGGCCCTTGCCAGGGCCTTGGGCAGTTGCCCACTGTGCAGGCTGAGTATGGACTGGGCGCCCCCTTGGGTGACAGGAGAGATGGGGTGTCGGATCCCCTGTCCCGGGCGGGCACAGCCTGTGGAGAGTACTCAGCCACCTGCCCCTGCACACAGACAGGGCCCCGGGAGCTCACACTGCAGCAGCACAGCCACATCCCGGGACCTAACCCTGCACCCTTGCAGCAGGCAGCCCTGGGGTCACTGCCCTGCGCAGCCGATGCCGTGTGGGTCTGCGAGGGACCCAGGACCACATCTGTCCCTGTACTGACGCCCAAGGCTGGGCTCCCTGGGTCACAAGCCTTCTGCTCTTACCCGCTCAGACCAGCCCACGGAGGTCACTGAGTCCCCTTCCACAGAGAGGTCACAGAGCCGGGTCACCTGGGGAGGGCAGGTCAGAATGAGGCTCCGCCCCAGCCCCAGCCCACGCCTTTCTGCCCGCCCCTGTGGGCTGGAGGCCTCCCACAGCTGCCAGGGCGCTCACCTGGCTGGTGCACGCGCTCCACAGGTACACGCAGGTCCCCAGCCCCACGCTGAGCACGTTGAGCGACGACCAGTCCACCAGGTTGAGGTAGAAGTCGTCCTGCAGCTCGGGCGCATCCAGGACTTTGAAGGGGATCTTGGAGATCTTGCGCGTGGGCTTGCGCGGAGACCGCAGCAGCTTCTGACTGCGGAGCCGCACAGTGAGGGGTGCGGCCCGGGCACCGTGCCGGCCCCTCCCGGCTGTTCCTGTCCACAACCGCCACTGCCCGCACACGGGCGCCCCATGCCAGGCCACCTGTCCTGGAGGAGGGCACGGCCCTGCCCGCCCAGCCCTGACCCACCTCTTGTTGCTGACGGGTGACAAGGAGTACGGAGACACGTCGTTGCCGTCGTCCGGGCTGGCGCGCTTGGTGCTGAGCGAGTACTGGGGGAGGGCACTGCCGCTGAGCGGGGGCTGCACCCCGGCTTGGGGGCCACACACCCCAGAGCGGGAGCGGGAGCGGCAGCTGAGGGTCTCCCCTGCCCCGCGTCCTGCAGGCTCCCGACCCTGGGGCCAGGGCATGGCACCACCACCCCAGCGTGCACCGCGGACAGGACGCGCTGGCCAGTCCCTGCCCCCTCTGGTTAGGGCGATCCGTGGACCCGCTGGGGGCTCACCGTGAAGAGCCCCTTCTTCTCGGGCGTGGACGGCTGCAGTCTCCGGTCCTCCGTTTGTGGGTCCTGCACCTTCTCGATGCCGGCGCCCAGCAGCTCGTTCTTCAGCAGGGCTGAGTAGGCCAGGCCGTCTGTGGGCACCCGGCGGGTGAGGGGGGCGGGCCGGCTGGGCGTGGCCATGGAGGGGGCGGGGCCGCGACAGGGCCAGAAGAGCAGGCTGAACTGCAGGCCTTGCCTTATGGGTGTGGCCAGGACAGGGGCGGGGCCTGTGGCCAGTGGGCGTGGCCAGGGCACCCCACACTCACCTTTGCCGTTATCCGAAGTGGCGTCCTTGGCTTTGCGGTTCTGGCTGGGCGACTTCTCGTTCTCCTGCAGGCGCAGCGGGGCGGGCAGGGGTGAGGACAGCGGGCCTGAGGTCCCAGTACGCCCGCCCCGCCCGCCCGGGCCCCCTCACATTGATGCGGTGGAAGTTCACGCTCCAGTTGGCGCCGGCCCGCGAGGGGATGAAGCGGTCGCCGTGCTTGCTGGGCGAGGACACCGGGGAGTTGGCTGGGGTCAGCGTCCGCCGCATCTCCGCGACCTGGGCACGAGGAGGAGGCCGGGCAGGGCGGCAGGGTCAGCCCCCAGCCTGCACCACGGCCCCAGCCCAAGCCCGGGGCACCCCAAAGACAGGGCCCAGGACCCCTGGGAGGCCGGCCCCGCCACGCTGCTGACACCGAACCCAGGAGGCGCTGCCCGCTGCCTGCATGGAGAGGCAGACAGCCCCAGGCTGGGGCGCCAGCAGCTCCCGGAGCCCGGGCCATCGCCAGCTTGTCCTGACCACATCCTACTCGCTTGGTATCTGCTGTGAGCTGTCGTGTGTCCCTGACCCCAGGGCAGGGCGGAGGGAACTAAGGCCCAAGGGGCTGAGTCAGGAGGACGCCCCGGGCCACGGTGCCGGTGCCCTGGTGAGGGAGCCGAACGAGGGACAGTTAGGGAGGGACATAGCTGTAAACCAAGGGACGCCAAGGGCTGACTCCCCGGGGAGTCCTTGCCATGGGGTGGAGGGGGTGGGGGTGTGACCCTCAGACCCAGCCACCCCCAAACCACAGGCCTCCAAGACTGAGCAGGAAAGGAGCCCATCTCTGCCCCAGGGTCACACAGGACCTGGTGACACCAACTGCCTCCTCCCTGCCCCACCCCGCAGGCTCAGGGGTGCCTGGGGGCTGAGGCCAGCACCCCGCTGCCTCCGGCCCAGAGCACGGCAGGTGCTCCTTCCTGCTGTTGGGGTGTGGGGGCCCCAGGTCGGTCTGCAGAAGCCCCGGTGTCAGGGTGGTTCGCCGCCCTTTTGGGATGGTTGTGTCCCTTTGGTGGCTCCACCCACATTCACTGCTGTACCCCAAGACTGGCTGGGATAGGAAGAGGGGCTCGAAGGCACTGCCTAGTCCAGGCCACTACAGAGGGAGCCATGTAGAGCCACGGGGCGCAGCCACCACACCCCTCAACAGACAGAGCACCCTCCACCCATTAGTAACCCAGCAGTCCAGGCTCTTGTGGACAGGTCCCTGAGCCGGGCAGTCTGCCTCAACTGTCAGCCCTCTGCTGACGGTCACCTTCTCCGCCAGACACGGGTGGGGCCACCTCATCACTGTGCAGAGCCGACCCTGTCCCTGTGATCTGCACTGGGAGATGGAAGCCCGCTCAACCCTGTGTGGGCCTGGGGCAGGGCTGGGTCAGAGATGTGACAACCAGGCACAGTGCCACCAGCTCAGAAGCCCAGCCAGTGGGGCTGGGGAACACACAGGGTGGAGGGCAGGGAGGGGGTGAGGACAGGTGGGGTTACCCAGACCCCGCCTCAGATCAACCCAGCTCCCCAGATCACCCCTAAGGCAGACGGGTGACTCAGGTCCCTGAGGGCTCCTCCCATTGCCGTCTGTCCCTTCCTGTGTTGTCAGTGCGGGCCAGGTCTGACCCCGACCCCGTGGCTATGGGAGAAGGGCAGGTGGCCCCTTCTGGGGAGGGGGTGGTACTGTAGGGACCCAGCACAGAACGGCCTGCAGCCACCATGGGGCGCATGGGGAGGACGAGCTGGCCGTGGTCACCCTGTCTCAGCACTCACGCACGGCATGGTGTTTTCATTCTGGATGACGATTTGCCGCAGCAGCCGCCGCTCGTAGTCCTGGTCCATGGCGGGGCGGGGTGGGCAGGGCCGGGCCCAACAGCCAAGGTCAGCCTGCAGCAGGAAAGGCGGGGGTCAGTGCCCAGGGCCAGCAGCCACCAACGGGGACGCACGTGGGGACAGGGAGGCTCCCCGTGAGGACTCACAGTTTCTGCCATGTGCACGCACAAATGTGCAGGCTGTGAGTGCAGGGAGCTCGGTTTAACCGGAGGTGTGCACAGGCTTGGACAGACAGCCGAGCCCAGGCCAAACCAGGGCAGCCGGGGCCTAGGGAACCCACCTCCGGTGGCAGCGGCACACCTGAATCTGCTCCGGGTGTTTCACTCGGGAGCCCCGAGGGGTCAGCCTCACCCATGACAGCCACAGCAGTGGGTGGGGGGAGGAGGCGGGGTGAGGCAGACCCAGGCCCGGGCCAGCACTCACCAGCTTAGAAGAGCAAACCCAGGCCACCTGCTTTTAAATAACTGGCACATGGCCAACCACACCCCGCCCTGGCCCCAGGGATCCACCTGGCACTGGTCCCTCAAACAGCCAGGCAGGTGCTATGTGATCTGAGAGCTGGGGCACAAGTCCACACGCAAAACCTGTGTGCCCTGTGTGCTGTGCCCACAGCAGCGTGGGGGCCAATCAGCGACTGCGGGGCGCAAACCTCGGGCCCACACACAGGGACATCACTCAGCAAGGCTCCGACACGTGCCCCGGCGCGGATGGGCCCTTAGGACGCCGGGCACAGGGGGACACAGTGCGGGGCGCCACTCCCAGCAGGTCCCTCCCTGTATCTGGCAACATCACAGCAACAGACAAGGTAATGGGAATTCTTCCTGGCTTTTAAAAAAGACCCCCAAAGGCAGCCAAGGTGGCGCATGCACCTCAGCCCAGCATTCCAGGAGGCTGAGACAGGAGGATCACAAGTTCCACCCAGCCCAGCCCCCGTTTCAGAATCAAATATAAAAAGGGGCTGGGAGTGTAGCTGAGTGCCCTGGGTTCAATATCCTGTACCAGAGAGAGGTCATTGTGGTGGCTCCGCTCACCGGCTTGGCTCATCTGTCTTTTTTTTTGGTACCAGAAATCGAACTCAGGACCTTGCACTTGCCAGACAGGTGCTGTGCCGCTGAGCCACATTCCAGCCTGCATCTCTCCTCCTCTTTCAAGCCTGTCCCCTAGCACACCTTCAGCAGCCCCTGGTCCCCTGCCCATGGCCTCCACGTGTCCCCTGCCCCTCCTGGAGCGGAAGGCCTGGGAACTAGGTGTGTGACCCTGACAATCAGCAACAAGGCCTTGCTGCTGGGCTGGGCCTTGAGGCACAGTGGCCATCAACTGTGTGTCTTACCACGGGCTGCTGCCGGCCAGCTGTCTCCTTGCAGAGGCCAGGGAGGACACTGGGCGTGGGACTGTTGAGTTGTGAACAGGAGTTGACCATGCAGTTGGCAGGAACAGATCCCCACTAGATGTGTGATGGATTCCCCGGGACGGGGCCCAGACTCAAGGGCCCTCAAAAGGTACAGAAACAGGGGCTGGGGACTGAGCTCAGCGGCATAAAGCGCCTGCCTTGCAAGCAGGCAGTCGTGAGTTCAATCCCTGGTACCGATAAAAAGACAAAAAAAAAAAGGTACAGAAACAGGGGAGCAGATGCCCTGTTCAAGGCAGCGCTGTCTCCTGGGAACTGGGCTGGGGCACAGGGCCAGGAGGGGTGCAGGACAGCAGGGCCCAGGCAACAGCTTGGCCACACGTGCTCTCCAGGCTGCAGCTGGCTCAAGGGACAGCTCCTGAGCATGGGCTGGAGCCATGCAATGGGCAACCCACAGCCACGGCAGGAGGAGCCGCCCAACCTGCGCCTGCCACAGCTGCTGCTGGCCACACACCTTCCAGGATTCCAGGTGAATAGGGTCCTGGTCCCTGGGGCCATAGCCCCAGCATCTCTAGAGACAAAATGACTGCAGAGGGGCTAAGTGAGAGACCCTGAGAGGGTCCCCTGATCGCCCAGGGTCCCCTTGAGCAAGGAGGTAGAGAGGCCAACAGAGGCTGAGACAGAAGCTGAGACATGGCACTGCCAGCTATGCAGGGGGAGGAAGGGGCTGCGGGCGTCACCAGGGTTCTCCCCAGAGCCTGGGAGGAGCAGCCTGGACACAGCCCAGGAGGCTGGCTCTGGCCTCTGGCCCTCCCCACAGTGGGAACCTGGGGACTGGGCAGCACAGAGGGCCTCCTCCACTGCCCCTGGGCGGGCGCCCCTGCGCCCAGGGTGACTAGAAGCCACGTACCACCCACTCAAGCTCCTGCCTGGCACAAGAAGTGCGTCAGCGGGTGAAGAGTTTCGGGTGGCAGCAGGTGCTGCCAGGAAGCTTCTCTGAAAGGTGGCCGTTGTGGTCAGTTGACAGCACAGAAGAGAGGGACGGGGGAGCCACACCCTGGAACAATCTGAAGACCCAGCACCACGCACAGGGACCCCGTGGGTGCAGGCACAGGAGACAGCTGCAGGACACAGCAAGCGGTCAGGCTCAAAGGCCAGCACCCGGCCCGTGCACCTGCGGCTGCACTCAACCCTCAGTCCTGCGGTCACCCACTGTGGGCTGGGGGAGGGCTTGGGACCCACCTGCGGGCCTGCAGGGACAGACCTGTGTGCACACAGGGCGTGGCAGAGGCCCCTGGGAATGTAAAAGCACCCGTCTGTGACGCGGGATGGCTGCTCCTGAGAGCTCACCCTGGGCGGGTACAGCAGGTCCTGGGCCGCAGTCCGGGCAGGAGAAGCTGGGAGGAGCAGCCTGGCGCCCGGCACCCAGCCTGCGGCTGCGGCAGGAGACAGGGACGACTGGAGAGGGCTGGGCCAGGAGGGACGGAGGAAGGAAGCCGCGCGGCGCCCGGTGGTTACTGTACTTCTCCAACGGGGGTCACTTCCACTTCTCGAATTCCGTTCGCACGAACATCTCCGGCTGTTCAAAAACTACTATCCACAGCTGGGCATGGGGGTGGGGTGGCGCCTGTCAGCCCAGCATTTGCAGGACGATGTTGAGTCCAAGCCCAGCCCGGAGAACTTAGGACTCAGCAAGACCCTGTCTCTATTCCTAAATACTATGCATTATCCAAGCTGACTCAAGAAGATACAAAAATCCTAGTTAAACCAGTTATCAATCAATGAAAATGAAAATGTAATTAAGAACCTACCAACAAAGAAAAGCCCAGGCCCTGCGCGATTCACTGCTGAATTCCACAAGAAAGTTAGAGCAGACCTGACACTTCTACTTCTGTAACTCTTTAATGAGCGGGGCACTGCGGTGCACACGTGTAATCCCAGCACTAGGGAGGCTGAGGCAGGAGGATCCCTGTGAGTTCGAGGCTGGCGTGGGCTACGTAGTCAGTTCAAGACCAGCAGAAACTCTTTAAGATATTGAAAGGGAAGCAGTATTCCCAAATTCAATCCTAGATGCAAACATTACCCTGATATCAAAACCAGAGAAGGACCCAACTAAGAAAGAGAATTACAGACTCCTTTATGAACGTAGATGCAAAAATCCTTAATAAGATAGTGGCAAAGAGCCTGCAGCAAATCATCACAAAGACTGTGCACCATGACCCGGTGGGATTCGGCCCAGGGATGCAGGGAGGGACCTAAGTGCACAAGTTTAACACGCCATCTTAACAGAGCCAAAGACAGAAACCATCTGATCATCTCAACAGATGCAGAAACAGCGTCTGACAACGTGCAGCACCCATCCATGATTTTAAAAACCTACAGAAAATTATAATAGACAAAATCAGGAACAAGACAAGGATGTCCTGTCCCCACTCTTATTCAATACAGTTCTGGAAACTTTAGTCAGAGCAGTTAGACAGGAGAAAGGAATACAGACAGGAAAGGAAGAGGTTAAACTGTCATTATTTGCAGATGACATGATGCTCCACAGAGAAGACCCCAGAACTCCACCAAAACACTTTGAGATTGAACAACTAAATTCAGCAGCACAGCTGGATATAGTCAACACTCAAAACTCAACAGCCTTCCTGTAAACTCACAGAGAGAGAAATCAGGGAATAAAATACCTAGAAATCTGTCTAGTGAAGGATGTAAAAGCCCTCTACATTGAAAACCACAGTCCTCTCAAAAAGGAAACAGAGGACGATACCAGAAAATGGAAAGAGGCCAGCCATGGTGGCGCACACCTGTCATACCAGCACTCAGGAGGCTGAAGCAGGACGATCATTGTGAGTTCAAGGCCAGCCTGGACTGCATAGAGAGACCGTCTCAAAAAGACACACACAAAAAAAAAGAAAGAAAGAAAGAAAGAAAGAAAGAAAGAAAGAAAGAAAGAAAGAAATCAACGAATAGCAAACGCTGGCGGGGCTGTGGGGAAAGGAGCCTGCTCCACTGTGGGTGGGGTGCAGAGTGGTGCAGCCACTATGGAAATCGTGTGGAGACCTCAGAAAACTAAGATCTGAGGTCCACTTATTCAGCTATTCCTCTTTCGGGCATCTTCCCAAAAGTTTAAAGCATCATACCACAGCGATACATGCACACCCACGTTTATACAGCACTGTTTGTAAAAGGCAGATCCTGGAAACAGCCCACGTGCCCCTCAGCTGGTGAATGGATAAAGGTGTGGTCCTTTATACGGTGGAGTACTACTCTGCCACAAAGAAGGATAAACCTGAGACGTGTGGCTTGGCATAACTGATGCCATCTTGAGCCCTGTGTTTAACTAGTGCCCCGTATTCAGGAAAATGCAAAATTACTCAGGGTATAAGTCCCACGAGAAAAGCAGAATGAGCTGTACCTATAGGAGAAAAATTAACCTACTCAACAAAAGAAGCAGGATACAGGTGTCAACTGAAAATTAATGAAAGATTCGAGCTAAATTGTTTCCAGAAAGATATCTCTTTTGTGTCCTTTGTGATTCCCTCTTTTAAAAACTCTGTAACTTTCCAGTTCTTGGGACTCTGAAATGGGGGAATCTGTATACAGGTGGTCCAAGCTCAGATAATTAAATTTTGAATTTATCAATTTGGCTGCTTGGATTCCTGTATTGTTGTTCACAAACCCACCTCAGAGACATTCCTAGGTAAATGGATTCACCGCACTCTCTTTTTTTTTTTTTTGTCTTTTTCATTTTTATCAGTTCGGGGATCGAACTCACGACCGCCTGCTTGCAAGGCAGGTATTCACCGCACTCTTAATGAAATAAATTGGATCTGTGTAAATACCACATCATTTTTGTGATATGAGAAACTGCAAGTGCAAACAGAGACCAAAACGTGTAACAGACATCGTGTCGGGGATTCTGTCTTTTGTTCTTTTGAGGCAGGCAGGGTCTCGCTGTGCAGCTCCGGCTGGCCTTGGGCTCACCTTGTAGCCCCGGCTGGTCTCGAACTCGCAGCGATCCTCCTGCCTCAGCCTCCCGAGTGCTGGATGACAGGCATGCGGGACCACGCCTGGTTCTAGATATTGTGAAATAGGAAGAAAATGTTCAAATAGGGAGTCTGACAAGAGCAAGGCCTTGAGTTTGATCCCTGGTGATAAAAAAGGGAAAAAGAAATACAACACCACCAGTGTTCAAGTGGGAAGGGAACAAGAAAGGGGGGAAAGACAGGCCGGGCGTGGTGGGCACGCCGTCACCCAGCACTCCGCAGGCTGAGGCAGGAGGATCTTTGCGAGTTCCAGATGAGCCTGGGCTACCAAGCGAGCCCAAGGCCGGCCTGCACTGCACAGCGAGCTCCACCGGGAAGGGCTGGGGAGGGCAGCGGGAAGGCCCTGGGCCCGGGTTTCAGGGCCACAGACAAGCAAACCAAACCCACTGCAGGACAGCGCGGCGCCCACCGCCCACCGCCCACCGGGTGCTTGCTCGGGACTGTGCTGCTGGGAAGTTCCCGGATGAAACATCCCTGGGGCACAAATCAGGTGACCGAGCCGGGACAGGAGCGCCGAGGTCCCCTGCAGGTGCCGCCAGGGCTCAGCCAGGGCTCAGCTTCGGGGCTGACAGCGGCAGGCGCGATACTCAGCGAGGCCTGGGGGGGTCTCTGGGGCCGGGGACAGCCCTGTGCCCTGGTCCCCGCCTGTGTGCTGGGCGGGCAGAGCCGCTGTCAGGAGCACACAGAGCCCACAGGCCGCTGTGCCGGTCTCCTGCCCTCCACTTCCAGGTGGGCTGCTGGGGTCCGGACTCCCCTGCGGCCGGGCAGCACCGGGGACAGGGCTCCCCCAGAGCCCACACCAGCTGGCTCTCCAGGGACAGCGAACTTGGTCCCAGAGGCTCTCAGCCAATTTCCTGCTCCTTCCAGGTCCTGCCCATCTTGAAAAACTGGTCCCCGAGGGTTTCGTATTTTAGGGCTCTTGAGGAACAGGACGTGATACACCCTAGTGACAGACGCGTGACTCCTGCGTGGGGACAGCTGCAACCTGGCTGTGACGACTCTGGGCTCCAGGGTCCCCCCAGGCACTGTGCATGCTGGGGGAATCCAGTGCCCTAGCGGGAGCAGTGGACACCTGGAAATGCGCCTGGCCGCCGAGGGCCTGTGCTGGCCCCGAGCCTGGTCTCAAGCCCGACTGGCCGTGTGGCTTTAGTGGTCTGGGATCTCAGTCCAGTCACCTGCACCTCTGCAGGACTGGGCACCGGGTATGCCCAAGAATAGGTGGCGGTTAGTCCCATGGGCTTGGTGACAGGCACAGACAGGTCCCACAAAGTGTGCAGGCCCCGGGGCAGGGGGGCTGAGGAGGCCTCAGACCTCAGTGCCCATGTACCCTCAAGCTGCCCACAGGGGTCCTGGCCACTCCAGCCAGAAAGCCAGTGCAGTCTCCTGAGGGCGGTGCTGTCACTGAGGCCTCCAAAGGGCAGGGGCTGTGACACTGTCCCTGTGGGGCACCAGCCCCCGGGGGCCTCCCGCCAGCCCACCCGGAACAGCTGCTGGGCGGCCCCATGCTGCCCTGCGGAGAAAAGCACGTGGCATCCATGGCTGGGCACCTCGGCGGGGCGTCCCAGGACTGAAGGTGCCGGGGCACATCCCTGGCCTCTGCCTGCATTGTGGGGACACAGAGATGGAAAGAAGGAAGGGTGGACATGGCTCCTGAGCCGGGGGTGGGGGCACACTAATGTTACCATGCGAGGGATGTGGGTGTGCTGCTGTGTGACACTGAGGCTGGCCAGAGGGGAAGGGACCGGGGACAGGGGTGTCTGTGAGGTCCTAAAGCATCTGGGGCCCAGGAGGAAGGACAAACACAGAGAAGTCTCTCAGGGCAGCAGACGGAGCTGGGGACAGGAGCAGGGGCCTCAGAGGAGGTGGCTGGAGCAACACAGTCAGGTCCACTCACCTGGCGGGTCCAAGAGTCAGGAGCCAGCTCTGAGTCAGGAGCCATCAGCAGCAGAGGAGAGAGAGGAGGCTGAGGCTGAGGCCCAGGGCAGGGCTGATGTTTAAGTCCAGAAGTAACACGTAGGGTCACCTCGGAGGAACTTGCCACGCACCGAGGCTGCACTCACAGCAGGCACAGCACGCACGCCCAAAAACTTGTGGAATATTACACAGCCAGGAAGAGGAGTGACACCACAATGTGGATGGACACTGCTCAGAGACAGATGCCAGACACAGAGGACACACAGCATGGGCTCCTTGTACAGGAAACGCCCAGGACCGGCGACTCCAGGGACAGGAAGTGGATTCGTGTGCCGGGGCTGGGAAGGGGGCAGATGACTGTATTTGGAGCAGGGCTCCTTTTGGAGTGACAGAATATTTGGAGTGTGGACAGATGTGACAGGGGCCAATTCTAGGAATTCATGAAACCAGATCTAACATTGTCCCCTTTGGTACCAGGCTCTGAATCCAAAGCCCACAGAGCTACACCTTCAGCTCTTTCCAAAAAATGTTTTTTTTCTTTTTGTTTTCTTGAGACAGAGTCTTGCTAGGACTCAGGCTGGCCTTGAACTTATGATGATTCTTCCTGCCTCTTCTGCCAAGTCACTGGGATTACAGGTGTGCGCCAAGCACACCGTAAAACTGTTTTTGTTGTTGGGACAGAGCCCTACTAGTCCAGGCTGGCCTTGAACTCACAATGTAGCGTAGGCTCACTTCAAAATCACAGCATCCTCCTGCCTCAGCCTTCCGAGAGCTGGGATTTCAAGCACGCACCACCACTCAAGCCAGACCCCAACATTTTTTATTGGAGACACCTGAGCTGAAAGCCACGGCCTCCTGCCTCAGCCTCCACGCACAGCATGAACAGAGCCCCCGCTACTGAGTTGTATGTGAGTTGTATGTCATGAGGATTTTATCTGACTACAGCTGCTACCAACAACAATCTTAAAAAACCAGAAATTACAGGAAAGGTGAGTGGAGACTCGGTAACCACACTGAGCAGGGAACTGTGGGACAGGGGCTGGCGGCCCTAAACGCATTCTGGGGTTAGGCGTGTGGCACTGACCCGGCTGAACGACACCAGCATTCCCTCGCAGCAAGAACACCGTGGCCAGGGAGGCAGGTGCTCACCAGGGCGCCAGGCCACAGCGGGGCCTCTGGTCTGCACGTCCCCTCAGCACCCCACACTGATAAGGCAGCCGGGTCCGTGTCCCCAGGCTGTGCAGAGCACAGTTAGGACAGCCAGGCCAGGACAAGCAGAGCTGTCAGCGAGGAGGTCACCTGAGGTGACAGGCAGAGCTGCCAGGACAAAGAAGCCGAACTCTTCCTGCCCACCAGTCCCTTAGGAGCCCCCCAGCAGCCAGCCAAATGCACCCGAAGTCCACCAGCCAGCCTGGGCAGGACTGGGCCTTCCAGCCTCACTAGGGCACCAGGCATTGTGGCCCAGGGGTGTCCTGGGGGTGGGGCCGGGCACTGTGGGTGTTGAACTATGTCCTGGGGCCTCCACTTATGCACCAGAAGCTTCCCCAGGGTGACAGCCACATGTGCCCCGGCCCAGAATCTCGTGGGGGCAGAGGGGAACAACAGAATGCTGGGCTCAGTGAGCTCTGAACAGACCAATTTCCTTTGTTCAGGGGTCCCTGGAGAGCAGCCCTCCAGGACAGTCACTCTGGATCCTCAACTCTCCAAGAGACCCTGCAACCAACTCCATTCCAGACCTGCGCTCCGAAAGTCCCTGGGGCACAAAACCCACTGAGTGGGGAGCCCCATGACTCCTACAGGTGAGAAGGGTTCCTCCAGGGACAGAGGACCAGCTGGGGACATCCCAGCAGGACTTTTCACTTGCAAGGTCCTCCTGCCTCCACCCCCAGGCCAGGGCAGGTCCGGCGATTTCACGTGGACAACTGTCAATGGGGCAAGTGCTGGCTGAAATCGTCCCCAGCAAGGGATTATCCTTTAAACAGGCATCGCAGCCAATCAGAGCCCTGCTCTCTGGAGGGAGCCACATCCTTACAAAAATCCTTACAAAACAGCCCAGTGTCACCTCCCTACCAGTGCCTGGGCCACCTGGTCCAGCGGAACCCAAACAGATGCGCCCTTGATATCACCACCGAGGCCGATGAGAAATACCCCACGATAAGTGATAAACGGCCCCGGATGTATTCTGCACACACACACACACACACACACACACACACACACACCCACACCCACCACCCCAGGGATGGTCCCAGAAGAAGGCAGTCACTGGGTTCCCATGTGTGCAAGCCCAGCCCCCACCTGGAGAGAGAAACCACTGGATTCCTTCCCTCTGTCAGCCCCCATCCCACGGGGTGGCTGTATGTGATCCTGGTGGCCGATTTCTCATCAGGCAAATCACCCTCATTCACAGGACAGTAAGACAGGGGGCGGGGGAGCGGGGTGCAGCCTTGACGGGAGGTATGAGGTCATTGCTAGCTCAGTGGACTGGTTGGGGGCCCTGCTTCCCACTCAGAGGGACGCCCTGAACCTGGGGATGTGTTTTGGATGGCGAAACACAGGGGGAGAAAACGAGACAGGTTTAGGCCAAACATCTGTACCTGGGTGGGTCTCAAATTCGGGGCTGGGGACAGGTCCAGGAGATTCGGTGCTTTGCAGGATTTGGGGGGGAGCCCTGGGGGGGGGGCACACTGCACGCAGAGAATGGGGAGGGAGCCCAGACTGGGTCTGGAAGAATGGGCAGAATGGAGGTTAAGAGCAAAGGAGAGGGCTGGGCTCTGGTGGGGGTCTCTGCAAGGTGAGGAATGTAAGGTGTTGGGGGGCTCTACGGGTGACACCGACCAGCAGTGCCGGGGGCATTGCAGACATGTCTGTGTCTAAGGCCTGTGGGCTCCCGATGCTTCCATGTCCCGGGCCGGCCCGGAGCTACGAGGGTGACCCCAGGCCGACAAGGTCCCAGGTCCCAAGTCTGCTACATCCGGGTGTCTAGGGCTCAGACTGCATTTTATTGGGGACGGGGAATCAAAACAAGTACAGGCATGCGGGGGGCAATTTAAACATGGGGAGGGGGGAGCTGAGATGGTGGGACAGTGGAAGAGTCGGGGTTCACAGGTCAGAGAGAAAGGAGAACCCAGGTTAGGGGGCGTGGATCCGATGTTCTAAAGACTCAGGGGGAGAAACACGGGGTCTTCAGGGGTTTTGGGGGGGCGGGCAGAGCTCAGTCTAACATTTTAATAAGGATGGTGGGCGCGGACCGGCGGGGGGCCCTCACAGCTCGCAGCTGGCTCAGAATAGGGGGTCACCACAGCCTGAATTGGGGGAGATCTCAGATTCGGGGGTTAGGACGCCACGGGGGATGCTAAGGCTACCCGAGCCCAGCGCAGCCTGAAGGGCCCGGCACTCGGGGTGCTGATGCTCCTGAAGGAGACTGAGCGGGGAAAGAGGTCGCCACCTGGCCCGTCGGCTCGGTTTTGGGGCGATCGCAGCCCACCATGCCTCCGCCTCGGGCCCGGGGGGGTGGGTCCCGCAGCCCCCGGCCGCCTCACCTGGCTCGGTCCCGTCGCCCGCTGACTCCCGCCGGCCCTGCCTGTCCCGGAGCCGCGCCGCAACCTCCTTCGGCCCCTGCACCTCCGTCTGGTCCGCCGCCGCAGACGGGATCCGGGGCTCCGCGGTCCCTAATATGGCGGCGCTTACTACTCCGCGGCCTCCCGGCTCCCTCCCTCCGCCGCGCGCGTCCCCGCGCAGCGACCACGCCCCCACGCCGGCGCGCAGCGCGCCGAGGCCACGCCCCCGCCACACCCCCAAGCGCCTGGGATCGGGTCTCGCCACGCCCATATGGCACAGCTGCGCCTGCGCGCGTGTGGAGCATCTCGGGAGGACGTGACGTCACCGACGATTCGAATCAATACAGGAAGCCAGGGACCACGCGTTGCCAGGGGCAACCGCGACGAGAAAAAGGCTGAGGCAGCGCAGAGAATGGGGAAATAGCCCTGCTGCTGTAGGGCGTGGCTACTATGTGGGGGACAGTCATAGAAAGGGTTCTCGCTAGGCCGGACGCACAATAGGGTAGATCTGAGGTGGACAAACACCCCAGTGAGGCGGTCGGGTCGGGTGATAAGCACGAGCGTCCAACACCAACGAATGCTACTGTTGAGATACCCATTCATTCAACAGACATGGCTGAAAATCCTTCTGCCTCTCCAACCCTAATAGTACAGCAAAGAACCAATCAGGTAACTATTCCTGCTGAAAATCCGGCAAGGTTGAGGTGGGCGTGTTACGCAATGTCGCTTGTCTAGCAGGAGTGAGCCCCGGGTTCCATCCCCCGCACTACCACCACAAAAAGAAGGAAAGAAAAAATCCGGGCGTGGTGTCGCAAGCCTGTAAATGCTCGAGGAGACCGACGCAGGAGGAGCACAAGTTTGAGCGTGTCCTGGGTGATTTAGCAATTTAGCGAGACTCTTTAAAAATTTAAAATACAAAAAGTTCTGAGGGTGTATGTAGGTCGGTGCAAAGGTCCTGGGTTCAATCTCCAGTGCTTTAAAAAAAAAAAAAAAAGGAAAAGAAAAAGAGCAAGTGAGCTAAGCTGACATTTCCTCAAAGAGGATATGCAAATGATATGCAAATACCAGTCCCAGGTGTAAAGCTGCCCAGCGCCGTGGGTCAGTAAGGAAGTGCAAGTGGGGAGCACAGGGAAGCGCTGGCTCACACCTCTGAGGCCGCCTTTGAGTCAGAACAAATCAGAACAAATGGGAAAAGAGGGAATGAGCGTTCCTGTGAATGTGGAGAATAGGATCCTCCCACGCTGCTGGTGAGATTGTAAAATAATGCAGCCAACGTACAAACAGAGTGGCAGATCCTTAAGCTAGTAGACCTGGAGCTGCTGTAACACACAGCGATCCCGCTCCTAGAAATCTGCAAGAGAATAAAACACCCACACCAACACCCCTCGTGAATATCCACCGCAGTGTTACTTGTAACGGCTTGAAAATACACGCAGCCACCGACTGGTGAGCGCACAGCAGCTGTTCATACAATGGGACATTCTTTCACAATAGAAAGGAATGAAACTCAGGCTTGGTGGCCCACACCTGGAATCCCAGCACTCTGGGAGGCTGAGGCAGGGGATTGCAAGTTTGCGCTCAGCCTGGGGATTTAGTGACTTAGTGAGACCCTGTCTCAAGTATGAAGGGTTGGGGACACATAGCTCAGTGTCACGGCTCAAGACAACAGACATAAAAGCCAAATCTTCAGTACTGCAAAAACAAACCACCAAGTAAAAGTTATTTACTAGCTAGCAGAAGTCTGTGAAAACATCCAAAATTACTGAATTACACACCTCACGTAGATAAATTAGATGCTATGTGAATTATACCTCATTAAAGCTGGTATTTAAAAAACTCTCTCAAGCTGGGCATAATGACACACATTTATAATCCCAGCATTCAGAGACTGAGGTAGGAAGATCCCCGTGAGCTGGGGGCCAGACTGGGCTATATAGTGAGTTTAAGACCAGCCTGAATTACAGATTGAGACCCGGTCTCAAAATCGATCCATCAGTCGGTCAATCAGTCTATCTGTCTGCAAGGCAGGGAGATTGCATGTTCGAACTCGCTTGGGCAACTTGGTGAGACCTTGTCTCAAATTCAAAAATAAAAGTAGCTAAGCGTGTCATTCGGTGGTGAGTATTTGCCTAGCATGCTCAAGTCCCCAGGGTTCAATTCTCAGCACTGCAAAAAATAAAATAAAACAATTCAAGGGGATGGAAAAAAGAATTAAGATGCATTAGGTACACGTGCCAGGTCCCTGTGATGACCAAACAGTACACACTGCAAACACATACTAATAAAAATGAAAATTAAAGTTAAATCCAGGGATATAGCTCAGTGGCACAGAAACTGCCTGGCAACTGAAAGGTCTTGAGTTCAATCCCCAGTACCAAAAAAACAAAACAACATTAAAACACTCTTAAGACCCGCCTGCCTAGCAGCTACCGTGCTGGTGAAGATGCAGAACGTGGCGATTGTCATGAGCAATCCTGCTGGGAAAAAACTGTTCCTGGGACAGTTACAGAGCTTAGTATGTGTGAGATCTCTGTTCCAGCATTCCAGCCTCCGGGATGCTGAGTTGCAAGCACCAGGCCATCTCAGGCACCATAGCAACTTCACAAGAATCTCGCCTCAAAATTTTTAATAATAAAGAGGATGGGTGTAGCTCAGGGTCGAGGCCCTGGGCTCAATATTGAGGAGGAAAATAGTTGAATGAAGAAACTTGTTTGTAAATAACTGCCTGTGTAGACTATGATTTATCTCTCAGCTCAGGCCCAGTAGCAGGCTCAATAAATATATTTTTCATAGTAGGAACTCTGTACCCAGAACTCAAATTATCAGCAGTCACGCTAACCTATGGCCTGGAAAACATTTGGCATTTCCACTTTTGCCTAAACAACATTAGCTAGATAGTATGTATCTTTATGGCTTGTTTACTATGTAGCCCAAGCTGGCCTCAAACTTGTAGTGATTCTCCTGCCTCGGTTTCACGAGTGCTTGGATTACAGGCAGGCGCCACCACTGCAGGTTACCTTTTTAACAAGCAGTCACATGGTGTCTGCGTGATGTGGCTGCCAGCCAAGCAAATTCAAGCACCTGCAGGAGCTGGAAAAGACCAGAAGGCTCCCTTAGAGCTTTCAGGGAGCCTGGTCCTGCAAACACCTGGATTTCTGGCTCCAGGGCACAGGGCCACAGAGAGGAGGGCGCAGGAGGCTGGCCTTGCAGGGCACCGCTTCTGCTATCAGTGCCTCACAGGCTTGCAGGCCTCAGACCCCAACGGCTCTGGCTCTGACGGGTGCACACTTTGCCTGTGGGTGTGGTCTCTGCTATCGGCTTCCTGCACGCCTGGATCCTCCAGGGGCCAAGCACACCTGGTCCCAAGCCCTGCAGCTTTCCGTGGTCAGCTCAGCTCTGGACCTCCAGGTAGCCCTCTGCAATCCTCAGCCCGAGCCACGCTGTAAAAATAAAAGTGTGTCAAGACAGCCAGCTCAGGCTGCTACAACTTCCAAATATAGGTAGGAAGATCACACACACACACACACACACACACACACACACACACATCAGAGTGTCAGCTCCAGAGGCTGGAGACCATGTTTGTTTGATTCTGTGTCTGGGTCAATACTGGCATATAGTAGGTGCTCAATAAAGATTTGTGCAACGGGGGCCGGGGATTTAGCTCAGCGGCATAAGCGCCTGCCCTGCAAGCAGGCAGTCAAGAGATCGATCCCCGGTACCAATAAAAAAAGGAAAAAGAAAACAAAAAAAAAAGTTAATACATGTCCAACGTATTTTTCGTTTCTGTGATTTCTGAATACATAATAATCGTCCTAAGAGCAAACTGCATCTGTCAAGCAGCCGTGCTAACTATATGACTTGCAGTTTCTCACTTATTTTGTAGCCTGTGCAATTTAACAACGCAGTAAGTCGCTGTCTCAAAATGCAGACTATAAAGGGCTGGGGTGTGAGGGCTGGGGATTTAGCTCAGTGGTGTAAGTGCCTGTGTGACTAGCACAAGGTCATGAGTTCAATCCTTAGTACACCCCCCACCACCAAAGTTGACACATTAAAAAAAAAAAAAAGCCGGACGTGGTGGCTCATGCCTGTAATCCCAGCACTCGCGAGGAGGAGGGCTGGGGTGTGGCTCAACGTGGGGGTGATGAGGAGGGGGGTGCTAGCTTAGGGGCCTAGAAGTATTTGTAGATGGGATCCCAGTCCTGCGAGGACACCTCCCACCCTCGGGGGGCGCAGTGACCCGACTCGCTGTTTCCCAGCTGCACGGAGCCCGGCGCCGCGCAGTGCCTCCCGGGATTTGTAGTTCTCAGCGCGACGCACAGGCGCAGTACCGACCGTCTTTACCTAAAGAGCTCTCGGTGGGCTCTGCAGAGGGACTAGGGGAGAAGGGGTCCGCGAGGGCGCAGGCAGGTTCAGCAGGGGTATTTGACCGGGTTGCGTGATCACTGAGGCCTGGCCGAGGGATTCTCCCATAAGTGGGTCCCCGGGCGTGGGGCGGGGCTGGCGAGTCCCCTGGCCTGTCTGTAATTACCTGGTCACCTGCTAGAGGAATCTAAAGGCCACCTGAGCCCCGAGGTCAGGTCCGAGCTTCCCGGAGGTGGACTCCTAGCAAAGGAGGGGAAAGGACCAAAACCTCGGCTTTATCTTACCGGCAGAGAGGGGATGCGGCCCTGGGGGCCCCGCGTCCTTGAAGGGTGCAGCCGGTGGGGCCACACAGCTGACCATATCGAGCTGGGGCGGTCAGTGTAACCAGGCCACCCAGCTTCTGTCCCTTCCCCGTCTGTGTGGCTGTCACTGTGGGTAGCGCTAGGACCTCAGCGGGGCAGAAGGTCGCGGGATGCAGGGACTCTTGAGGGATCCCCAGCCCCACGGGGTCTCCATTGGGGTGATTCTGCCCCTCAAAGGTGGGCCTGCTGTCTCACCCAGTCCAAAAATGAAATCGTGAACAAGGAGCCAGTGAAGGGGTGCGTTTATTGGATGTAGAAATGAAGGCTCACTGTAGCTGGGCGTGAGGCTCCAGAAACGCGCCACCAGGGGGCGCTCTTTGCCTAGACTCTTACAGATAAGCAAGCCCCGCAATTTGCTCAGCGCCAGTGATGGCTATCACAGGCAGGCCGACGGGTTTAAAGTAACCGGTTAGGACTTAGGTTTTCTCGAAAGAGAACCAGTTTCTCAGCATCATTCAATTTCTGGAAACCCAGTGGATGTCGGGAGATGTTTACTTGGTACCTTCCATCCAGGTTCGGAGTACTCAGCTTTTTTTGCGGGGGCGGGGGTGGGTGGGTTGGTACCGGGGATCGAACTCACAGCCTGGAGCTTGCCAGGCAGGCACTTACACCACAGAGTTGAATCCTCAGCCCAAGTCCTCAGTCTTTATCTTAATTATTTATCCTTTGCCTCAGAGGAGGAGACCTGTGTGTGTGGTTACCTGCAGACCAAGGGCTCCAGTATCTCAGCGCCAGCTTGGGCTTCCTGATACCTTCACTCCTTGCAGGGCCACTTGCCTGCCCTTGGAGGACAGAATGGCTGCTGGGTACCTGCCACCCTGGTCCCGAGCAGCATCCCCCCCCCCCCTGTATCCAGAGGGAGGAATTTCACCAGTGCCTTGATGAGATGGGGCTGCCCGCGAGGTGGGTGGTCAGGGAGCATTCCCAGGAAGGTCGCCTCTGAACCTGGAGGCACGGGGAGGCAGCACCCTCCCCTGTGGGGCTGTGTGTCAGTCAGTCCCAGGAAGGGCTGCCTGGAAAGTACAGCTCTGAAATGTCTTTTTATTTAAATCTTTAAAATGTCTCTTTAAAATCTGTGATAAAATACACATATCTGAAATGTGCTGGCTGGGTGTAGCGGTGTGCACCTGTCATCCCAGTGCTTAGGAGGCTGAGGCAGGAGGGTCACCATGAGTTTGAGGCCAGCTTGAGCTACATAGTGAGTTCGAGGCCTGTCTGAGCTACATAGCAAGACCCATGCCCTCCCCCCCAAAAAGTGACACCTCACCATTTTTAAGTGCACAGTTGTGGGCATTCCCACTGTCCACCTCCAGGGCCTCCCTTCTCCCGCAGCTGACCCTGTTCCCAGGAAACACTGACAGCTGTCCCCTTGGCGCACGATCACCGTGGGATTTCCGTGTAGAGACCGGACGTCGAGCCCTTTTTTCTAGGAAGCAACTTTATTTGTGCCGGCACTGACGGGCAGGTTCATACCAAAGGCTGAGGACCAAACAGGGCACAGTTACACAGTGTCTGTGTCTCCCGCCCTGTGTGGGCGTTCGCTAAGGTCCCCTACAGCCTGGCCTGTGGATTTATGTCACAGGGTTAGGTCAGAGCTACACATGTCCACACTGAGGCTGGCACCCTAGACTGTAAAAAGTTCCCACCCCGACACATGGAGAGGGGCCCTACCACATTCTCCCCGCTGATGATCGCCTCTCATCCTATTTTGGGTCAAAGCACATGGCCTCGGTTCAGAGGTTTCTATTTCCATAGAGTCATGCATGCGGCTGTTTTTCTTCGACCTTGAGGCTGCAGAGAGAGTATACAGCCAGGGGTTGGGGGGCCGGCAAGGCCCGATCCCACAGGCTCCCCAGAGCAGGGGTGTAATAGCTGTCAGGGCTTTCAATGCCCCCAGTGTTGGCCCCCCCACCCCCCCAAAGCTCCCTGGGGTTCAGGTTTTTCCAGCTCTGGGTTGGAACATGCACAGTTTTGCTCCTTGGTGCAGTAAGCTCCGTGGCCTCTCCCTTAGCATCTATTTGTTGGGAGCAGTTGCTTACATTAAATTTTCCGCAAACCCCTCCCTTGGAAGCAAGCACATTACCTAAGGCCAAGCGATTTTGTTTGTTTGCTTGTTTGAGAGAGGGTCTCACTCTGCAGTTCAGGCTGGTCTTGAACTCACTTATGTAGCCCAGGCTGGTCTCAAACTCACAGCGATCCTCCTGCCTCAGCCTCCCGAGTGAGTAGTTTGTTCTGTTGTTTAGCTAACCAGAGCTTCAGCAGTGTTATTATGATTTCCACAACTGCTTGCAGTCTAATTATGTGGGCTAGCATATAAATGGGTGTGGTAGCCCCAGAATCCATCCTCTGCCCAGGTGACAGGACCATAATACCGAATTATTCTTCACCTTTCCATGGCTCACATGATGGGCACCCAGGTTCACCAATGGGGCCCCGAGTAAAGCAGCCAATCCCAGCGAAGCAGCCCGCCTACAGGGGGAGGGCGGGGCCAGCGGGCTACTGCTCCATATTTCCAGGTTCCTGGGGCTGTGGCAAGAAGCAGGTCAGACAACCGACTGCTATCCAGAACATATAAAGAACTCAGAAAATAGTCCTCCCAGATATAAAGACTCAATCCGAGCCGGGCGTGGTGGCTCACGCCTGTAATCCCAGCACTCGGGAGGCTGAGGCGGGAGGATCCTTGCGAGTTCGAGACCAGCCTGGACTACAAAGTGAGCTCAAGGCCAGCCCGGACTGCACAGCGAGACCCCATCTCAAAAAAATAAAAAAAGAGTTAGTCCAAAAATGGGCATCTGAGGTGAGCACACAATTCTCAGGTGAAGAAATATAAACAGCAAATAAATATAGGAAAAAATGTTGAACATTGCTGCTCATTAAAGAGATGCAAATTAAAACACTGAGATTCCACCTCAGTCCAGAAAGAATGGCTGTTAGCAAGAAATCAACCAATAGCAAACGCTGGCGGGGCTGTGGGGAAAAGGAGCCTTTGCCATGCTGCTGGGCGTGCAGGCTGGGGCAGCCACTGTGGGGATCAGAGTGGAGACGCCTCAGGAAACTAGCACTAGAGGTCCCATTCATCCAGCCACTCCCCTTCTGGGTATCTTCCCAAAAGAATTTAAAACATCACACCACAGCAACATATGTGCACCCATGTTTACAGCAGTACAGTTTATAATAAAAAGCCAGATCTGGGAAGCAACCTAGATGCCCATCGACTGAGGGATGGATGAAAAAGATGTGGTCTTTTTATACAGTGGAGTACTACTGAGCCATAAAGAAGGACACACTGGAGACTTTTATAGGTAAATGGATGCAACTTGAGAACACACTCATTAGTGAAATAAATCAGACATGGATGTAGAAACATCGTATTGTCTCACTAGTGTGAGAAGCTGAAAGAAACAACATATGTACATGTATATATATTTTAAACTAATTAAGATAGTTAAACTACTGATTTCTCTGAGTTCACTGAAGAGAAGGGTTCGTGCCGGTATTGTTCGGACAGTTGAATGCAGATGTCCTGCGCTCTGGGTGAATGATTTGGGGATGACAATGTGCAATGTACGTGCCATTGTTGTTCCTATTGACGTGTTTTGAAAAAAATTTTTTTTCTAAAATCCCGCCTGTATCGCCTTCTCATTGCACAGGGCCACACAGTCACTGTTTCTGGGGTCTGGGCACCGTTATCCTGCGCGCCGCTGGGACTGTGCTGCAGGCATCTCTGCTTGGCCAGTGGCTTCCCATCAGGCTCCACTAGGGGCCGCTGCAGAGAGGCTGGAGCGGGAGGAGGGAAACGCGCTGTTCCCGCAATCCCTTGCGTGTGAACAATGGTTTTGTTGCCTTTCTGTATGCCTTACAGTACTGCACGGTCTAACAATCTCCAGCCTCATCCCCCCCCCCCCACTCATCATTGCCCTGTTTTTCTTCTTTCTGGTGGCAGCGACTGTTCAATGAAGAATTGAGAGACCAGCCAGTCTCAGAGTAACCAGTGAAGTGTCACACTGATGAGTGTGAGCGTCACAGAATTGTCTCTGTGAACACACAGTGCAGGCACACAAGCCTGCATGCCTGCATGAGGAGCGTGCTTCAGACCACTCTTAAGGCAGAGAAGCAGACACGTGTGACCCTGGCACATGGGGGCTGAGGCAGGAGGAACATGGTTGCTGGGAATTCAAGGACACTCTGGGTTACACGGTGAGTTCAAGGCCAGCATGAATTACAGAGTGAGACCCTGTCGCAAAAAAAACCAAAACCAGGTGCAGTGACTCACGCCTGTAATCCCAGCACCAAGAAGGCTGAGGCAGGAGGATGGCTGGGAGTTCCAGACCAGTGTGGGTGACAAAGTGAGCTCAAGGCCATCCTGAACTGCATAGAGACACAGTCTCAAGAAGACAAAAACAAAACAAAACAAAACAATACCTCCCCCAAATCAAAACACAAATACACATAACTTTAAGTGCTTACATTAATTTTTCTTTCTTTTTTTTCTTTTTTTGTCTTTTTCCTTTTTATCGGTAGCAGGGATTGAACTCACGACTGCCTGCTTGCAAGGCAGGCGCTTATGCCACTGAGCTAAATCCCCAACCCCTACATTAATTTTTCAATTGATCCATAAAACATTAAAATTACATTTTAATGGCATACCATGCAATATTTAGTACAGGTATGCACTGAATAATCTTTAAGCCAGATTGCACACCCATCTCCTCAAATATTTATAATTTTTCTTTTTTCTAGGTTTTAGAATGACACTGATTAGCCAGACATGATGTCACATGCCTGTAATTTCAGCACTTGGGAGGCTGAGGCAGGAGGATCATGGAAAGTTTGAAGTCGGCCTGGACTACATAATGAGTTCAATGACACCCTGGACGATCTAGCATGACCGTGTCTCAAAAACAAAAACAAAGGCTCCAGCTGCCCCAGGGGGAGAACCACCAGCGTCTCCTGAGATCTGCATCACGTTGGAACTTAGAGGGCTGGGAAACCAAGCAAGCAGCCTGCCTCCCTGTTAAGCAACAGTGAACCTACCGGTGCATGGACTTGGGAGTCAAATATCCCACTTCCCCTGCCCCGCTTCAGCAAATGGGAACCAGAGATCTGAGCATCTCTTGGGAGGTTGACCATATGCAATATAGCAAATAAGGGGGATTTCCTTCTACCATCTTTTTGAAGGCAAATATTTTTTTTGCTTTATTCTGATTAATGGTACTGTTCTATTCAATATTCTGTTTTGATAAATTCTACAATGTTCTGTACTTCATTTTGCTATACATGATTGAAAGAACAACTACTATTGTGAAGATAACGAGATATACTGTGATACCTATGACTGTTATCCCAATAACCTGCTGTGAAGTTCTGTACCAATTTCACTACACTGTCTCAACTGGCTTTGTTCTGTCTTGTTCTGTTGTATTTTACTACCTTCAAAATAATAAATAAAATTTTAAAAAAGCAAAAAACAAAAATAAAAAAGAACGATACTGCTCTTTTTGAAACTTACCATACATTAGTCCGTAACACAAATACATATATCATCACAGTTTATTTTTAATACTTTATAATCTAATGAGGTATTTTTAAATAGTAGCCACTAAAATAGTGGCCTCTAAATCTTATTGTTTAGGAACGGGAATAAGATATACTTATAAATCATCAAAAATAAGCTTTTAAACTCCTGCCTGAAAATGAAACGGCAGGTATTATCAAAGTTTGGTAACCCACATAATCTCCAACGAGGCGATGTTTTCTGAAATCCAGCAGCCATGTTAACGGTATTAGATGATTAGCTTCAATCTTTGTAGTTTTTAGGTTCATCTCAAATTTATATGACCTTCCTTCTTTCCTTCCTTCCTTTTTTTGTTTTGAGACAGGTTCTCACTCTGTAGTCCAGGCTGGCCTCGAACTTGCGGTGACCCTCCTGCCTCAGCCTACTGCGTGCTGGGATTCCACGCGTGCAGTGCCCTGTCCAGTCCAGGTCCTCATTCTTAAAGCGATCCGGTGCACTGGTCACTTCTTTCCCCAGCAGGGCTCCAGACCTCTTCTTGTCCTATCAAGGGCTATAAGAGACGGGCGTGGCTCTAGAGGGGAAACTGACTGCAGTTGCCTCGCACACCAGTGCTCCAGCGGGCGCCAGACCGCGCAGAGGGGCGCTCAGCCCAGATCCAAACATGCGGGAGAGGGCGGGGGCTCGTTCCCACCGCCTCACTCACTCGGAGCACAGTGGGCGGTGCCTGGGGAACCGTGCAATCAGGGGAGAGTAGGGCGGCACCCAGAGACCAATCAGAAGTTCTGAGGTGTTGCTCAGGGCACTAACCAATCAATGGAAAGAAATGGGGCGGGAACCAGGGCGACTGTCAAATAGAAAGAGGTGACGTCTGCTTTGTAGTCCAATGAGAGCTCGGGGGCGGGGCGTCGGACCTCCGCGACCCCTAGTGTCAAGTGCAGGGGCACTCAGCTGCAGAGTCCCCTGAACCTCGCAAGTCCACTCCATGGAACGCGAGCAGGTGCAGCATGGCGAGTGCGGGGCGCACTGGCGGGCCACGCTGGCAGGAGGCTTGGGGTCCCATGTACGGTATCGGCGTGTCCTGGCCAACATCCTCCTCCTCGCCCCTCCCCAGGGGACCCCAGCAGATACCTGTCGGGGACACGGTGCGTTGCTGCTCCAGAGCTCAGGCAGGGGGTGACAGGGGCGGCCCCTCTTGTAAAGATCGGCCCTGGAAGCCGGGTCCCTCCCTTCACTCAGCGCCCCCTGGGGCTCGGGGCCAGGTTTGCTCCTGGGAAGCAAGATGGCTGAGGACGGGATGGTGCCTGGGTTGTCACACGCCAGAGAAGCGGAAAGGGAATTCACTGCAGAAATGGGAGAAACCCAGGCTGGGAGACAGGACAAGGGCCTGAAAAGCAAAATGCACGTCAGACATGGGGTGCAGGACTGTCCTGCTCGAATGACAGCGGCCTCTGATCCCAGCAATCGGGAGGCTGAGGTAGGAGGATGGCTGGGAGTTCAAGGCCAGCGACTCCCTGTCAATACGAGAGTCTCAGCTTTTCAGTAAAAATAACCATTAATAGAATTGTAAGATTAAGTATGTTGGACTGGGAATTTAGCTCCGTGGTGTAAGCGCCTGCCTAGAGAGTGCAAGGTCGTGAGTTTGATCCCTGGTACCAAAAAACAAAAAAATTTTTTAAAAAGCAGATAAAGGGGTGGATTGTGGGGAGATGGTTCCACCTTGCAGTCTATTTAAGTGCTCTTATTTCTTTCTTCCTCCCTATTCTTCAATGGGAAAATTGTTTTAAATGTATCTTGCTTGTATATTATAAAGTCGATTCCAGCAACTTTTAAACTGGTTACTGGTAAGTACTATTCTATTGTAAAATAGGACATCAGTGCAGAACAATGCATAGGACTTATGTATAGCTGCCAGAAATGTCAAAAAATGATTGTCCATGAAGTTGAGGCTGAGATGGGCTCGTGAACAACAATATAGCAACCAAGCAGCCAAACTGATAAAATTTGGAATTTGATTAACTGAGCTCAGGACCGTCCTGGTTCAGGGTCCTAACAAGTGGCCCTGAACTTGAAAGTGACAGAGTTTTTAAAAGAGAGAATCACAAAATACATCCTGTTGGAAACAGTGTAACTTGAATCTTTCATTAATTTTTGGTTGCTTTTGTTGAGCAGGTTAATTTTTCTCCTGTAGGTATAGCTCATTCTGCTTTTCTCATAGGACTGGTACCCTGAATAATTTTCCATTTTTTTCTGAGTCAAATACAGGGCACTAGTTAAATGCAAGGCTCAAGATGGTGTCAGTTATGCCAAGCCACAATATTCCCCGCTGGCTTAGTGCATGAATCAAATCCTTGATTTCTGTCATCCTTTTAAAAGTCATCTTCCTCATCTACATTTTGTATTCCTCATATTGGGAATGCATAACCATTAATTTAATAGATTGGACTTGGCTTTGGATGTAATGCATTAAACAGTTTATCATGCAGGAGCCAACAGTGACGATCAGCAGGAGGAAAATCAGGGGTCCTGCCAGGGCCGAGAGTGGGGTGGTCAGCCACGGGGTAGTGGAGAACAAATTTTCTTACTTTTTTTTTTTTTTTTTTTGTCTTTTTTGTTTTTATCAGTACCAGGGATCGAACTCACGACCACACACTTGCAAGGCAGGCGCTTATGCCGCTGAGCTAAATCCCCAGCCCCAAGAACAAATTTTCAAACCAACTCTGTTGATGATTTCTTTCAATTTTCCCCTCAGCTAGTCCCCTTCTGAGCTGACTAAGACTACCCCTAATAATTCCTGAGTGGTCGGTGTAAAAGCAACAGGATTCACCAAGGGCTAGGCATAGACCTCCTGGTTTAAGAACAGGAGGTCTGGGCCTCGCTGGTTCGAAGGACCAGCTCAGCCAGGGAGGTTAGAGACTTGGAGAAGAACATAAGTTAAGATACAGAGGCCAGGGCTAGGGCCAGTGAACACAGCCAGACGAGCGCAAGGGGTGAGGCCGTTTGTACAGACAAACCAAGTTTATGTTGGTTGAGGGGGTGAGAGACATTTTGTACATACACAGTAATTACAATTAATTCAAAATGGGAGTGTTTCCAGGGAAAATTTACAGTCTGAATACAAAGTCCAGAGCCCTGAATGTTTCCCAAAGTGAGGGGCTTAGATCCTTGCCCCACCAGCATGAATCAGAATCAAGGTTTGAGGTGTTTACAATCTGGGATTGATCGTTGGTCCCAACAGTTCTGTTCACAGCAAGTCCTGCCTGATAGGGGGGCTCAGAATTTAAGCATGACCAACAGTCTCGGGTAATGTTGGGGGTGAGCTATTAAGTAATTTAAACATCAGTTCCACATATTGGAAGACAGGGCTCTAAGGCTGTAATCGTTTGGGGACAGATGGAGAGAGAGGGGAGCTCACGGCGGAGGTAACCACTCCAGTGGCAAGGCAAGCCCACTGAGGGGGCCTGCGGGTTTTGGATGGATTGGAATACTTTCTGGTTTTTTCCGGATGGTAAAGAGTGAACCAGGATCCCACCCAGTGACACAGAGGTGAATGCCCCGAGGTTTTCCCCCGTTCCAGGAAGAATCTTCTGGTTGTTTAGGCCAAAATAAAAGTAGCCCTTGCGGGAGTCACACCCAGCAGACAGATAAGGGTCATTATCTGACCAGGAGGCTACAGTCTCACAACCCCAAGCAGTTTGGAGACAATAGTAATAATGGCTCAGATTCGACCCTAAACTAGTGGAACATCCATCCACATTAGACATGGAAGGGAATGGTTGGGTCTGACGAGAGAAGCCCAGCTGGAATCCAAGCGGCTGAGACAAGGCCAGTGCTTTTAGGGTTTTGTGTTAGCCCTCCCCATGATGGAACGGAGGGTGACGTTAAGGAGACGGGTTCCAGCGGGACGTGGTGGCTCACGCCTGTCATCCCAGCACTCGGGAGGCTGAGGAAGGAGGATCGTTCAAGACCAGCCTGGGCTACAAAATGAGCTCAAGGCCAGCCTGAACTACACAGTGAGACCTTGTCTCAAAAAGACCAAATGAAAAAAAAGGAGGGGGTCCAAGGTTTCAGGTAGAGGCCAGGGTTACTCCATCTGAAGTTCTAGTCATAGCCCGCATGTAAGCTACAGGGCATGGTTTTTTGTGGGTGTGGGGGTATTAAGGAAGATTGTACCTATAAACAGACTTAGCATCCCCATCTTTGAGGCTTAACCTTTAAAGGGTCAAGAGACTTCCCAATAGTCCGCTTAGCTGAGTCTCTGGTCCTGCAGGCTTAAGTGGAGTGTTGGATCCAGTGGCCCTGGGAGACTCAAGGTGACCGCACGGGGTCCTTTCGGCGGGCCCTGGGGATGTGGGCTCTCTCCTTTGATGTAAATTTGGTCACCAGGTGGAGCTGCCAGGGGGTCATCAGGTCTTTCAGGAACGGTCTGGTGGCCCCTGAACAAGCCATGAGCAGAGTGCAGGAAGGGCCCAAGAGCCTGTAAGGACCCAACAAGCTCCCCACTAGTGACAGCAGCCAACGGATGATCTCGGACACGGGGACTCAAAGGGGGCGGACGGCCACCCATGTCCTCAAACGGACTGATGTCCTGGAGGTGGGGGGTGCATCATGCATGCAGGAGGGCAAAAGAATGGTGACTTCCCCAGTTTTTGGCAAGTCTCGTCTGATCAGAGGGTAAGAACATTCGGCCATGACAAGGAAACTGTGGGTGAGGGAGCCTCTGCTCAGATCCATCATACTGGCCTGAGTCCATGGTTAAGTCTTTATTTTTCCATTTGCTCCCTGAATGCTCAATTGGTTTGAGTCAAGGGACAAACTGGCTGTTGTAGGACTGAATAGATTGCCCCTGTGTCGACGAAAAAGCTGAGCTTTTGGCCCCCCACAGTAACAGTTAACTGGGGTTCCTGGGGGCCAAGAGAACGCTGACTGACTGTTCTGAATCAGGACATTTGGAGTGGACGAGGTCCTTTGCTGGAGCCCTGGACAGTGCTTTTTACAGTGGCCCTCTTTCTGACAGTAGGCACACTGGCTTTTGGCCAGTGGGGCCCTTTTAGATTTGGGGGTGTTTCTTGAATTGTGTTTGCTTTGGGATTTTCCTCTTTGTCTAGAGCAAGACGGACCTTTGCCGCCCTTTTGTTAAGTCCCATGGATCTTCTCCGTTGTTGAATACTTTTGGGGATATCTCCACCAACTCTGAGAGTGTCTTACCTTCAAATCCTTCTAGCCTGGGAAGCTTTTTTCTAATATCTGGGGCCGAATGGGAGACAAACGTGCTATTTTTGGGTGCATCTATTCTCACTTGCCTCCGGATCACTAGGTGCATAAATACAGTAGTTGTATCATGTCTATACAATGTGCCTGTAGGAATGCACATGAGCCTCATCAGGACCCCGACTCACCTCTGAAACCTTAGACAAATCGGTTGGCTTCCGACCAGCTGCTTTTAAAGCACCCAAAAGAGTCTGGCTTGGCTGTTGGGAAGCCTCCTGACCTTGTTCACCGTAAGGGTCACAAAGATGACCTGACAGACCTGTGGACACAAAGAGAAATTAAAAGTCCCTCCCGGAGGCCAAGAGACTCGGAAAGCAGCCATTCAAGTTCACAGAATGTCAGATATTTCCTGGATGAACAGGTCCACCATAGTAAGAGGCTCTCCGGTAAAATTCCTGAAAACGGTTAAGAACACACTGCAGGGCGACCGAGAAGCAGGAGCAGACTGACCCATTTGTCACAAAAAACACTAAACCAGTGACAAACAAGATTAACAAAACAAAACAGAAATTAACAGCAAGTCAACAAGTTAAGTCCCAGGCATCGTCTTGTCTGGGAACTGGTCTTGGAGGCTTTAATGTCACGTCCAATGTCTCCACAGAACCCACAGGGTACCCCAACAAAAAACAGAACAATCTTGGGTAAGGATCTAGACTGCTCTCTCCGAATTAGTGTCCAGGGATTTTGGGTTCTCTTTGAAACAAAGAGATTCCTCGGGGATGAGGAACAGCTCTCTGTAGTTCCCCTGAGGAAAAATCACCTCAAAGAGAGGCTTGGATCCCATAACCCTGCAGGAGTCCCCAGATGAGATGGGTTCATGAACGACAATGTAGAAATCCAAGCAGCCAAATGGATAAAATTTGGAATTTAATTAACTGAGCTCAAGACCACTCGTATGGAGCTGGGGATTTAGCTCAGGGGCATAAGCGCCTGCCTCGCAAGCAGGCAGTCGTGAGTTCGATCCCTGGTACCGATAAAAATGAAAAAGACCAAAAAAAAAAAAAAAAGGACCACTCGTATACAGACCCCCCCAGTTCAGGGTCCAAAAAGTGGCCCTAACTTGGAAAGTGACAGTTTTTTTTTTTTGTCTTTTACACTTTTATTGGTACCAGGGATCGAACTCACGACTGCCTGCTTGCAAGGCAGGCACTTTTGCTGCTGAGCTAACTCCCCAGCCCTGGAAAGTGACAGAGTTTTTAAAAGAGAAAATCACAAAAGACATCCCGCTGCTTTTGCTGAGCAGGTTAATTTTTCTCCTGTAGGTACAGCTCATTCTGCTTTTCAAATGGGACTGAGTAATTTTCCATTTTTCTGAGTCAAATACAGGGCACTAGTTAAACACGGGTGTCAAGATGGTGTCCATTATGCCAAGCCACAACAGAGGCCAGATTTGATGTAGAATCAACTGCATACTACTGTGGACACCACACACTAATGAACCCCAGTGGGGACCCTATACCCCTAGTTGTGATCATTATACTGCAGTTTATATAAATATAAATGTTGAGCCAGGTGTGGTGGCTCACGCCTGTCATCCCAGCATTTGGGAGGCTGAGGCAGGAGGATTGTTGAGAGTTCGAGACCAGCCTGGGCTCCAAAGTGAGCTCACAGCCAGCCTGGGCCGCATAGCAAGACCCTGTCTCAAAAAAAAAAAAAAAAAGATAAATGTAAATGTTATATAAATATATAATATATGGAGAGGAATTATGTGATTGAGGTAGTGTATGTTGTAGGATCCACGAGGTCAGAGGGACCAACGAGGAAAGACAGGAGGATGTTTTAGGTATGCACCTGCCTTGGCAGGACTCCTGCCCAAGGTGGCTGTGCGCTGGACAAGGCTGGGCTCCAGCCTTTATGTATTTGCTGGTGGCGAGTTGGTCTTCCACACAGAATTTTTGGACGGACAGGAGGAAACCAGAGGCCGTTTGTCAAGCTGTGGTAGTTTTGTATCGCGTGGCACTGCCTGGACATATCAAGATGCTATGGGGACGGGAGGTTATAAAATTTTAATGCTTTTCTCTGTATTAGAACAAAAAGTTACAGCCACGGGGGAGGGGAAGTTTTGGAAACAATCATCAGCTCAGGGAAGGCCTGGGGGCTGTAGGCTGAAGCAGGAAGGTCTCTGGTTCTCAGCAGTACTCAGCAAAGTGTCGCTTGTCTCCCCCCGACATGGGGGGAAGCAGAACTGTGTCCCATGTTTAAAGACAGTACAGGTGTTCACTACTCAGCCTGTGCAGGGGAACCAAACCCAGAACATTCTGACCGGATCAAGTGTTTGTTGCTGCAATCCCTGGTCTTCATGATTTGTCTTTTCCCTCTGGGCAGCTGAGGCAGGACGCACCTTAGAAAGATCCTGTCTCAAAATGAAATAATAAAAAGTGCTGAGCACTGGCTTAGTGCTTGGGTTCCCTCTCCCAGACTGCAGCAAAGTATCAATAGCAACAGAATCTGAAAGGCCCTCGAATAGTGCACCCCTGGACATCATTGGTGTGAGTTACACACCTCCCTGTCACTGGGTCAAAATACCCAGCACCTACGGTTTAAAGGAAGAGAGGTTTGTTTTGGTTCAGAGTTTTAGTCTGCAGTCAGCGGGCTCCAGGCCACGGCCCAAGGTCCCGCCTCTGAACCACGAGGCTTGGGAGGCACCCAGGTCTAAACCGCAACACGGGAGCGTGGCTGGATCAGGCCCACCTTGCTTGGTGGTGGTTTCACCCACTGTGTGTTGAGTGGCTGTGTGTACTGTTAGGAGGTGACCCTAACCCGGAAGTGTTTGTGTCCCTTCCTGGCCACCATGACGTGAGCATCTTTGCTGCTCCAGCCCTTGCACCATGCCATTCCGCCTCAGAGCCTGCAGACCGTAAACTGTGACATGAGGCAAAATGTATTTCTCCTTCCTTAATTTGTGCACATTGGGTATCGTGCCCCGGGGATGAGAAGGTAACTCAGCGGGGCGTGGTGGTGCATGTCTGTAATCCCAGCACTTGGAGGCTGAGGCAGGAGGATCACCATAAAGTCAAGGCCAGACCTGGTCGCCATGGCTGTGGAGCTGGAACCCAAAGCTTTCCTCATGACAATGAAAATCTATTAAACTGAGCTTTCTCTTTCTGCAAGGAAAACTCCTCGGTGAGATCATTGCAGATGAAACTCTCACAGGCCCGCTGAGCCTGGCTTTTGTAGCTCAGTGAGTTTACTGTGCTGATGGAACTGTCCACCCCTGGAGCCCCTTTTCTGCTTGATCAAATGCTGAAACGGTGAGACTCCTCCATCCTCCTCCAGTTTTGTTTTTTACTAACAGCTGGTTCTTAAGATGTGTTCGCTTTCTGGTTTCAGACAATGAAAGTCATTTTAAAGCCAGTGACTGTTGCTCAGTGGAATATTTAAGAAGAAAAAATATCTACACAACCAGAAATAGCAAAATTCAGCAACAATGATTCTTGAGCGTCTGCTGTAGGAAAAATTTGGGACAATCATTATATAAGTCAAGGGGAAAATCTGAGGTAAGTCAGACTCATCGAGAGAAAGCAGCTTTCTAGGAGAGAAGCTTAAAGTGCCGTGAAATCCAAATAGCCAGCAACCAAAATAATCCCGGCTGTGAATTTATTTTTCTTTTAACTTATTATTTTTTTATGGGTACCGGGGATCGAACTCACGACTGCAGGCTTGCAAGGCAGGTGCTTATGCCGCTGAGCTAAATCCCCAGCCCGGCTGTGAATTTCTGTAGTAAGTTTTTAAAAAATGCTACTGGTGATTGAACCTAGGGGCTCCACATGCTAGATAACTGTTCTATCACTGTGCTACATTCCTTTTGAAAATGTTATTCTGAGTCAGAGTCTCGGCAAGTTGTCCAAGGCTGGGAATGATCGCTTCTAGCCACGCAGGCCTCCGGCACCAAGTCACTCCTGTCTGAACGCAGTACTTAAGAAACTAACAACCTGGATGCTCTCTACAGCACGTTGTCTCTGCCTTGACGAAGACTCCGTCTCATAAGGGTGCTTCATCTTTGGTGCTGTTTCCTACCTCATGACGTGCTAATATATTATTTGACTATGTTTGTATCTGTGTAGTTATAATAAATTTACTTTCATCTTTTAAAAATCATCATGTGACTCTTCTCTGTTTCTCTGGCTCTGAACCTCAAATTTCTGTGGCCACAAACTATATGCGATGGCTTGCTCTTCCTAGTACTGAGGAAAAAATAAAAATTGAAAATAAATAAAAATAAAAATGAAGCATTATATATAAAAAGTAATGTTTTAATAACAGCACTGACCAACTTTTCTAGAACATTCGTCTTATTCCATATAATTCTGTGAGGGTAGAAAATGTGGCTTTTTACTAAAAATGATTAAAAAGTAATTTTTACACTGGGGATTTAGCTCAGCAGCATAAGTGCCTGCCTTGCAAGCAGGCAGTCCTGAGTTCGATCCCCAGTACCAATAAAAAGGAAAAAGACCAAAAAAAAAAAAAAGTAATTTTTACTAAAAATGATTAAAAAGTAATTTTAAACCGGGCTATGGTGGCTCACGCCTGTCATCCCAGCACTCGGGAGGCTGAGGCAGGAGGATTGTTGTGAGTTCGAGACCAGCCTGAGCTACAAAGTGAGCTCAAGGCCAGCCTGGACTGCATAGTGAGACCCTGTCTCAAAAAAAAGACAAAAAAAACTAATTTTAATACTTGTGAATTATTAATTATTAATAAATCCTTATTGATCAAGCCATTGATTACATATACCTTATCTTGAATAGAAATGAAACGATGGAGAGATTCTGTGGAAGAAATGCCCAGTACCGAGAAGCCTTCAGCCAGATTCCAAATCTTAACCTATACAAGAAAATCACTACTAGAGCAAAACAGCATAGAAAAATAATCATGCAGCATCTGCCCCCAAGGGCCACGTTACAGTTCACACTGGACACAAGCCAACGAGTGTCAAGAATGTGGACAGGCCTATGGCTGTGAGTCATACGTGAGAGCCCACAGCAGAGAGAGACCTTATGCGTGTGAATTATAATAGTGAGAAAACCTTCCCTCTGACATGTTCCCTCAATCGGCAGGTAAGGACTCACACTGCAGGCAAAGACTATGAATGCAGTACTGTGGGAAAGCCTTCATCAGCCTCGAGTCTCAGCAGCCACTTGAGAAGTCACATGGAAAAAAGCCTTGTAAATGCAGAGAGTGTGGGAAAGTCTTCAGGTTTCCCTCGACATTGCAAAGACACACGATATCACACACAGAAGAGAAGCCACACACATGCAAGGAGTGTGGGGAGGCCTTCAGTTACTACTCAGCATTCCGAAGGCATGTGACCATGCATACTGGAGAGAAATGACATGGGTGTAAACAATGTGGGAAAACCTTCATTTATCTCCAACCTTTTTGGAGACACGAAAGGATCCACACTAGAGAGAAACCATATTAATGCCGTGTGTGGAAAGGCCTTCATTTATCTCCAGTCCTTTTGAAGATATGAAAGGACTCATGGTGGAAAGAAGCCCTACAAATGTACCCAGTGTGGGAAAACCTCCAGTCATCTCCAGTGTGGGAAGGCCTTCAGCTGGCCTGAGCTTTTACAGCAACATGTGAGAACTCACACTGTAGGGAAACTCTGTGAATGTAAGGACTGTGGGAAAGTCTTCAGATGACCATTGTTTTCACTAGTACCCATGAGACTGCATCCTGGAGAGAAACCGTGTCAGTGTCAGCAGTGTGGGAGGCCTGCAGTTAGTCCTCATCACTAAGGAGACAATCACCCTGCAGAAAAGCAATACATGTGACATGGGACTTCTCCCTAAGAGTAAATTCCTGTTCTATGTTTCAGAGAATACACTTCAGGACAACAACCTTATAAAAGCTGTAAATATGGACTTCCCTCAGTGAGGACCTCATCCTCATGGTAGGCAAGAAGAGTATATAGTTTCATTCACCAATATTTAAATAAAAAATAATTCCTCGAGGCTGGGTATGATGGTTCATGCCTGTAATCCCAGTACTTGAGGAACTGAGGCAGAAAATCATGAGTTCAAGGCCAGCGTGGGTTAAATAGTCTAGTGCATTCTTTTTTTTTTTTTTTTGTCTTTTTTTTTATGGGTACCAGGGATTGAACTCATGACCACACACTTGCAAGGCAGGCGCTTATGCTGCTGAGCTAAATCTCCAGCCCCAAGTCTAGTGCATTCTTTCCAGCATGGACCAAGCATAACTGTCCATTAAATGGCTTTTGCCACAAAGTGGATCTGTCCCATGCTGCCTGATGGCACAGCCGGGCACAGCCGTGTTCTGGCAGCTGGACATAGGAATTGTGGCCCTGTCTCAAATGTGACGAGGCCAGCCTGGACTACATACTGAGACCTTTCTCAGATAATCAGATATTAACAAACTCAAAATACACTTGTCCTCACAATGCAATAGATGGTATTTATCTTTATGGTTTATTGAACTGGTGAATGTACAAAGTGTATTTTTTAGTACACGAGGAAATTTAATTTGTTATCTTGAATCGTTGTGTTACTGAGGTGCTCATGAGTAATTTGAAGTATATTTTTAGAAGTGTACTTTCAATATGACAATATGTATAGTTTCTATTTTAAATTGTTCTCTAAGGTGTTTTTTGAACAATGACATTGAATTATATTGGGACTGGAAATTGCTTTTTTGTTATTGATTCACTGTGTTAGATTTTGCATATCACTTACCTATTTTCCAACTTTCTAACTGAAATTTTTTTAGGAGAGACTGGAGGAGTCTTATTCCATTTTTCCTAATAAATAGCTGGCAGAAATTTGTAATTATTCATAGTTCTTCAGAGAACCCAGTGTCATAGGAATTGTTACTTTTGCATTTGCTCCTTGATTTTGCCTGTGATTGTAAGTGGGCAAGGGGTTTTTATTTAAGTGGCAGCCTTTTATAACAATGCAACCCAGAATTGGAGGTAATTCTTCTGTATTTTGCTATGTCAGCATGGATTTTTTTTTGTCTTTTTGAGACAGGGTCTTGCTATGCAGCTCAGGCTGGCCTTGAGTTCACTTTGTAGCCCAGGCTGGTCTCGAACTCACAACGATCCTCCTGCCTCAGCCTCCTGAGTGCTGGGATGACAGGCGTGAGCCACCACAGCCGGCTAGCATGGATGTTTTGAAGACAAGGTATTGGTTGCTCTTGAGCCCACTGTGTAGGCCAGGCTGATGTCAAACTTGTGACTGTCCTGCTTCAGCCTCCCCAGTGCTAGGATTACAGAGATGCACCATCATGTACAAGCAACATGGATGTTACAGCGACTGAATTTGCAAGAATTCTTTCCCTTTATGGTTTCATGTTAGAGTTTACCAGTCACATAAATTGCATGACACTTTGAAGGGAAAATGTACAAGTTCATTATTGAACTAGGGACTTGTTTTAGTTAATTTTTACTTGTCACTGAGACAAAATACCTGATGCCCAAAGTTGGGAAAGGAAAGGTCTATTTCTTACAGTTTTTGGAGTTTTCAGTCCATGCTCAGTTGGCTCCAAGGCAGGGTGGCATGGCAGGGCTGCAGTTCATGGTGGCTGCAAACAGCAAGGTGGAAACCATCAAGAGAACGAGACATCCTTCTTCCTGCCATTACATCACATCCTGGCTCCACCCCTAGGCCAGTGTAGCACTCACACCCTCAATCCAAGTGCTAGACAATGAACCAATCACAAATGCATAATGCAAAGGCATGGGGCTTGGGGGCCACCGACATAAACATGATATTCCACCCCTGGCCCCCAAAGACTCATGCACATCTCTTATACAAAATACATTTAGTCCATCTCCAAGAGTTGCCAAAATCCTAACAGTGTAAGCTGCTGAGAAGTCCAGGTCCCAAGTGTCCTCCATATCTATGGCAAACTCTTGACTGTAACGCCTGGTACAAATGAAACAAGGTTAAACATTTCTGAAATGCAAAGGCACAAGACAAATATTACCATTCCAAAAGTTACAAACAGGGGAATATAAAGCATTGGAAACAAAACAAGTCCAACATCCAGCAGGGCAAACATTAAGTCCTAGATTTCCATGCTCAGCATCTGAAGCAATCTGGTTGCAAGCTCCAAAAGGCTTGGGTGATTCCACCCCACGGCACTTCCAGGGATTTCAGCTCCCACAGCTTCTCTCTTAAACTCTGCTTACTTTTTGCAGCTTTCTTAAGATGACCCATGTTCTTGCCTTTTCCAAACTTCTGAGGTCTCCACAGCACCTTTGGCTTCACCCTTACATCTTACAAATTGCCCTCTCAGGAGCACACTGCTTGGCTTCCCAGGCCCTTTGCAATCGAGCAGGAAGCCGTCTTACTGTCAGAATTTGTGCATTTTCCTTGCACCTAAAATCAGCAGCGCCATGTGGGTGCTGCCAAGGTTTGCTGCCAGCTAGAGCAGTAGCCAGGCTTTTCTCTCTCTTGACTGTAGGGGTCCAGTGCTTGGACTGCTGGGCTCTGTTTACCTGATTGTAAGGAAAAGCTTCTCTATGTTGCTGCTATTCTGGAACCTCATGTGGCCTCTATCACCATTCTGGAGCATGATGCCCTGGAGCTTTCTCCTCTGGGCAAATTTTTTTCACTTTTGCAGTTTTGAGGCTGCAAAGGGTGGGACTTGCTGCTTCCTGGGATACCCCGGGCCATCTTTCTTATCTCTCTGTTTCTTCTCAACAATCAAAGTCTCTGCTCTATCTTTACAATCCACAGCTTTACTGGAGTTTTCCTTCTGGCCAGACTCACAGTGTTGTAAATTATCCTGCTGGGCTCTTTGCTCTTGATTTGCAACATAAAGTTGGGCAAAAGCCCCCCAACAATAGCCGTGCCACAGCCTCAACATTTCATGCCTTGAAATTTCCTTTTCCAGATTGACCAGTCCATTGCCCTTAGTCTCAGTCTCAGGCAAAGTCTCTGGGCATGAGCGAAATGCAGACAAACTTTCTGCCAAGCCATAACACACATCATGGAGAATCCAACAACCAATGCAATCCTTCCCAGTGGAAACCTCCCAAGTCTGGTCTTTTAGCATCAGGCTATCAGCCTTCTGGTCTCCTGATTTCTGACCAGAATCTCCTCTACACAACAGCCTAAGATGCTCCAGCTCTATGCATCCAGGCAACAAGTCTGAACTTTTTCCAAACTCTGCCCACAAGCCATTTCCAAAGTCTCTGGAAAAACATGGTCAGGTATAGTCACAGAAACAACCCCACTCCTGTACCAAATTCTGTCTTAGTTACTTTTTACTTGTCACTGAGACAAAATGCCTGATGTCGAAAGCTAGGAAAGGGATGGTTTATTTCTTACAGTTTTTAGAGGTTTCAGTCTGTATTCAGTTGGCTCCAAGGTAGGCTGGCATGGCTGAGCCGCAGTTCATGGCCACTGCAAACAGCAAGGTGCAAACCAGCAAGAGAGAGAGAGACACACCCTCTTCCTGCCATTGCATTGTATGCTGGCTCCACCCCTAGGTGGGTGTAGCACTAACACAATCAATCCAGGTGCTAAACCATGAGCCAATCACAATGCACAATGCAAATGCATGAGGCCTGGGGGGCCAATGACATAAACCATGACAGGATGCAATAAATGGAGATGGATAATGTACAGTGGCTTTGGAGACACTAGCCCTTCTTTAGTTTATTTCCAGCATCATCAAAACAAAGGTCAACCCCTTGATCTCTCTTTCATCAGCGTGGAGGCCTCACAGACATCCCGTAAACCTGGGGTCAGGGTGCACCTGTGTGGTACAGAACCCGGAACTGACGTTTTCCTGAAACCTCACACGGCCTTCAGGACACAAATTTTCCATGGTTTGCAATGTGTCATATCCTGTTTGCCCGCTTTTCTAGATCTTACTACAGCTTGCTTGGTAAGGCCTGATTTGTGTAGCGAAGGCCTTGTTCTCTTAATACTTCTAGTGCAGTGATGGGTAAACTTTTAAGATGAGTCCTTAAACTGCAACCTAAAACCCACTCATTTACCATAAAGTGCCAACGTGGCCATTAATCCCCTATGCTCAGGTTTTAGTTTTTTAAAAATAAAACTCATTGTCTTGGTTACTTTTCTCTTATTGTTGAGACAAAATATCTGAAGTCCAAAATTTAGAGAAGGAAACGTTTATTTAGCTTACAGGTTTTTGGAGATTTCAGCCCATACTCAGCTGGCTCCAAGGCAGGGTGACGTGGCTGAGGAGAAACCATTCATGGCGGCTACAAGCAACAAGAGTGAATGGGGTAATAAAGAGGTAAAGCATGCCTCCTTCCCTCCTTTACACTCTATGCCAGCTACCTGTCCCTGGGTGGGTGCAGCCCTAATGTTGCTAATCCCAGTACTAGACAATGAACCAATCACAAACACTAGATTCAGCCACCGCCATGACTGCATGAGGCTTGGGGGGCCATCCAAACATAAACCATAACACTCATGACATCACTGCAGAGAGGACTGTGAGCCAGAGGTCTGTCATCAGGCTCTAGTGGCTCTGTGGTCCTGATTCCACCAGAAACAACCACAGTGTTAAGCTAACCAAGAAAAGCAACACGTGAGATTTTTGTTTCTATTTTTCCCCAGTACTGGGGATTGAACGCAGGGCTTCACGCTGAACTACATCCCCGGTCTTTTTCTACATTTTGAGGCAGGGTCTCACTGAGATGTTAAGTTTGGGCTGGAACTTGTGATCGTCCTGGCTAAGCCTCCTGACTGAGGTTACAGGTATTGCACTTTTTTTTTTTTATCATACTGAGATGAAACCCAAGGTATTGACATTGACCTTCATCCTTAACTCTTTTTTTTATTAGAAGACAGAGTCACGTGAAGTCACTAAGATGCCCAGGCTAGGTTTTAACATGAGATCCTCCTGCCTCAACCTCCCAGGTGCTGGGATTATAGGCATATGCCACTGTGCCCAACCCTATTGCTTTCTTTTTTTTTTTTTTTAATCGGTACCAGGGATCAAACTCATGACCACCTGCCTGCAAGGCAGGTGCTTATGCCGCCGAGCTAAATCCCCAGCGCTCCCTATTGCTTTCTTAAGTGTGCTGGCCCTGTCTTTGTAAGTAAGGACATCCTCCATATTACATTTTGGGAGTGTTCAGTTACTCAGAGTTGGATGAAATTTCTTAAATGTACTTAATTATTTTATTTGTGTACGTTTTTTGGCTTTTTTTCCCCCTCCGACAAGATCTCACTATGTAATTCAGGTTGCCTTGAGCTCACTATATAGCCCAGACTGTTCTCAAACTTGGAGCGATACTCCTGTCTCAGAAGAGCATTCGGTGTACAATGTTAGGTTTGGCGTGACTGTTATTCTAGAAGGCCTCTGGTCATTGGTAGTAATTAGGAGAAAGTTGCCTTGAATTCCTTAAGGAGCCGAGTGTTTTGCAATTTGAGAAATACACTGTCTTGGTCACTGTCACTCACATCTGCAATCTCTAAAGGATAAGGGCTGTCTCCAGTGCACCTTTGAGCTGAAATGGGCCAGACACAGCAGTGAAAACTGTCCAACCAGACGAGCTGGGCGTGGCTTCCAATAAGAAGAGCTGTCCAATAGCGTGTGGTCAAAGAACTACCCAATCATAGGAAACTGGAGTGGTTACCTGAACAGTAACCAATCAAACTCCAGGGTGGGCGGGAGATGGAAAATTGTCCAATCATAAGCACCACCATTACAATCACTGCCCAATGAGAGCCTGTCGGGGCATCATTGCCTCTCAAAACCCCAAGGGTCCAGTACAGCGCACACACTCACCTGCAGTGTTGTGGGGTGGGTGCATCTGAACAGGTATAAGAAGGTGAGTGTAGGGTCAGAGCAGGTGTACCCCGATGTCCCTGCTGCAGGGGGCGGGTAGTACGGCGTCCCAGAAACCTGGGGAACAGATAGTGGGGGATGCGGGTCCCGCCTGACCCAGGCCTCAGTCTACTGGGCCCAGCAGGCTCTGCCCCGCTCTGGGTCTGTCGCCTTCCAGACCACCTTTGATCGCCCAGTTTTTACTAAATGCATCACGCGTATAATGAATGGATTTGGAAAGAGGTGATTTTATGGGGAAATGTTCTAATTTTATTCATTTATTTGTTTTAAATTTTATTTTAATGAGAAAAACAGATAACAGAAATCCGTTTCCAAACAGGATAGTCAGAGAGTCACGGTACTTGATACTTTATGTATGGGTGTCTTGCCTCAGTTACTCAGAGTGGGGGACACAGACATGACATCTTGTCTAAACAATATTAGCACAAAACATTTCCCCCGAGGAACAAACAGAAGCTAGCTGTGTAACTACTGGAACCCTCTTCTGTATTATACGTATATTTTTTCCTTTTACCTGTCTTCCCTTTCCGCAGCACGGTTTGTCTTTTCCTTGGAACAGTTCCTCCCCAACTCACAATATCCATTGTATACTTTTTAAAATTTTATTTAGGGGCCGAGGATCAGCGGCATAAGCGCCTGCCTTGCAAGTGTGCGGTCGTGAGTTCAATCCCTGGTACCGATAAAAGAAAGAAAAAAAAAAAAAGAAAATTTTTTATTTATTTATTTATTTTGGTACCGGGGATCAGACTCACGACTCTGCATTGGCCAAGCAGGCACTTATGCCACTTAGCTAACAACCAGCTCTGACTTTAAAAAAAAAAAAAAAAAAAAAGATAAAACAGAAAATCAAGGTGCAAACAAACTAAAAAAAAAAAAAAAAAACTACTAAAGCAAAACAATTGCTTAAAGATTTTCAAAACAAGGTGATAGGAATTTAACAATGGTTGTTATAGTGCATATTGTTATCTTCAAAATAGTTGCTCAGGTTATCAGACACAAGAATAAAAGAAAAACAGTAAAACAAAAAAAATTGGATTCCAAAAACAAGAGGAAGTCCCCCCACAGCTGCCACAAGGCACACTTCCGTCCTCCAAGCAGATGCCCAGACCACCGGCCCCAGGCCTGCAGTCACTCAAACAACCCGAGCATCAGGCTCTTCCTGTCACCTCAGATGCTAGCATCTCACCCTTGGTCCTGAGTCAGCCAGCTGCTTATGAGGGTGTGGGGGGCGCGGTTAGGGGTAGGAGGGGGTGAGCATGGGTCGGGTGGGTGGGGGAGGGATGCTCCTCTGGTTTCCCAGCCCACGCGCCAGCTGGCTCCTGGGAAGGCTGCGTTGTCTTCTTGCTGAGTCTTCTCCTGAGCTCCGTGGCAAAGCCTGGCTCACCTTTGGGCGCGCTTTGTCCAAACGTGCTAATTTTACATTGCATTTGCTAAAAAGTGTGTGTGGGTTTATTTAACTTTTTTTTTTTTTAGGTCTGGAGATGGAAATCATGTCCCTAAGCTTGCCAGCCAGACGCTTGTGCTGCTGAACCTGCTAAACCCCTGGCCCTTATTTATTTTAACTGTTCCTTTCTGGTGTGTCCTTAAGCTTCTCACATCTGTTGTTTTCCTCTCGATGATGACAAACAGCATTCCAGGGTTAGCTTTAAGAATGCTATTGGGGGGACCGGGGCTATAGCTCAGCAGCTCAAGTGCCTGCCTGGCAAGTGTGAGGTCGTGAGTTTGATCCCTGGTACCAAAAAAAGAAAGAAATTAAAAAAGAAAGTGAGGAAGAGAGAGACCTGCACTCTTATCCACGTGCACCCCGCGCCTCCTTACCCAGACAGAGAATTTCTGTTACATCCTGTCTTTATTTTTTTTAACTTATGTTTTATTTTTTGTCTTTTTGAGACACGGTCTCGCTGTGCAGCTCAGGCTGGCCTTGTGCTCACTCTGTAGCCCAGGCTGGTCTTGAACTCGCAGCGATCCTCCTGCCTCAGCCTCCCGAATGCAGAGATGACAGGAGTGCGCCACCTCGCCCAGGCACCAGTCATATTTAGCTGGCAAAAATAATTTGAACAGGCCCGTTACGGTCATTCACGTTGGCCACTGAGTCTTACGACGGTTAATGGTGTGGTCCACGGTGCTGGACCAGCAAGAACGTGCTGAGCTCAGGGTGAGCGGCAGAGGGCGCTCGTCGAGAGCCAAGATTCCTCTGAGAAGCAGCAGCTGCCCTCCCTGCAAGGAACAGTGTTGAATGTGAGGAACGGTAACATAGTCTCTTGTTTCCAGAGGGCAACACAGCACAGCAAAAAATATACATAATAAAAACATAAATAAAAGGTGGGGGACTTTAGTTTTTTTTTGTCAAAATTAATTCTGCAGCTAAGAGACCAAGAGAGCCCTGGAGAAGGTCTCCCTGAGGTCCTTTTTTGGGGGGCAGTGTGGGAATTAACTCAGGACCTTGCTCTTACCAGGCAGGTGCTGTACCTCAAAGCTCCATCCCTGGCCCCTCCCGAGGTCCTTGTGGAGGAGACGCCCAAACAGTGACCTCCCCACCACCTTCCGGCCCTCTATGCCTGAAGTGGCCTCCAGCAAGGCTACTGCTTGCTCTCTTCACCCTGGGATGCACTTGGTTTCATGCTTTGGGGTTGGAAGTGCGCCCCCAGGGAATGGGAGTGGCGGCCTGTGTCACTGTCTTCCTGGGACGGCCGGTCATGTCCCCATCCAGCCCTCTATCGGGGGTCTTGGCTGTGCCTTCACTGTTGTCCTGTGGTCCCTGATAGGCCGGGCTGCTGGGTCTGCATCCGGGAATGCCTGCCCTCAGCTCCTGTCCCCAGCTGTGACCAAGACCCAACAGGACGCTGCTGCTTCCCCGCCTTTGCCATGGCCCTGATCAAATCCGTGGTCACTCACACTTGCAGGATAAATGGCAGGTCAGGTCGTAGACTTGTCGGTCTGGAACCTGCATCATAGGATTTCCTCAGACGGTGCATGGCAGCTTTTCAATCCGTAGGACAATCTGAAGTCAACATAAAATCATCAGTGCAAAACAGCACGTGGAGTGTGGCCAGGCAAATACTCAGTTCCGCACGTGGCCTCTGGTCTTCCAGGACCCCCAAGATCCGGGCACTCTGCCTCCTAATCTGGATCAGTGGGGCCAGTGTCACCTCTTCCAGCTTCTCTGGGGCTGCTTGTATCTTTGGCCCTGGCCCCTCAGCGAGGATTGCCACTCCACAGAGCCAGCTACACCCAAAGCTGCCTATCTATCTAATTTTTCTGCAGCTTGGCCAGTGGTCAGCAGGGCTGTCCAGATCGGGCATCCACCGAGCTTTAGTGGAGACTGTGCTACCAGAGAGAAATGGGCTTGCAGCAAACCAGTCTGCACTGCAGCACCATAGCCCAGATGGGGAACTGCCGATGGCAGGCGTGAAAGACACAGGCACGTTCGGGACAGGGGCAGCCTCCTAGCCTCCTCTGCAAGCCATCTGACCCCTGATGCTGTCGCTGCCTAGGTTGGGCCAGGAGATGTGGAAGGGAAGCACCAGGGTAAAGCGAGATCTGTAAAAACTGCACCAGTGCCAGGTGTGGTGGTGCACACCCTTCATCCCAGCATTTGGGAGGCTGAGGCAGGAGGGTCACTGTGAGTTTGAGGCCAGTCTGGGCCACATAGTGAGTTGAAGGCCAGCTGGGAATAGAAAGTGAGACCCTGTCTCAAATCAATTCAGTAAATAACGAAGCGATGAATGAAGGCAGACGTGTCAGCTGTGTAGCCTAAAGAGTGGAAGCAGGACAGCTCTGGAAAGAGCCAGAAAGCAGAAACCAGTGACATCTGGCGAAGCTCTTTATTTATTTATTTATTGTCTTTTTCCTTTTTATCAGTACCAGGGATCAAACTCACGATCGCCTGCTTGCAAGGCAGGCGCTTATGCCGCTGGGCTAAATCCCCAGCCCCGAAGCTCTTTATTTTAGAACACCCTGGGCAGGGATGGGTAGACTCTGGTCTTAAGAGCCAGGTTGTCTTTAAGAGCCTCTTGATTTGTGGGTTTTAAAAATGATTTTATTGTTGTTTATAAAATGACAAGATTACTGGGCACACATCACTGTGTCTGGGCAGATTATTTACTGCATTAAAAAGAAGCCAGGTACAGTACTGAGGCCTAGAAGTAAAAGTAGCATTATAAACTACACAGCAGAATACAAGAGGCAGCCAAAGCCCTCAGGTATGCGACTAGATAAATCTCGCAGGCTCCTCCTACGTAGCTGCAAAATTGGCATTGTTCTTGGTGCATAAACAGTTCCCACCCACGAACATCTCAAAAAAGTTTTTTTTTTTTTTTCCCAGCAGTAGAGCTGTGAGGTCAGGCTCAGACTGACTCAAGACAAATTATAATGTTGCTAGAGTCGCTTTCCTCGTGGAGGCTCGGGGAGGGAAGCACAGTGTCTGTGTCCTGGTGGTGGCCACCACGTTCTGCACTGTGGTCCCAAGATGTCACACCTCGTCCTTTCACCCAGGATCTCACAAAGCCATCCCAAATCTGGGAGGGTGCACATGTGGGAAGCTCAAACCACACTCTCAGCTACATAGTCCTCTTGCAGTACCCAGGGGAAACTGACAAGCTAGGGAGGCAAGGTTTCCACGGTTCCCTTCCCAGCCTCCTCTAGCGCTCTGAAATTAACGAGCATACGAGCATATCTCAAACCTGCAGTGAAAATCTCCCCACTACCGCCCCCTCCACACTGCGCCTGCGCACTCCAGAGGTCTGCAATCCCAGGTAGCTCTGGGGCAGGATGTGTGGCTGGATGGGAGGACAGGTAAAGCCACGCCAAGCGTCCTGCGCATGCTCATTGTTAGTCTGCCATTTCCCACATGCCATCGGGGCAGCGTGCAGGAAAGGCGCATGCGTCAAGATGGACGGCGCTGTACCTGAGGCTCTGAGGCGGCGGCGAGGTAAGGAGTTAAGAAGTGGACAGGATGTCCACGGGCCTGAATGAGTGTGAGAGAACCCTGTGGAGAGACGCGGGGGCCGGGAATATGCTTAACAGCTGAGGCAGAGCACACGGGACGCCTGGTGACGGCCCTGGCGCCATTGAGGCTGTGCTGTGTGTGCCGGGCCAGCTTCTCCTTGTGTCCACCTGACGTGGGTTTTGCTTCTGCCATTCATACACCTCACAGCTGTGGGTGTCTGTCTCAGGCCTGGAACCAGCTGGCTGTGGTAGCTCATGCCTGTCACCCCAGCGCTTGGGAGGCTGAGGCAGGAGGATTGCTGTGATTTCAAGACCAGTCTGGGCTACGAAGTGAGTTCAAGGCCAGCCTGAACTGCGTAGCGAAACCCTGTCTCCAAAAGACACACCTATAAAAAGATACAATGATGCTCAAGGGTTACGACACCCCCATTAGGATCCTCTGGGAAGTGGACCTTTATGTATACCTCTTAGAGGCATGTAGGGAATTGTTTCTCTAAGTCAAACTATATCTGCAGTGGGGCTAAAACTCACCTAAGTGAACTAGAAACCGGAATCCTCAAAGGCCCAGTGCATTTGTCCTTTCAGTCCTGGTTGTATTGGGGATTGAATTTAGGTCTCTTGCACTGAGTTGCATCTCCTGTACTTTTTTATTTTGAGATGGTTTTACTAAGTTACTAGGTTGCCTAAGGCGGGCAGGAACTTGTGATCCTCCTGCATCAGCCACCCAGAGTCCTGGGATAATAGGCCACCATGCCCAGCAGTGGTGGCTCTAAACCTGAGTAATATTTGCTTCCTTTCCAGGTGTCACAAAGTTAGGGAACTGCTGAATTATAACGCAGCACCATAGAGGGAAAGAGTGCTCCGACTGACAGAATCTATCAGGAGAATCCTCTACATCTCTACATGGTTATTCACAGATATCTTTGTTCCAAATTCATTTTCCAAGTTGCTATTAGAAGCAAAAACATTTGCTGCTTAGAAAAAGGCAAAAACAAAAATAACAGTTCACCTGATAAGGAACTTTGCATATTTACCAATTTTGATCAGCCGTTTATTAACAGGATATTAACAAGGTTCCTTCAGTCAAAGAAAGGAAGGTCAGTTTCTCTGTAAGAAGACTGGAATGTATGTGGATATGGGCAAGTGTTACTCAGTACCTGTTACATTAAATGACTAAAAACAATTCCAGCATCTACCAAAAGGATATTTTTAATTACTCTTTAAAAGCAATTAAAAAATGCGTAACTCCTAGAGTCACTTGTGTAATGAAAATGTACTTCAGATCATATAAGGAGCCAACAGATCCACAAAGGTGAAATTTTATTAATTACATGGGAAAACATCATGAAATTTCTGTAATATGGCTCATAATGTAGTTCGAATTCTTGCCTAACTCCATGGCTGTTTGAAAACTAAAGTAGAAATTCATTACCCCATGGGTCCTCTATAAAAATGAACCACTGATGTGAAGCACCCTATTTGTGACTTGTACATTTCTTCTCAATTGATAAATGAGCCCAAGTCAAGGTGTGAAATTTATATTCCATTCAAAGGAGAAAGCGCTGTCCTTTGACCCTGACCCCAGTTGCTGTAGGATACCAAGATTGTACACGTCACTGTTGGGAGAGGTGAAAAAGGCAGGAACATACATCCCAGAACCTCTGATCCATCTTCATGGTTGTGATCAGAGCCGGGACAGGTAGTTGGCGTGCTTGGTGATACAGATGAAAATCATCGATTCCAGTGTAAATCAGCAAGAAAAACCAATTGCAGCTCAAAACTAGACCTGCAAACAAAGAGGAAAGAAGGAAAATGGAAGAGAGAGGGATAACTATAGAGATCCCTGACGTCCTGAGGAGGCAGCTTGAAGATGATTGTTACAACATTAACAGGAGGAAGCGGCTGGTGAAGCTCCCGAGCCAGACCAATGTCCTGACTATTTTGCAGACCTACGTGAAGCATTTTGCCATCTCTGCAGTCTCATCTGCCAAGCAGAGGCCTCGGCCCCAGCACACTGTGGTAGGTGCCAGCATTGCCCTGTGTAAGGAGATGGCTGACGGGCTGAGGATAACCTTCGACCACACTCTCCCATCACTCCTGCTCTACCCGTGTGAGCGGGCACAGTACACCAAGGTGACTTCCGCTAAACTTTTTGTCCCAATTAAGCAAAGCCCCACGACCAGTGACAGGAGCCAGGAAGCACTGTCTCCCAGCCCAGCTTTGCTGATTCCCCTCACACCACAGTCCGCAGACTGTGATGAGCTTGCCACCCCCAAGAGGCACAAAACCAAGCTGGAAGTCTCGCAGTCCGTGCGGCGGTCTGCGAGACACAGCACCCACTGTGACAGGCTGGCCCAGGGCAGCACCTGCGTGGGCCGACAGCAGGACACACCAGCCAGCACGCTCAGGCTGTCCCTGCAGCCAGAAAAGAAGTTGCCAGTGCATAGCAGGTCATCTTCCTGCATACCTGTGACCCCAAACAAGGAGGGGAATGGGAATGCCGCCTTTGCTGGCTTTGAAGGGGGCAGTGAAATAAACAGTGACCTGTTCTGGAAGCTTGTGCCCGACAGTTACCCTCCAAGTGACCAGCCACCGCCACCCTCTTACATTTATGGGGCACAACATCTTCTACGGTTGTTTATAAAACTCCCAGAAATCCTGGGAAAGGTGTCCTTTGCCGAGAAGACGCTGAAGGCTTTACTGAAGCACCTTGACCTCTTCCTGAGGTTCCTAGCAGAATACCATGCTGACCTGTTCCCAGAGTCAGCCTATGTCACTGCCTGTAGGGGCCACTGTGGCACCAAGAGCCCTGGGGCAGCTGATTAAACTGGTGGCTGCACTGCTGGCTTTATGTTTCAGGGTGCACAAATCTTGGGCCCACCCTAGGGTCTCCGGCAGAGGTGGGCTCTGTTATTTGAACTGCCCACATATTGTAGTATTTCTGTTAAGAATTACTTCCTGGCTGCCTGAATGTCCTCTGACATAACTCTTGCTGTTACACAGGACGTCTGTGGTGCCAGGCAATGAACAGATGCATTCATCAAGTAATTTCCACAAGAGTGGCTTATGTTTGGTAGGCATTGCGGTTGTTCACTGTTGTCAGCATGAAAAGATGAGTTTAGTTAGTTGTTAGCAGAATTTTTTCTTGAGTCAGCATCTTTCCAGTTAACGCTGGCCTCAAACTCAGGGCAACCCTCCTGCCTCAGCCTCCCAAGTATTAGGGTTACACACATGCACCACCACAGCTAGCTAAACTAAAACATTTTTGCAGTCTGTTTTCATTCTTGTGGCAAGGCTGAATGGCTCTGAGCAATCTATTTTAGTTCGTACGTGGAAACTACCAAGAATCCCAAAGTCTTTTCGAAGGGATCAGTATCAATAGCAAAAGATAATACGCAGCTATACATTTAGAGTTCTCTCTATGAAACCTTATTTGGGTGCTTAATAAAGCATTGCCTGTCTTGTTTGAGCTTTTATAGCCATACTTCGTTGAGTAATGTCATGGTTCCCTTTCTAGAAAATGTTATCTTTGGTGATCTAAATAAAAAAGTTTCCTGGTTTGAGTTTCCTGGAGCATTATCTGATTTCCTTCTGTCTTTCTGACCTTGCTTACCTTTACCTGCCTGCTCTCTGAGATGAGCTCTTGTGTTACGCTGAGAGCAGAGACTTTAATTCCTCAGCTTTCCTGGATTTTTCTTTTCTTTCTTTCTTTCTTTCTTTTTTTTTTTTTTTTTTGTCTTTTTCGTTTTTATCGGTACCAGGGATGGAACTCACGACTGCCTCCTTGCAAGGCAGGCGCTTATGCCACTGAGCTAAATCCCTAGCCCCTTTCCTGGATTTTTCACATGTGTGGGTTTTGCAAGTTTTTGTACACAGGACCAGATGAGGACCCCGCCCCTCTGTTTATATCGCTAGGTTTCCCTTTTGCTCACGTATTTTTGTGCAGGTGAGGGCCAGTGGTGAGCTTCACACTGTTGGCATTTGTAACTTCTCCCTCCAGGGGACGTGTTCTGATGTCCTTCACATGCAGGACAGGCCACATGCAGGTTCCCACGGTGCCATACTTGGGTACATGAGACGCTCTCCAGCAGAAAGCCTTCCTTACCGTTAAAAGGAGCAGGCTAAAGCTTGCTGGCCTTGCTGTGTTCGGTCCCTTCACTGTGACAAAATGCCTGAGACAATCAACTGAAATGAGGAGGGTTTGCCTCGAGAGGAGCACAGAGGCTGTGTGGGCAGACTGCTTACTCCAGGGCACAGAAGAGGCAGAGGGCACAGGGACCAGGGACAAACCCCGGCCCTCAGAGCTCCGCTGTCACGGTCTGTTCCCTGTGGCTGGGCCTGGTCTTCTAAGTCGCCACCGTCTCCCATTAAGGCAAGCAGGTTATGATCAGGTTGGTGGATTTGTCCTTGAATGAAGGGTGGGAGTCCCCGTGAGCCAAGCCCTTCTGAAGCTCCCCCTGTGAACGTCGCCAAATGGGGATCAAGGCCTCAATGCAGAGCTTTTGGGGGCCATTAAAGGTTCCCACCATGCCTCTGCCATTCAGCAGTGTGCCTGCCTTGGCAGAGTCTTTCGGTGTCTTAGAAAGGCATGTGAGCCGTGGTCTCTCTCCTGGCCTTGTGTTTATGTGGCTTCAGCTTGGCGGCACCCCCTGCAGATGGTGATGCCGGTACAGGCGGGAACCTCGGCTTTTCCCCTCAGAGTGACACCCAGCATAGGACACACAGGAGAGCCAAGGGTCCTGCAGGGTCTGGAGTCAGTCTGGGGCATGAGATCACCTGTGCAGCTAGCTGTGTCTTTTAAGAACAAAACTACTGCCAGGCATGGTGGCCCACGCCTGTCATCCCAGCACTCAGGAGGCTGAGGCAGGAAGATCATTGTGAGTTCGAGACCAGCCTGGGCTACAAAGTGAGCTCAAGACCAGCCTGAACCACATAGCGAGACCCCGTCTCAAAAAGACAAAAAAAAAAAAAAAAAAAAAAAAAAAAAAAAAAGAAAGGGAAAAAAAAAGGAGAAGAAAGGACCTCATTGTCGAAGACTTGTTATATATTTAATAGGTAATTCGACCTAGTAGGAAAGTGACTCGGAACCCCGAGACCAAGGTGTTCCAGGCTGGGAAATCCCCACAGCATCCATTTTTCGGGGCTCTGATGAAAAGACAGGAAATGCACCATAAGCCGTTCATATTCATATATGCAAGTCCGTGTCACACTCGTGCCCACGTGGAGATGGAGAGCCTGGGACATGCTGGGCTCTGAAGCCAGGTGCACAGTTTTGAATATATTTTGATTTTCTGTCAGCGCAGAGCCACTGCCCACATCGGTCCATTAGCATGCGCACACAGTGTGGCGACCTCATCCAGTAACTGGCAGATTGGTCCCCGAGACATTCATGATCCCTTGCTTCTGAACAGGTCATCATTGTTGACCATACTTCCCAGACCGCACTGGAGGACTTCAGAAGTTATCCTCCCACCCGGTGGCACCCAAGCCAAGTTTAATCTGCGGGGGTAGCATTGAAATCCAGAGGGACACGAGTGGATCCAACCTTGAGTTAGCTGAATTCACCCCTTTTTAGCTTAGCTTGGGATAGGAGACCGGTACCTGTTGGTCAGAGAGGCAGCAAATTGAGATGAGTGACAGAAACAGGTCTGCAGTGTCCTTAAAAGAGAACTTTCAAGAGCCGTGTTTTTAGCCATGTGTGGTGGCACTGAATCAGCACACTCAGAGGCTGAGGCAGGAGGGTCTCAAGTTGGAGCTCAGCCTTAGCAATTTAGGACTTAGGCTCTGGCTCCAAAAACAATCAATAAAATGAGCTGTAATATCAAACGCTGGCGGGGCTGGGGGAAAAGGGCCCTTCTCCAGTATTGGTGGGGTGCAGACTGGGGCAGCCACTGTGGAGATCAGTGTGGAGACTCCTCAGAAACTAGGACTAGCGGTTCCATTTGATACAGTTACTTTCCTGTTTGGTATCTTCCTGAAAAAGCTAAAAAGCATCACACCACAGTGATACACGCAGGTTTATAGCAGTGTGGTTTGTAATAGGCAGGTCTTAGGAAACAGCCCAAGTGCCCATCAGCTGAGGAATGGATAAAGAAGATGTCAAGGTTTTTAATACAGTGGAGTAGTATGCTGCCACGAAGAAGGGCACACTCGGGACAGTCCAAGGTAAATGCACACACCTTGAGACGATAATCTTAAGAAAAACATGGAAACAAAACTTTCGTAAATAGAGAAGGGAGGAAGGGCTGAGGGGAGAGAATGGAAGTGGGGGGATTAAGTTACGTCATGCACAGGTACAAATTCTCCATGATGAATGTAATTATGTGGATCTAAAATGTTCCAATAAAATCTGATTGGAAAAAATAAAAAAAGGTGGGTGTCAGGCATCTGCCCAGCAACGTGACTGAGACTAGAAGACAACTGGCCCCTTACCCCCAGTAGGGCAGAGCGGGCTCTGCATACTGGCCTAGGTCCAAGGCCTTAAGGCCTGGCAACAGCCCTCGGGCCAGAGGGACAGCTCATTCCTGAAGCCTTTGAGGCCAAGCCGGTGTGGTGGCGCCAGCCTGCCATCCCAGCACTCAGGAGGCTGAGGCAGGAGGATGGAAAATGCAGGGACAGCGCAGGCCGCTCTGGGATTGGCTCTTGCAAGGCAGCCCTGGGCCTCCGGCCCTGGCCCCTCAACCACATAGCTGTGGTGGAACACAGACCCCAGGGGCTGCCACCCTAATTGTGTGAGCGAAGGTGCCAGTCCCAGCCCTGAGCTCTGGGGACTCCACTCCGTTCTGGAGGTGGGCTCCCAAGTCTGAGCAAGCACAAAAATGTGACACGAGCCCCCTTGTCATGGCCACCCGTGCTTCTCCTTGGGGATAAAAGAAAAAACGTTTCTTTTGGATTCCGGCGCTGACGGATGCCAGAGTCTGAAATCCGTGGTCTTCATTGTGCTAGTCTCCCTCAGTCTCTCTGTCTCTCTTTTTAGATAGGGTCTCACTATATAGTCCAGCTCGAATTCACAGAGACCCTCCTGCCTCAGCCTCTCACGCGCTGGTGCCCCGCCACACCGGTCTGCAACAGTCCCTGAACAAAGTCCCTCCTCATTCCACATCTGCTGTTGACAAAGCCAGCACAGGTCACCCTCATTGCACAGGTCGAAGCCCTCAAACCCTCCGGCCGTCCATCTAACGCTGCCACGCCCCACCTGGCTGGGCAGTATCTCCAAAATAGCACACCTGCCACCTTAAAGGGTCCCGAGTCCCCCTCCTACGCTGGACGGCTTCCCAAACTGGCCCCTCCCCCATTCACCACCAGGCTGACCGCTTGCTGCAGCCCCCGCCCACCCTCAGCCCAGGACACCTGGCAGCCTGGCCCGCACCCACAGTCTCTAATCCCCTGCCGCATCTGAGCTATTAAGGCGGCGACGCCACGCCCCTGAGTTCTGATTGGGCAACGCTTATGGCTCCCTCCATGATTGGACTATGATTCTGAGATCCGCGCCTTTTATTGGACAGACCTTCGGGTCTCGCTGTGGAAGCCGTGATCGGATATTTTCCCCAGAATCCGTCCCCTAGAGCCTAAGTGACAGCTCTAGACTCTCGAGTCTCAAGTGGGCCATTCAAAGAATGCTGTCTCAGCCCCGCCCCGCTCACGCCCTCCGAGGACCCGATTTGCCACGCCCCCCCATAGCCCGAGTGACAGGTACACCCTGGACCCGCCCGGTACTGTCGCCTGCTGGGTTAAGATTGCTCTGCAGCCTCCAAAGCGAGCTGGGACGCTCAGATTAACTAAGCGAAAAGAAATCGCCCTGCGTGGTGGCGCATGCTTGCAACCCCAGCACTTGGGAGGCTGAGGCAGGAGCATTGCTGCCTGGGCTACTAGTGAGGTCAAGGCCATCCTGAATTACATAGGGAGAACCCTCTCAAAACAAACCAACTAACAAACAAATGAGGTCATTAACGGCTGCTCATAGCCCTATCTGATGGCACACACCTCTAACCACAGCACTCTGGGAGGCTGAGGCAGGAAGATGGCAAATCAGGGCCCAGCCTGGACAATTTAGCGATTTAGTGAAACCACTATAACATAAAAAAGTGATGGTGGATGTGGACAGCTGGGTTCCGCTGTGTGTGTGTGTGGGGGGGGGGGAGTTGTTCGTTTAGTGCCTTTTACTGGTGCACACCAGGGGTTTCATTTGGCACATCTACACATGTGCATAACTTTGGTCCCCTAAGCTGCCCCAGCCCCTGTTCACGGGACATCCGCACCGCTCCTCCCGCCCTGGACTCCCCCGGCAGGGAGCCCGTGAGGTCTGAATGGTCCCCTTCTTTCTCTTGACACGAGCTTCTCCTTTATCCGTGCCTCTGCTGCGCCCGCACCGTTAAGAGAGTTTTAGAAACGCACAAAACATTGCCACGTGCGGGTTCAAGGGCAAATGCCCGAAAAACATCACCTCTGCCACCCGCACAAACTCGGGTTCTGTCCCGGGGCTCGGGAGGCGGCTCATGGCGGCTTCCGGGGTGCAAAGCCCTCGACTCAATCCCCACAATCGCGATGAAAACAAAGAAAAAAAAAAGATAAACTTTAAATAGGTACTTCTGGGAAGCTTTGATACATACGTGCGGCGAGCAGAGCTCTGGGTTGAAAGCGGGACCTGACTTGCATATTTTTGTTTGAATTATTCCATTAGACAGCAAATGCAAAAATGCTCTGAGGGGCTCACTGAGATGAAAGGATTTAGCTTTCCTCTCTCTGTGAAAACTCACGGACCACGCCAAGGGTTTCATTATCTAATGAAGGCCCACTCCGTGGCATGAGAGGGACTGAAGGAGGCTTCCCCTCTCAAATGAACGGGCACGAGCCCGGCCCGCGCGGCAGCATACATCAGCATTCAGGAGGCCGAGGCAGGAGGATCGCTGAGCATTCAAAGCCACCCTGGACTACACAATGAGCCCCTGTCCCAAAAATAAATGGATGAATGAATTTCAGCTCAGACCACTCAGCATGGCAAATCTAAATCCTGGGAGGTGCGGTTTCCTGAGCCCCAAAGCCACGCGGGTTCCCTCACTCCGGGGCTGGTTGCTCCCTGCAGTGGGCTGCGTGTGCGTCGTCAGGTGCTGAACCGTTTCCACCGAAGTCCTAAGTGCTGCCACTCCGGCATCCACCAGGCCAGGAAGGTGGGGGCGTGGCCAAGTCACGGCGCATGCGCACTCCCCCCCCACGCCTCCCTGGCTCGAGGTCAGCACCTTCCTCCGCGCACATTATTTTCCAAGCGTGCAAAGCGAGCCCGACGGACACAGTGAACGTTCAACTTTTTTAAAAAGAATTTTCTTACACTTAAAAGACACATCGCCATGAATCCCCCTCAAAATCCTCCCTCTCATTTCAAACACATGTACTGATGGTTCCTGCCACCCTGTGAGCAGCCCTGAACTCTTCTTCCCCGAGTGTCTTTAGTTGTGACTTTCATTTATTTTACAAGGTCTCACCATGCGGTGCAGGCTGGCCTCAGACTGAGTGACCCTCCTGCCTCAGCCTCCCGAGTGCTGGCATTACAGCCCGGCCTTTCTGTGGCACAGCACCTGGCATACCTAACTTTTATCACACCTAAGGACACTCTCCAGCACTGCTGCCCAAAAGCGTCTCAGGATAGTGTTACAAGTGAGGGGCAACTGGGGGGTGGGATACAGGGCTGCGTCCTTTATTGTACCAAAGTTTTAAAACTTGAAGCCACGTCCTGTTTTTTATCGCATCTTGTATTAAGCGCCTTTATGTGTCCTAAGTGGAAACTGAGGCATCGGGAAGCTCTGTAGCAACTGGCCAACCATCTCCCAGGCCGTGGTTAGCGCTGGCGCCCAGCTAGGCCCAGTCTCCGCGAGAGACCTGCCAGGAGGAGTGAAATCAGCTCCATCGAGAAAGCATCTGCCGAGAACTCAGGCTGGAAGCGCAGACCAAAGTAACAAAGTTAACAGGAAAACATGCTCCAATCAGCAACTGTCCAAAATAACCCTTTCTCTGAGCCCTCGCTGCCTTCTGAACCGCCGAAAGCTCCGCCCATTAAATCACAGACAGTAAACCTGGTGGAGTGGTGTCGCCTTGCCATTCTAACCTCGGAGGCTGAGGCAGGAGGATGCCGCGACTTGAGACCCTGTCTCTGAAAGTCAACCACTCCATCCATCACGGATGGTGACTGAGGGCTGCTCTCGGGATGCACGACCGGCCTTCTCCTGGCCCCGCATTGCCTTGCTCACAATCGGTATCCATATCCAACCCGGTGGCGGGGCTCAGGTAAGGGGGTTCCGAGCACACAATCCATCTCGCGGTCCGCCCCGAGGTCCAGACCCGGTGTGACCCGGTCCACGCGTGAGTCGGATTTGCTCCGAGCAGAAGCAGGTCCTGCGGCTCTCAATTCCATCCAAACCCCGCCTTGCCCCAGAATCCCACGACAGGACCGTGGAACCCTGCTCCGCCCTTTGACCCATCCGCCCCCGGGCGCGCCCCACCCTCGCCGATCTCCAGACGCCCAGGAAACGCGGAGAAGCGGCGGTAGACAAAAGAGCAGCCGGCTCCACCACTCACCGCGCTCCCATTTCCGGTCAGGGAGCTGCCGGAAGCGGAAGAGGAGGTGTTTGCGGTTTCTGATTGGTGAAGACTTTAAGATGGGCGAGAACTGCCGCGTCCTCCAACCGCGAATCAGAGGAATGCTACCCCGCTTTCTGGGACGCGATTGGGCTCTGTGTTATACCCGCCCAGTTAGGGCGTGTCCAAAGATGGAATTCGTTTATGGGCGTAGCTTTAAAACGCATTTCCTCAGGGGCGTGGCTATGGCAAAAAAAAAAAAAAGGTTTCCCGAGGCGGTTGAGACCTTGGTCTCTGGAGCAATCACAGCCCGCCCCGTCTCCCCGCCCGCATTGCCCAATGCACAATAAACGCTAAAATGTGCAAAAAAATGTGCTCATTTCCTCCACCGCTCTTCCCTTGCTAACACATTCGCATCAAAGACACCATGTGTCTTTGTTTGAATGGCCGTTATTTCTTACAGAAAGGCACTCTGGTGCCGGGCATGGTGGCACACGCCTGCAACCCCAACACTCAGGAGGCTGAGGCAGGAGGATCAATGCGAGTTCCAGCCCAGCCTGGGCTACAAAGTGAGCTCAAGGCCAGCTTGAACTGCATAGTGAAAGCTCTTCTGAAAAAGACAAAAAAGACACCCCCCCCCAAAAAAAAAAGAGCTCTGCCTGGCGTGGTGTCGCACGGCTGTCATCTTAGCACCCCGGGAGGCTGAGGCAGGAGGATCGCAAATTTGAACCCAAGGTAGGCAATTTGACGATTTGGCGAGACCCTGCTTCAAAAACATTAAAAAAGGGCTAGGATGTAACTCAATGCAAAGACCCTGGGTTCATACTCTAGTAACACACGCACACGCACACACACGCACGCAAGGAAATCTTGTTTCATTCGTTGCTCTACACGTGGCATAAGAAACACGTGGTGATTCCCACATTGGCCACCAGAGGGCGAACTATCTTACCTTTTTTTCACATCTGGGACTCTTTCATTGTTTGCTGGAAAAACCAGCAAACACTGAGTAAGTAGAGGTCTTAGCCCTTGAACTGTGTCCCCCGTCCCTAGAAACAGTCTGGTGACAGCCTTGGAGAAGCTTCCTGAGACGTTCAGGACAAAAGTGTGTATGTTCTATAATTAACACTGCACGTGGCGTCTATCACACACCTGTTTTCGAAGGACTTAGGGAGGCTCAGACAGGAGATCAGGCGTTCAAGGCCACTGTGGACAATTTCGGGATAGCCTGTCTCAAAACAAACAAGCAAGCAAGCTAAAAATCCTTGACCAGCGAATTTGAAATGGATGACCTCATCTTCTGGGAATTAGTCAGCGGTACTGCAATACACAGATTCACCAGCAGAGGGAGCCGGAGACCGCGCGTTCTGCCGGCAGCCGGAACGGGGTGGGGGAGGGCACATTCTGCCCCTTCCCGCCTCGCCAGCCGGGCCTCCCGCGAATCCAAGGCCCTCATTTTGCAGCCCGGCGTGGAATCGGTCATCGCCTGATGCCAGGCTGGAGGTGCGGCTCTGCGGAGGGCGCTTGTGTAGCATGGGCGGGGTCCATCCTCAGCGATGCCAAAAATAAAACAAATATCCCGGCCTGGAGCCACAGGCCTGTCATCCCAGCCCTCGGGAGGCTGAGGCAGGAGGATGTAGCTGTGAGGAGTTCGAGGCCAGCCTGGGCTACAAAATGAGTTTTTAAGGCCAGCCTAGAATATACACTGCGGCCCTGTCTAAAAACAACTTAATAATTAATTAAATTTAATTAAAAACCAAAAGTAAACTACTCCTACATTTTAAAAATGAATAAAGGAAAGAATAAAAAGAATGTTTTGAACCGGAATTGCACAGAGGACCTTGCACTTGCCAGGCAGGCGCTTATGCTGTGGAGCCACATCCGGCTTCCTGTATTATTTTAACCCAGAGCCACAAGTGGTCGAGCGTTTTGTTTTTTGAGTCCGGGTCTCGCTATATAGTGGAGGCTGGCCTCTCACTCACGGCCATCCTCCTGCCTCAGCCTCCCGATGACCGGCTTGAGCCCCCACACCTGGGCACAAAGTGAGACCTGGGACCCAGCATCTAAGCTGGTCACCATGGAAACACCCCGGCCCTGTCACCGCCAGCCAGAGACAGAAGACACAGAGTCAATGGGACCAGCTCAGAGCCAGCCTACACAGCCCTGGTGGGGACAAGGGTCCAGAGGAAACGCAGGCTCCCCTGGGAGGCACCTCAGACCCTCAGCTGAGGCCCCCCAGGACAATCAGCACCAAAAACCAATGTATGGCGGGTGTGGGGGCTCACGCCTGTCACCCCAGCACTCAGGAGGCTGAGGCAGGAGGATCTCTAGTTGGAGCCCAGCCTGGGCTACTGAGAGGCCCTGTCTCAAAATACAAAAGAAAAAGGGCCAGGCTGCACTTCGGCTCCCAGTGCAACAGGGGGAACAAACGGAGGAAGAGAAGGCGACTGGGGTCCCCTCCCGCAGCCGGACGATGGCCTTCAGCTGGCCCAGCTGTGGCCACCCACCTGTCACCGCAGACCGGAAAGCCAGCGCGCCTTTCCACCGGGTGGCGGGCCGACCTCAGCGGTGCAGGGCGCCGGGAGGCCTCGCTCCGTGCAGCAGGGCTCAGCACCCTGCACCGCAGGGCCCCAGGGGCCTCTGCACCCCCACCCCGCGCCGCCTGAGGCCTCACTGTCGCCCCTGCCCAGGTCCGTTGTGCTCTCGGGAAGTAGCCAGGCTGGCCTAGAACTCACAGCGATCCTCCTGCCTCAGCCTCCTGAGTGCTGGGATGGCAGGCGTGCGCCACCATTTACACCTGCAGTCCCCGTCCCCACCACCACGCCGTGGACGCAGCCTCAGCGGTAGGACCCAGCATCGCGAGTGCTGGACACAGCAGGGTCCACAGGCTGTCACCCCTGAGCCACTGAGATTCTGTCCTGATGATGCCAATCCAAGCCACATTTGAAGAAAACTAAGAAGGCAGACAGGGAGTGGTGAGCACATCCGTGTTCCCTGCACTCTGGGAGGCTGAGGCAGGAGGGTGGCAAGTTTGGGAGACCTGCTTCAAGATAAAATAATAATAAAAACAGACCCTGGGCTCAACCCTCAATTCTGTCTAAAAAGAAAAAATTTTTAGGGAACTATTCAGGGGAATGAGGGGTTGCGAGGCCCCAATAAAGAGGTGACAGCCTCTAAAGCAGATGTCTGAAGGAGGTGAAGACAAACCGGTGGCTGTGCCCAAGCAGAGGGAATAGCAGTGCAAATGTCCTGGGGCGGCAGAAACTGAGCCTGGCCCTGTGGAACTTTGGCTCCTCCCCCACCATATGGGAAAATTTTCACACGGGCCTGGGCACAGCCCAAGGACTCCGACCTCCAGAGCCACTCACATCCGGGAAAGTTTCCTTGTCTCCCCTTTATCTCTCTCTCGGCTCCCATCCTGCCTCCCAGTGATTTCCTGTCCTGTCCTTGAACCCCAAGATAACTGTGGCAGCTTGGGCCCCAGAGCCTGACTCCCAGGCCAGGGCAGAAGAGGACATACCTGGGCGGCCTGTGTAGTCTGAGGCTGGGCTCAGTCCAGGACCGCAGGACCCATCAGGCTCTCTCCAGAAAGGGACTTGAAGCGTCATTGCCACCACACCAGGACGCCATGCCCCGGGAGGCTGAGGCAGGAGGACTACAGATCAAAAACTAGCCTGACCTACATACGGGGACTGTCTTCAATCAGTGAGGAACATTGATCCTGATCTAAGGTCTGGGGTTAAAACGCCAAAGATTCCACTCTGGGAGGCTGAGGCAGGAAGGCTGAAAAGCTCGATCTCAGCCTGGATAATTTAATAAAATAGTGAAACTCTGCCTCCAAATTTAAAAATTTTTTTAAAAGGCCCGGGGATGGAGCTCGGTGCCAAAGGCCTGGGTCAAAAATCCCACCCCACTGGCCACCTGGGTCACAAGCCAAACCAGAGCACAGCTAAACACTATCAGACCTGTCTCCGAACATGCATTTGCTACTCGCCTTCTCCGAGCCCCACGCCCTCCTAAGTATCCGCGCCCCAGCCCGAAACCCTAAACCGCCAGCAGCTCAACAAGCCATCCCTTTCCGGTGCGGGACCGCAAGGGTTAAGCAGAGGCCCGGGTTCTTTGATTGACAGCAGGGCAGACAGCCCGCGGGATTCAACCAATCAGCAACGGAGGGCGAGGCCCACGTGGGAAAGCGACCTCGGGATTGGCCGGCGCCTTCAGTGCCCGCTCGCCGAGCGCGATCCCACGTGCAGCGGTGTCTCTTCCATTGAGAGCTTCGCGGTCCCGGTGGAGGGGGCGGGGCGAGGGGCGGGGCCGAGGGGGTCAACTTGGAGGGGGCGGGGCTTCTGCGTCCAGCTCTGCCCTGTCCCTCTGGGCCGTGCTGGTGCTGGCTGGCAGGCTGTTTCCCCGAGGGCACCGGGAACTGGGGAGGGGGCTGGAGGGGTCCCAAGGGGCGGAACTGAAGCCAGGAGGATATGGCTGCTGGGAAGCGACTAAGGGAAATCGGAGCTCTTTCGGGGGCAAACTCCTACTCCTCCTTCAAAACCCATGGCCAATAAACTGTCGTGCTGTAGGAAACTCAAAACCAAGGTTCGCTGGGTGTAGTGGCGCACGCCTGTCGTCCCAGGGAGGCTGAGGCAGGAGGAGCACCAGGGTCACCCAGCCTGGGCAACTCAGCAGTGTAGGAAAATCTTGGCTCCCAAGCAGAACACCGGTGCATGGGGACTGGGGTTGGGGTGAGGGAACCGGACAGACGGATGGACGCAGGCCTGTAATCTCGGCACTCTGAAGGCCGAGGCAGGGTTTCCAGGAGTTCAAGGCCAGCCTGAAGTACAGAGTGAGACCCCGTGTCGAACAAACAAATAAGATCCATGAAAATCTTAAAGTGCCACCTGGGTCTGGGGGATGGGCATCAGCTGCTGCGACCAAGACTCCTCCCAGTGCGGTACCCCGTGGCGGCTCAGCCCTTTGGGGGTTCCCTTGGGTCCAGGCAATGCTGGAGGTCAGAGGGGGAGGGAGGGGAGGCGTGGTCGCTTGTGATCCCCGGAATCAGCTGAGGTCTCAGGGCGGCTTGGGTGTCTGTGAGGACTTGTCGGTTTTGTTTTTGTTTACTTGTTTTTGAGACAAGGTCTCCCGGTGCTGGTCTCGAACTCGCAGCGATCCTCCTGCCTCAGCCTCTCGAGTGCTGGGCTCACAGGCCTGCGCCACCACGCCTGGCTTTTTCTTTGTTTTGTTTTTCTCCCCAGTTCTAAGGATTGAAGCCAGGCCTTCAGAAACAGAGATTATTTTGAGACAGGGTTTTCTAAATCCCTAGATTGCCCAGGATAAACTCAAATTTGTGACCCTCGAGTCTCAGCCTTCCTCCCCAGGCCTCTCAAACAGACTGCAACTGAACTCAAGGTGAACAAGAGAAATGGACCTTGTGAGTCAAAGCCGGGTGGCTGTGGCTGGCGCCAGTGCGGGTGCCCGAGCCATCCCTGACTGGGGCCCTGGAACAGTGCTCCCCTGGAGGACTGGTCCCTGAGCCCCTCCAGTGCACCCACAGGGCTGCACCTGAGCGCTCAGGGACTCAGAAATCATGGAGAAACCTCAGGAGAACCAGGTCATCCCCGCACTCGGGAGGCTGAGGCAGGAGGATCACTGCAAGTTCAAGACCAGCCTGGGCTACACAGTGAGCTCAAGGCCAGCCAGAACTGTATACTGAGACCCTTCTCAGAAAGACAAAAGAGAAAAAAAGCGCTTTGACCCCACCTTTCTGCCTCTGGGGGCGGGTGGGGGACATCTAGCCACTCCGTGTCCTGCAGAGACAGCCCAGCAGCTGAGCAGGTCCCCTAGCTACCCAGGGGAACAATGCCAGGCAGGCACCAGGGTCTTGAGTCCCCCATACCCTAGACAGCCTGCCCTCTGGCTCGGGCCCTATTTGGGGACCCTCCCTTTGGGGCGGTTTGAGCCAGGGTCTCCCTGTGTAGTTCAGGCTGGCCTTGAGCTCGCTGAGATCCTCCCGCCTCAGCCTCCAGGTGCTGGGATGACAGGCGAGAGCCGCCGCCCGGCTGTCCTGTGGGTTTTCTTGATTGTTCCTTGAACACCCACCAGTAAATCCACGCTTTGGCTTCCTTCTGGGCACTGTGCAAAGTTAAAGCCTTGCTGGTCGGTCTCGGTGGCAAACACTTGGGACTCGGGCACTCTGGGAGGCTGAGGCGGGAGGGTGGCGAGGCCTGGCCAAGCTGTGCCGATTAGCGGCTTAGACCTCGTCTGAAAACATGAAATACGAGCTGGGCGGCCAAGTTCTCAGGTCACACTGCAGGACCACCGAACAAACAAACAGGAAAAGCTGAACTTTTTTAACAATGTCAGGAACTAAGTTAGATTATTGGCTGCTCAAAAAAAAAAGACAGGCAATAAGCAGGATGCACTCAAATTGTAAACAAACACCGGCAGGGTGTGGTGGCTGACACCTACACCGGCAGCCATCAGGAGGCCGAGGCAGGAAAGTTCAAGGCCAGCCTGGGCTACACAGCCTAGAAAGGAACAAAGAGAGCGGAGGATTTTTGATTTTTTAGCTCAAGCAAGGTTTAGGGGGAGAGTGATGCTCAGGACAAGGCCCCATAATTAGAGCCCAGACTGCCTGGAGAGAAGGGGCGGGTCAGCCACCCAGGCTATGCAAAGGCCCTGAGGCCAGGCCTGGGTTAGGGCAGAGACAGGAGGGAAGTGCAATGTGGCCTTCAGGTGACCTGAAATGGAATCCCCTGAGCCCCTGAGGCACTGTCCCTGGGGCGGTGCATGTTGCAGCCTATTTAAGAGGAGGATCAGAGAGGTTGTGAAGTCACCCAGCAGAGTCTGCTGTGGCATGGGAGCCGAGCTGGCTCTCCCAGTCGCCTCGAAGGTCAGATACCGTGGTGCGGTTCGCTTCTCCACGCTGCCGATGGATCTTGAAGACAAAGACAAGGTGGGTGGGAGCCCTGGAGGGCAGGTGGCGAGCACCGTGCTTCGGGAAGGTCATCACCTTAGTGCGCCCCCATCCCTTCCCCTGATCCTGGGCATGGACCCCAGGGGCTTTGCACTGAGCTGCATCTGCAGGTTTTTGTTTCGAAACAGGGTCTCACTTAGTCACCCAGGCTGGGCTCCAGCTTGTGACCCTCCTGCCTCAGCCTCCCAGAATGAGGATCACAGGCAGGTCTCGCGACCTAGGGCTGCCTGTCCTGCTCCCGGCTTCTCCGGGACTCAGGCTGTGCCCATGTGGCGCTGGGCTCCTCATGCACGGCAGAGGGGTCCGTGTGGGGCCCCTTGCCAGCCAAAGCGCCTGCCCCTCCTGCCCCCGCCTGTCCTCCCGCCACCTGGCCCTTTCTCTGGGGTGCTGGCCGCGGCTCAGCCTGAGCCAGCTGTGACTGGCAGGGCGCCAGGGCCGAGTCTGCAGCTTAGCAGCTCCGGGCAGGAAGCCGCCAGAGCACAGCTATCCATTCAGCAGGGCCTGGGCTGTCACCTGCCTGCCACCCAGGCCAGGATGCCAGTGAAGAGGCAGGGGAGGGCCGGGGGAGGAACAGAGGTTGTCAGTGAATCCGTCCAGGGATTGGGGTAGGACCGGAAAGTGGAGGTGGGGCAGGCAAGCTTGAGGTCCTGAAATCAATTTCCGATACCTCTACCCCGCCCCAAAAAAAGCTGGCTGGGAAGGTGACACTTAAGCAAAGACCAGAGCCCTGCTGTGGAAGTCTGGGACGGGGAGAAGAGTGTGGAGAGCGTGGGCCATGCAAATGGCCTGGGGCAGCACAGAGCTCCGAGGTGCAGCCCCTGTGGCTGGAGCAGAGGGAGGAGGGGCGCAGGGGAAGCGGGGAGGGGACAGACCGGCCCTGCAGGCTGCAGGAGGACTTGGGCTCCGTCCCCAGCCAGGTGGGAGCCCTGGAGGGCTGAGGGCAGAGGGGGGACCTTGCAGATTCAGGTGGCTGCTGTAGAGATGACAGGAAAGGGAGTGGGGATGTAAATATGGTTGGGACCAGTAATGGAGCCGGGCATGGGGACGCAGCCTGTCATCCCAGCACTCCGGGAGGGTGAGGCAGGAGGATCACAAAACTGAGCCCAGCCTGGGCTGTTTACAGGTCAGGTGAGATGTCGCCTAAGTCTTTCCCATGGCCCAGGTTGCGCTGACCCTCCTGCCTCAGCCTCCAGAGTGCTGGGATGACAGGCGTGCACCACCGGAGCCCTGATCGAGCCCAAAATTTTAAAAGGGGCTGAGATGATCCTGGGGAAACCCCTGACTCCTGAGTTTCCCTGGGGTGCTTTCACGGTCTGAACCTCTGAATTTCCCCCCTTGCAAAATGGAACGGCCGGCGGCCTGCTGACAGGGTCGGCGCTGCCCGAATGGCCCGGGGCTAATTCCCCTATCCTGGTTTCTGGTCTTGGCTGTAGGCGGAACCCGGCCCTGAGCGGTATTAGCAAACTTTTTTTTTTTTTGAGACAGGGTCTCACCTTGGAGCTCTGGCTGGCTTTGGGCTCCTAGTGACCCTCCTGCCTCAGCCTCCTGAAGGCTGGGATTGCAGGCGTGCACCGCCACGCCCTGCATGGTTTTTAATTTTGAGACAGCATCTCACTAAACTGTTAAATTGCCCCCAAGCCCAGCTCCAATGTGTGATCCTCCTGGCTCAGCCTCCCTAGTCCAAGGATTAGAGGTGATGACACACCTGCCTCTTTATAGGTGACCCTCAGGACAATTTTCTTGTGTTTTGTTGTTTCCTGTTTTTTGTTTGTTTGTTTTTTTGTTGTTTTTTGTGTGTGGGAATCGAACTCATGACCTTGTACTTACCAAACAGGTGCTCACACCTTGTTTCCTGTGTGTGTGCATATTTTTGTGTGTTTTGGGTTTTTGTTGTTTTTTTATTTTTATTATTTTTTTTTAAGACAGAGTCTCACTATGTGGTTCAGGCTGGCCTTGAGCTCACTTTGTAGCCCTGGCTGGTCTTGAATTTGCAATCCTCCTGCCTCAGCCTCCTGAGTGCTGGGATTACAGGAATGTGTTTTTTTGTTCAGGCTTTCTTTTTGTTTATCTTTTGTTTTAAGACAAAGCCTTGCTAAATTTCCCCAGGCTGTGTTCAAACTCAGAATTCTCCTGCCTCAGCCTCCCAAGCAGCTGGGATTACAGATGTGTCCCACCCCGCTTGGTTTATGGGTAGCTACAAACTTATTTATTTTTGGTGCTGGGGACTGAACTCATGACTTTGAGCTTGCCAAGCTGGAGCTTCAGCTGCTGAGCTAAATCCCCAGCCTATGGGCAGAGATTTGAATGGAAATTTAAAAAGCTCTGTTCCCAAGCTAGGTGTGGTGACCCACGCCTGTCATCCCGGCGCTCAGAGGCTGAGGCAGGAGGGTCTCTGAGTTCAAGGCCAGCCTGGCCTACACAGGGAGGCCCTGTCTCCCAAAAAGGTTGACGTGCAGTTGGTTCTTCTTGCCATTTGGGGTCTTGGGCGGGGGATGGAGCTTGTCACCCTCCTGCCTCGGCCTCCCGGGTTCTGGGATGGCAGGCCTGCGCACTTTGCCCAGCTTTCCAGGGGCATACACTGGGAAGTCGGGCTGCTTGGGGTTTCCAAGCCTCGACTGATGGGGTCCCCCCTCTCTAGGTTGTGAGTCCCTTCGGGTTCGCACCCTCCCCGGCCCAGGGGCGCCCGGCCTCCTCCAGGAAACCACGTGAGCAGAGAAGGAGGGCGCCAGCGCCCCACCAGACCCCAAAAGTTGAGAAACCCCAGGAGCGGGATGGCAAAGCCCCGGGGGCCCCCAGGCCCCGCGTGTGGTGGCCCCCACGGGCAGAGGGCAGCCAGGAGGAGCCCCTGCCCGCCCTGCTCATGTCCTGTAAGCCTGAAGCCTTGTGGCGGCCAAATGTCCACTCCAGGAGCCTCAGGGCCACTTCCGCTAACCAAAAGGTGGCAGCCCGGAGCCCCAGGAGTAAGTGTCCCTTCCTTTGGTGTGGCGGGGGGGGGGGGGGGGGGCCTCCGTGGGCCGGTCCAGGGACCCCGCTGTGACTCTCCATCTTCCCCCCATCCCGTTGCCATGGCAACAGCGTGGGAGCCAGGCCTGGTGAGTAAACACTGAGCAGCCTGGACAGCAGGACGGAGGGGCAGCTGCTGGGCTCGGGGCGCCCGAGGGCAGGGTCCCCCCGGGAGGGCACAGGAGGTCACCCCGCATGGTGGCTCCTCCGGCCACTCTGGGGAATCGGGAGCCGGGGTGGGGGGGAGCGCGGTGCCCCCTGCCCCGCTCCCCTGGGTGCCCTGGCGCCGGGGTCCCGGGTGCCCGCGGGGCCCTGGTGACTCCCGACTCCTACAAGGAGAAGGCCGAAGGCCCGGCGCTGCTGAACTTGGAGACTTCGGATGAGGACGCCCCCGATTCGCGTAAGGAGGCCACGGGGTGCGGGAGGCTGGGGGCGTTGGCAACCAGGGGTGCCCAGGTGCCCGCTCAGCCGCCCTGGTCTCTGTCAGTTACCGACTCCTGGGAGGACCTGGAAGAGGACCTCAGGCCGCACCGCACGGCCCAGGTGAGGCCCGGCCCAGCCCCACCTCCCGGGTGGGCACTGCAGGGGGAGGACCCTGCACCGTCCCCATCTGGTCCCTGTCCCCACAGGAACCCAGAGGAGCCTGCTCCTTCCTGGAGCCCCAGTGAGTGTCTGCACTGAGTGCCTGCTGGTGGGGGGGGAGCGCCTGTCTGTCTCTCTGTCCCCAGAGGTGTCGGTCTGTGTTCCTTTCTGGTCAGCACCGGGCAGTGCCCTGGAAGCAGAGTGGCACATTCACATGACCCTCATGTGAGGAGTGGTTCTGGGCACAAGGGACTGGGGAAGAGATCGTGTGAAAGACGGGCAGGTGGGAGGAGGAAGGGGCAAAATAGTTAGAGCCCTACAGGATGAGTAGGAGTTTTCTCTATTGGGCAAAAGGGAGAAGGGTGTGGTGGTGAAAGCAGAGGGGGACTATCTGGAGTGTGGTTAGAGGTTCTGCATGGGGACACAGCCTGAGAGGGAGGCTCCCTAATATCCAGAGACCGACACTGCTTTGGAGCTTGGTAGGAGGCTCTCCCGGGGCACGGGAATCCCAACCAGGCAGGGCGCCCCGAGTCCTCTCTGCTCCTCTGCAGATTCGGGAACTACAAAACTGTGCAGGACTCATGGGAACGGTGGGGCGCCACGCCCGGGCAGCCCGAGAGCCTGGCCTTGCCGTGCCGGGTGCAGAGGCTGCAGGTACTGCCCCACGGAGCCCACGTGCTGGCCACGGCCGTGAGCAGCTTCAGCCGCCACGTGTTCACCTGCGGCGTGGGCGGCCTCAAGGTGTGGCACCTGGACAACCAGGTGGCCCAGCAGAGGGTCCCGGAGAGTGACATGCACTGGCCCGTCCAGGTGAGAGGCGGCAGGAGCAGGAGGGCCCTGGGGGAGGGTGGGCACACCAGGATGCACCGCCCTGTCACTGTCCCCTCACAGACCCCGGGCGCCTACCTGCGCGCCTGCCTGCTGGCCCCCGACGGCAGCAGGCTCTTCGCGGGCGGCCACCACCTGCCGGGCGTGAGCACCTGGGACCTGAGGGCCCCGACCCTGCACCAGCCGGACCTGCTGCCCTGCGAGGGTCTCTCCTGCCAGGCTCTGGACACCAACCACCGCGGCAGCCTGGCCTTCGCCGGCTTCAGCAATGGCACCGTCAGGATCTGGGACCTCCGAGACCGGAAAGCAGTCAAGTGCGGCCCGGGGAGAGGCAGGCAGGGCCGGGAGGGGGACCCGGGAGCTCACACAGCTCGTGTTGGAGGAATTCTGGTGCCAGCCCTGATGCTGCAAGCTGTCATCCCAGCACTCAGGAGGCTGAGGCAGGAGGGTCCTGTGGGTTCAAGGCCAGGCTGGGCTACACAGAGAGACCTGCCTCCAAATAAAGAGGGCTGGGGTGCAGCCCTGAGAGCCGAGGGGGGAGGTGGCATGTCCAGGGACACGGCCCCAGTCAGAGTCACACGCTGACCTCTCTCCGGGCAGGGACCTGCCCGGCCGGCAGGGTGAGGCCAACAGCGTGGTCGTCAAGGACGACACGGTCTGGACCGGGGGCCTGAACGGCTGCCTGCGCTGCTGGGACCTGAGGGCGGCATCTCGGAAGGTCCAGAAGCACCTGTTCAAGTCTCAGGTGCGGCGCCCGCTGGGGACCCACAGTCCTCAGTCCCCATGTCCACGGGGTGGACATGTGAGACAGTCTGTGTCTCAGCCTGGGCCGGCCAGGTCCTGGACCAGGCTCGGGGTCTGACCGCGCTGCTCCCCCAGATCACAAGCATGTCACAGAGCCCCTGGGAGGACTGGCTGCTCGTGGGCCTGGCCAGTGGCCTGCACTGGCTGCAGCCCACCCTCAAGGGCCAGGCGCACCTGGCAGGCCACAAGAACGGGGCCATCCTGGACCTCAAGTTCTCCCCATACGGTAAGCGGCCACCGAGGTCCTGCCTGCCCCGGGGGACACGCCACTGTCCTGGGTCACAGCGGGTGGCCAGGGACGGGACAGGCCCTCTGGTTGGGTGTCCGGCTGTCCCCATCCTTTGTGACGTGGTCCTCTCTGTGTCCTCCAGGCCAGTGGTGGGTCAGTGTGGGCACGGACAGGATGACCACCATTCACAGCACGCCCAGCGGGACCACGGAGTTGCAGGTGTGCCAGGGTGGAGGAGGATGCTGGGGACCCTGCAGTGTCCCCCAGACGGACCCCAGGGCGGGGGAGCCGCCTGACTCTGCCCCCCGCCCTCCAGGTACCCGAAAAGGCCTGCATCACCTGCTGTGACGTGTCCGCCAACAACCGGCTGATCGTGACGGGCGCCAGGAGCCGCGCCTCGGTGTACCAGCTCACCTACTGAGGGTGTCGCCAGCCGGCTGGTTTGCATAGCGGAGGCAAACGGGCAGAGGCCTTGTGTAATAAAGCAAAAGTGAAAAGCCAGCCCTGTCCTGTGCCCTCCCTGCCCTCAGGGTTAGATGGGGCCTGAGGTCCCTCCCGAGAGTGTCTGGGGAAGCGGGAGGTGACTGCCCCCGGGCACACCGCTAACCAGGACCACGGAGTCAGGGGCCAAGGACACCACTCAGCAGCCTGCAGTGCCCAGGATGCCCCACAGGATGCCCAGCCCCGTGCACAGCAGGGACATTAAAGCTCCTGGTAGCCAGGTGTGGTGGTTCACACCTGTCATCCCAGCTCTTGGGAGGCTGAGGCGGGAGAGTCACACACAAAGCCAAGGGAAAAACGGGCAAAAAGGCCCTGTGTTCAATGCCCAGCACCACAAAAATAAATGTAACCACCCACAAACCCAGTATTTTGTGAGACAAATACACATTCATGGAAACACTGAGGTTAGAAGCTCATCTCTGCCACGTGAAGAGAAGATGTTGGGCAGTGTCCCCTGCATCCAGGTGGCCACAATGTTAGAGCAAAGGAGGTATCCAGGTCAGCCTAGCTAAATGACAAAACTGGGGATGCTTGTTACGCAGCCCGGCCTGCCTGATGCATCCGGTCCAATGATCCTCCCACTGCTGATCGGGTTGCTGAGCGGATGCCTGTGTCACCCAGGATGGATCCTTATCCCCAGTGGTCACACCAGAGGTGGCCATCCCTCAGTGACAGTGCCCAAGAAAAGTAGCCATGGCCTGGCCCCAGCCCAGCTCTGATAAATATATTTATTTCCCAGAACCCTGGGTCCATCAACCCCACTCTGCAGTGAAGGGAGGCAGGAGGTGTCAGCCGGTGAGCACAGGGGTCTCCCGTCACCCCCAGGAGCCGGCTGGGGCCTCAGTAGACCACCTCGTACACCGTAGCTTTCTTGTCTCCTGAGCCCGTCACGATGTATTTGTTATTCCTAGAGATGTCACAGCTCAAGACGGAGGAGGACTCCTTGGACTGCCAGGGGGGACAGAAGGGGGGGGTCAGGCGGGGGCCGCCCACGCAGCTCAGCCTGCTTCTAGGCTCCTCGGGCCCCTGTATTAAGTGCCCTTTCAAAAGCTGGTTACTGGGGCTGGGGGTTTAGCTCAGCGGCATAAGCACCTGCCTTGCAAGCAGGCGGTCGTGAGTTCGATCCCCGGTGCCGATAAAAATGAAAAAGACAAAAAAAAACAAAAAAAAAAACAAAAGCTGGTTACTGCTGGGCGTGGTGGCTCACGCCTGTAATCCCAGCACTCAGGATGCTGAGGTAGGAGGGTCATTGCACGTCTGAGACCAGCCTGGGCTACATAGTGAGCTCAAGGCCAGCCTGAACTGCACAGGGAGACCCTGCCTCAAAGAGAAAAAAAAATTTATTTTTGGGCACATGCCTGTCGCCTCAGTAGTCTGGGAGGCTGAGGCAGGAGCATCATGGGTTTCAGGCATGTGATTCGCAAGACCCTGCCTTAAAATTTGACTTTTTTGAGTTTGTTTTTTAGACCGGGTCTCCCTGTACACTTCAGGCTGGCCTTGGGCTCACTTTGTAGCCCAGGCTGGTCTCCAGCTTGCAATGATCCTCCTGCCTCAGCTTCCAGAGGGCTGGCATGACAGGTATACCACCACACCTGGCTTACCATCTTCAAAACTGTAAACACTGCCTCACACCCTCAGTGCATCTAACTATTTAAAGACAATCAGAATTGGGGCTGGGGATTTAGCTCAGCTGCATAAGCGCCTGCCTTGCAAGCAGGCAGGCGTGAGTTCGATCCCTGGTACCAATTAAAAAAAAAAAAAAGACCAAAAAAAAAAAAGACAATCAGAATTGCTGGTGAGGAGCTGAGATTTTGGAACACCGCCCTGCCCACGGGAACAGAAAATCTGGGGGTGACCCAGCAGTTTCCCAAAAGCCTCAACAGGGTCTTTGCAAATTTCCCCTCAGGGCATGTTCTGGAGACAGGGAAACATTAGCTCTGAAATTCATACACAGAGATGTTTCCCATCAGTCAAGGAGGAAGGAGAACCCAGTGTCCATGGGAGGTCCAGTGATGTCTACTGTGGACTGGAATATTACACTGCTAGGAAAAAGGATCGAGCTCCTGGGGATGGGGCGTGTGGGCATCTCCCGGGCTACCTGGAAGATGCTGGCTCCATATGGTGTCCTCCAGGCATTGAGCAGATTGTCCTTGCCTGTGCTCACGAACCACCGCCCTGGGGGAGGCAGCCAGCTGAGGGCCAGGGACCAGGAACCCAGGAATGTCCACCCCTGCTCTATAGTTCATTTTTTCTGAACTGAGCCCCCTTCTCAGCCCTTCTGAAATTTCCTATTTTGATACCCGCTCTTGCAAAGTTGCCCAGGCTGGACTCAAACTTGGAATCTTCCCACCTCAGCCTCCCACGCATCCAGGATGACAGGTCCACCTCCACAGCCAGCCAGGATTTGCTCTTTTGGGTGAGGCCCTGGTTTTGATCCCTAGGACGACCCACCTCCAAAATAAAAGTCAGCAGCCAGGAATGCGGTGCTCTCCTGTCACCCCAGCACCCCGGGAGGCCGAGGTGGGGAGGCTGCAAACTCGTGCTCAGCCGGGGCACCTCCGGGGCAGACCTACCACAGGAGGCGAACTTGAGGGACAGGACGCAGCTCTCGTGGAGGTGCAGCTGGTATTTTTCGGGCTTGCGGACGTGCAGGAGCTCTACACTGCTGCTCTCCATCCCCACGGCCAGCCAGTCCTGGTTGGGACAGTGGCCCAGGGAAAAAATCTAGGGCGACAAGAAAGAGATGGATCCTGGGCCTTTTGGTGACTATTTTTCTTTTTTGTGGCGCTGGGGATGGAGCCCAGGACCTGCACCTGCTAGGCAAGTGCATCCCAGCCTGTAATTTTGAGACAGTCCCTGAGTTGCCCAGGCTGGGCTTGAACTTGAGGGATTCTCCTGCCTCAGCCTCCCAAGTGGCTTGGATGGCAGCTGTGCACCTCAGCGCCTGGCTCCTGGACCTCTGGCTCCCAAGCAGTGCAGCTGGAGGGAGAGGGGGTCCCCCACTTCTCCCGCATCAGCCCCCAGAGAGAGAGGCAGCTGGCCGGGGCGGGTGAGCAGCAGGCGACCTTGTGTTGCGTCATTAATATTAATCAGAATCCCACAGGACCCCTGGGCCGCAATCCATTATCCACTCGCAGCGCTCAGCAGCCAGGCCGGGGCAGGAGGGCAGGAGAGCATGGATGGGAGGCGGCCAGGGTGGGGGCTGCCCTTAGCAGACCACGGAAGCTGGGGCAGCAGGGCTCAAGGTCACGTGGGACACCCAAGGCCTCCGGGCAAGAAGTCAGGAGACAGCTCCTGTGAGACCAGCCTGGAGTGAGGCGGTGGCTGGCTTTTTTGTTTGTAGTTGCTGGGGTTTTTCTGTTTTTTGTCTTTTTAAGACAGGGTCTCACTATGAGGTTCAGCCTGGCCTTGAGCTGTGTAGCCCAGGCTGGTCTCGAACTCACAACGATCCTCCTGCCTCAGCCTCTCGAGGGCTGGAATGACAGGTGTGCACCTCCATGCCTGGCCAATATTGCTTTTTTTCTTTTTTGGTACTAGGGATCAAATTCACAACCTCGAGCTTGCCAGGCAGGCGCTTACACCGCTGAGCTAAATCCCCGGCCAATATTGCTTTTCTGTTTTGATTTGGAATGCTCCCAAATTCTCCAGCTAAGCCACAACCTAAGCACCTCTGCCGCTCTGGGGGCGGGGCACACGCTGGGATCCCCAGAAGCAATGCAGACCCGCGGCAGAGAGGACCCAGCCCCCAGCAAGCCTTCCTGCCACACGGGAGAACTGCTGTACAAGGTGAGCCAGGAGGACAGGAAATCCGCCCAAGGGGCCCCCAGAAACGGGCACCGTCCACTCAAGCCTCGGTCTGTCCACCTGCACCTATGGTTTCATTCTGGAGGCCGAGGCAGGAAGATCGCAAGGTCAGCAGAGGCTACCGAGCAAATCTGAGGTCAGATTGGATTAGATGAAAGTTTGTCTTCAGGGAAAAAAGAAAACAAAAAACAAAAAAAAAGAAAAAGGAAAGAAACAAAATTGCCAGGCCAAAGCCATCAGCCAAAAAGATCGTCTGCAAGAAGCTAGAAGGCGTAGTGGGCACAGCCTGTACACCCAGCACAGCACTCAGGAGGCTGAGGCAGGAAGATCTCTGCAAGTTCAAGGCCAGCCTGGGCTACAACATGAGCTCAAGTTCAGCCTGAGTTGCAGAGTGAGACCCTGTCTCAAAGAGACAACAAAGTAAAAATAATAAAGACAGAGAGGGCGGTGGACAGGTAGCCTTGCCCTGCACTGGACAGGAGCACCTCGGGCAGAGCGGGGGGAGCCACCGTCCGCCAGGCCGGCAGCACCTGGGAGCTGAAGTCGTGCTGCTGCAGCTGGCGGCCCTCCCGCAGGTCCCAGCAGCGCACGGTGTTGTCCAGGCCGCCTGTCCATAGCCGGGTGCCGTAGTCCGAGATGTCGATGCAGCTGGCCCCGTCCGTGTGGCCCTGGAACTGCCTGCAGGAAGAGGCTGGCGTCCGAGCTGCATCAGGGCTGCTCGGCCGCGGTGCCCGGGGCCAGGCAGCAAGGCGGGGCCCGCCAGGGCCGGGTGTGTGTGTGTGTGTGTGTCCACACCCACCTGACCATGGTCTGGTTTTGAAGGTCCCAGACCACGATGTTGCCGTCGCTGCAGCAGGAGAAGCAGACCTTGGCGTCGGGGCTGACGGCCAGGGCGTAGCAGGCAGGGGCCGAAGAGGTCAGCTCAGCCTTGATGCGGGGCGTGGGCGCCGCCAGGTCCCAGATGGACAGGGTACTGGCCTCGCCACCCACGATGAGGCTCCGGCCGTCTGGCAGCAGCTTACAGGAACGGATGTAGTTGTCCCGATTCTGGGAGACCCCAAAGAAGGAATTTTGGCTGGGTTGGTCCTCCAGGTCAGGGCTGCAGACGCCCCACACATGGGTGCCTCCGCCTGCCTCTTAGCACCAAAGCACCCAGCCTTGGGCCTGCAGGGCCTCCCGGCCTGACTGTAAGCACCGACCAATAGGGACTACAGGCCACGCCCCCTTTTGCTACTGGTCAAACCTCTTTTACCAGGAACCCACCCCTCAGCACCGAAGTCCTGCCCCTGAGGAGCTGCAAGCCCCACCCTGACCTCACAGTTAGCACCACCCTGGATTTTATACAACCCCACCCCTTGGGCCACAAACCTCCCTTGACCTCATTATAAGCCCCGCCACTAGGGCTACACCCACTTTGCGGTTGCAGACCACGCCCTTTTCTATGTAAATCATGCCTTTTATCGTAAGTCCCGCCCCCTAGAGCTATATGCTCTGCTCTGGTTTGTAAGTTCCCCCATGGTCCATAAGCTCCGCCCCAGTTCTACTGAAAGCCCCGCCCCTCTAACCTGCACGCCCCACCCCTTAGACTATAGACCCGCCCCCAATGCCCTGCCTCTGGGACTATAGCCAGGCTCCCGAAGCCCCTCCTCTTGGGCTACGGCCACGCCCACCCTCGCCACGCCCCCTCACCAGGCAGTCCAGCTGGGCCACGGGCGTCTTGGCCCCGGGCTGGCCCACGTCCCACACCTTCACGCAGCCTTTGCCACCCGTGTACACGTGCTGCGTGGAGCCACTGATGGTGACAGCGCAGACCACCTCGCCATGCGCCAGTGTGTGCAGCTGCCGCGCGTGCCGCGGTATCCCCGCACCCACGAGCGCGTCCGAGGGAAAAGGCACGGGCTGCATCTGGCCGTCGGCGGACACGTGGAAGGAGTAGGCCCTGCGGGGCGCGGGCAGCGTGGGGACGGGGCACCGCTGGGCCTCGGCACCAGCCCAACGGTCTCCTGCCCGCTCCCTTTGGCTGAGGCCCGGGACCACGTGGCAGAGGTGGGGAGGTAAGGGAGGGGCTCTGGGGCGCAGGGGGCCTGCACATTAGGGGGCCCTGCTGAGCACAGATGTTTCTTGCCTCCCCCCAGCCCCGGAGCCAAGGCCCCTGGCTAAGCAACAGTCACTGCCACTCGGGCCAGTTATGCTTTCATCTGGGAGGCTGAGGCAGGAGGACTGCAAATTCCAGGTCAGCCTGGGCAACTGAGTGACTTATCGAGACCCTGACACAGAAAGGAAAAGCAGAAGGCCGGGCTGACTGAGCTCAGCGGGAAGGGCCTGGAGCCGAGCAGCAGCAGACTGAAACGCACACATTTCATTCCCGATGGTGCTGGCCGGCCGCGTTGCAAGGCCCAGACCCTAGTGGGGACTATGGGGACTGGACAGCAGGAGGTCCCGGGCCTGCCCACGGGAGCCTGGCCATGCCTGGACCCTGCCAGGACCTCCCCTGCCCCGCTTCTGCTGCAGGAGAGGCCTGGGCACCCCGGAAGCCCCGCGCAGGGCGGGCAGAGGCTGCAGCGTACTCACGGCTTCCCTCCGGGGACTGCGGGCAGCGAGGATGAGACGGACGAGGCTCGGAGGTGGGGATGTGACTCAAACGCCATCTGCCAGGACGCCAGAGCAGGTCCCCCAGGGCAGCACCTCTGCCCTGTCCTGCACCCCAGCCCTTCCCCCCAGAAGCAGAAGAGGTGGTCCCTGGATTTGAGAGAGCTGTGGGGGACCCCGCAGTCTCTGTCCAGCAAACCCTGAAGCCCCAGGTGGGAGGGTCCATCAGATGTTGAGATTTGGTCCAGGTCAGGGGTCTGCCAAGCGTAACCTCAGGACCCCCCAGGCCGCGGCTTGGCTCTGTAAAGGTGCCCTGCTCCTCCTCGTAACCCAGCCCCGCCCGGCACAGCTGTCCGCACACAGCCACAGGTCCCGCTTGCGTTGATGAGACCCTTGCGTCTCCTCCACCTGTGCCTGCCACACCAGGCCCCCTCCCTTGCTCCTTGCACCTGTCGTCCTGGACCCTAGGGGTCCTGCTGACCTCTGCCCTGTGTCCCTGGCCCGAGGACTCACCATGGGTGAGCGTCCATACACCACGGAGCTGCTGACCTGGGGCGACAGGTGGAGGCTGACATAGGAGCTGGGCACGGAGAGGTCCCCGTTCAGGGTGCCATGGGAGCCCAAGCTGAAGGATGTGGTGAACGGGCTGGACAGAGGCAGGGGGCTCCTCAGCGCTGAGCGAGAAGGATCAGGTCTTCAGACTGTCTGGAACCTAAGCCTGGACCTGGCTACCTTTCTGTCCATTGGTGAACTCCTACCCATCCTTCAAAACCCAAACCCAGCACTCACCAGTATCATGAATGTGTTCGAGCCTCTCATTTCCAGCATCTATGCTGGGTTCCTCTTCTCCCAGCCCCCCAATCATCCCTAGCTGAGAATCTGAGGGGTTTGAATCATTTCCCCAAATCAGGGTCTCACCCAGGCTGTCTGTGGAGGGGGCCGGCTTGGCCGCCAGCTGACAGAGGTGAGTGGCAGAGCTGGGCCCAGGGGTGGACGTGTCCTGGGGTGGGGAGGAATCGCAGGACTTAGAAGCAGGAGGGCCGGTGGGAAGGTCGCTCTGCAAAGAAGAGGCAGGGCTGATAGGCCCCCGGGTGTTGGGAGCCGCGGCCTACACCGGTCGCCTTACTTGGCGGACGTAGGGCCTGTGGGTGGGAGCGGAGCCTGAGCTAGATTGCCCCTCCCATCGAGTGAGTCAAGTTGGCGCCTGCTTCCTGCCCCCTGATTGCGCTGGCGACTTAAACAACCCGCTCTGTAAGATAGTCTGCCTAGCAACAACTGATGTTAGCCAATCAGCCCGCATCGGGCGCTTTGAACTGATTGGCTACTGTTGCCCTATAAAAGTGAATGCCTCTCCCGCCACGAGAAGAAGCACAGAGAGAGATAGAGAAAGTCCACCGGCGAGAAAGGGCTGGTGGCAGAGAGGAGGCCTCGCGGGGCCCACGCGGAGATAAATAAAGGCAAGATTGCACACCGCCAGACTTTGTCATGTGTCTTTCCTGCCGGCCGGGAGCGACCTCGACATTTGGTGACCCGCACGGGGACTGATCAACCCCGAGACACGGCGGTGGTGTGCAACGCTCCAGCGTGGTGCTGCCGGACAGGTGAGTTGGGGATAAGCCTGGGCTCTGGGTGGCGCGCACCTACAGGGCTTTTAGACTCCCCTCAGGCTCACGCGTAGGTGACGGGTTCTTTAAGTCACACGCGGTGAGTAACAGCCCTTAGAGGTTAGAGATGGGTAATTTACCGAGCGCGGAGGCGCGGCCCTTGGTAAAGGCCCTTAGGAAGCTTTTAAAAGCTAGAGACCTCAGGGTAGGTCAAAAAACACTAGAACTATTCATAGCAGAGGTAGATAGGGTGGCTCCCTGGTTTTTACCCACGGGGCATTTAGACCTGCCGTCATGGGAGAAGTTAGGCGGGGACCTCGCCTCGGCGGAATTGGGAGGCGATATTTCGCCGGCTATTCGCCCCCTGTGGGAAATGATACATGCGTGCCTTGACTCCTATGCTGAGTTGCGCCGTGAATTGGAATTGTGTGCGTGCGCCGCCCGGGAAAAGCAGAGAGAGGAGAAAGGGCCCCCGAGCGCTCTCTGGCGGGGAGGAGATAGAGAGCCATCCGCTCCGCCCTGGAGCTCTTTTCCAGAAGCGGCTCCCCGCCCAGAGGCCGCTACAGGGAACCCTCCCTTCTCTCAGCCGGCACAGGAAGTGACGCCCCGTTCCACTCTGTCGCGACCGCCGTCCTATGATTTTCATGGGCGGCTACTCTGCCGAGCAGGCTGAGAAAAACGCCGGTTGAGGAAACGGGGGCTGGGGATTTAGCTCAGCGGCATAAGCGCCTGCCTTGTAAGCAGGCAATCGCGAGTTCGATCCCTGGTACCGATAAAAAAAAAAAAAAAAAAACGAAAAAGACCAAAAATAAAAAAAAATAAAAAATAAAAAACAAAAAGGGGGAGTAAGCCAAGGCCTGCCTCCAAAGGCGCGGTTATCTATGGCATGACAATGGATGGGCCCGGATCCGGTGGTTAGCTGGAACCGAGGCGCGGTTTGTGTTTTTCTGCAGGAATCGGGACGAGAACCACTGTGGGTCCCAGAGAGGTTGCCATGCGACAAGTCCCTCGACTGAAGATCAGGCCTGTTCCACCAGAGGCCAACCGCAGACCCAACAACAAGCTGAGCCCTAAAAGAACTGCAGGACAATCCCTTTTTGGGGAGCCTGGAATGGCTTGCTCCCCTATGTTTTACCATTGTTAGGTCCCCTGTGCTCCTTGCCTCTGCTCTTACTTGTAGGACCATTCTTGCTCCGATGGGTTACATCATTTATTAATGGGCGCCTTGCGGCGGCCCGGCGTCAAGTACGCCTGGTTGCCCATGCGGCCCTGGCAGCAGCCCGTGATGGGCACAATGACCCTCAGGCTTACGCATGGCTCGCTCGACTGGCCTACGACCGGGTCTAGGTGTGGCGGGTCTTCCGCACTCCTTCCCTATTGACACCACACAGCAGGGTAGGTGAGTCAATGACGGGTAAGAGCGTGCCTCCCCAGCACGACTCGACCTAAGCCAGGCCCTACCCCATGGCGCACGAAAGCCGCTGGATTACTAGAATCTGCCCAGATCTAGATGCCTCTCCGAGGGGATCACACGGAGGGGCATGAGTGCATGCCTATGTGCATCCAGGTTCCGTCCAGTTCACTCCTGGCCCTGGAAAAAGGACGAGGGTCTCAAGGCCTTGGCGGACCCAGGGATGGCCGACCAGGGTCCAAGCCAAGGGCCTACGGTGGGCCTCAACACAGGGCATAAGCCTCTGCACTCGATCCAGGGCGGGCTGCGATGCATACATTCATTCAAAGTAAATAAAATAGGGGGAGATGTTGGGAGCCGCGGCCGACACCGGTCGCCTTACTTGGCGGACGTAGGGCCTGTGGGTGGGAGCGGAGCCTGAGCTAGATTGCCCCTCCCATCGAGTGAGCCAAGTTGGCGCCTGCTTCCTGCCCCCTGATTGCGCTGGCGACTTAAACAACCCGCTCTGTAAGATAGTCTGCCTAGCAACAGCTGATGTTAGCCAGTCAGCCCGCATCGCGCGCTTTAAACTGATTGGCCACTGTCACCCTATAAAAGTGAATGCCTCTCCCGCCACGAGAAGAAGCACAGAGAGAGATAGAGAAAGTCCACCGGCGAGAAAGGGCTGGTGGCAGAGAGGAGGCCTCGCGGGGCCCACGCGGAGATAAATAAAGGCAAGATTGCACACCGCCAGACTTTGTCGTGTGTCTTTCCTGCCGGCCGGGAGCGACCTCGACACCCGGGGACCCTGTGGCCCGAGGACCTGGACAGAACCTGAATGGGAGAGAACAGCGCATGGCAGTTCCCCGGGAGGGGTGCGCAGGTGGGCGCAGCACATGTACATGGAGGTCTGCGCACTCCAGGGGTATTCCTGGCAGTGGGGCTTTTGCCATCACCTATTTTACAAAACGTGAATGTCCACCGAGCCTCACACAGCAGGGTCTGGGGCTCCCTCAGGGGACCCTCCCGCCTCTGCCTCCTGCGTGCTTAGACGACACGTGTATACCACCACACCCAGCCTCCCCCTTTATTTTTGAGGCAGGGACTTGCTGAGGTGCTAAATTGCCTAGGCTGGGCTTGCATGGTGGCGATCCTCCTGCCTCGGCCTCCTGGGTCACTGGTTCTGCACCCCTGAGCCGGGCTTTATCTGGGTCCTTTTGGAGGAGGACTTGGAAACCAAGGCGGGGCACGCAGTGAGCCCTTGGCTGTAGGAGTCTGGGGCACCCTGGGTGTTCCTCATCCCCACAGGAGGAGCCTGAGGGAAAGGGGGGGCCAGCCAGACCCCGCTCTGGGCTGCACCCCCCCAGTTCTTCCTACTTTACAGAATTCTGCATCACAGCCAGGCATGTGGCACCTGTCCATGATCCCAGCACTCTGGGAAGCTGAGGCAGGAGGACCGCCAGTCCCAACCCAGTCTGGACAATTTAGGAACTGAGTGAGACCACGTCTCAAAAAGTAACAAATAAAACGGGCTGGGAATGGAGCCCAGTGCGAAGGCCCTGGCTGTGTCCCCTTTGTGGGTGAGGGTGGGGAGTGTGGGGGCTTTGTATCCTGTCTGCGTCCAATTCGTGGCAGGTGGGGTCTGAGAGGTCACTTGGGGGCTCCTGGAGAAGGACCTGCTCCGACCCTCCCACACAAACCCTTAAAGTTTCCCTGGAGGTGGAGGGAGGAGGGCACTTAAGATAGAGTAGGAGCCCCAACCTCCTGCGGTTGCCATGGCAACCTGTTGGGAGGGGAGGCCTAGAAACCGACAATCTCACAGGGGCAAGTGCAGGGCAGGGGTCTGGGGAAGATTTGGGGAGGGAGTAACCCCGGAAACAGCTAAAGCGCGGGGCATGCTGGGAGAGACTTGGTGATAAACTCCCCCCCTTCCCGCTCCCAGGGCCCCGGGCCCTCAGCGCCTCTGGTTAACCCCGCTGGCCGCCAGGGCTCGGTGCGCTTTCCTATTTCCTGCTGAAGCCCTGGCTTCCCATGTAAGGTGGGGATTTGCTCCTCGTATTTATTTTCCTGGCTTAGTCAGAAAGTTGCTATTTAATATTTACTGAGGTTCAACCACAGGAGTCTGCGGGAGAAATCAGGGGGCCGCAGGGAATGGGGCTCCTATGGGGTCCCCGGGGGAGCCCGCGCCCCTCACCCCAGCACTCTGGGAGGCTGAGGCCCCCTGGCTCCAAATAGGACCTAAAAAGAGGTGGGGGTGGCTCAGCGCAGAGGCCCTGGGTTCGATCCCCAGGACCCCAAAAAGAAAAGCAAACCCACTCAGACCTCAGGAGGGAGGCAGGGTGTCAGGCCCCTGCCCGACCCTTACCAGGAGCAGCTCTTTGGCTCTGGGGACCGGCGAGCCCAGGCCGGAGGCCAAGGAGGCCGGGCTGTCCCCGAGGTCCCGCCGGGCGGGGACACAGACGGGGGCCTTTCCGCAGGGCGTGCTGGCCGGGCTGGGCGGCTCCGAGGGCTGGTCCTGGGCGAGAGCGGGCAGGGTGCAGGGGTGAAGGCCGAGCCCCGGTGCACAGGCACCCCACTCCCGGGGCTCCCCCCCCCCCCGGGGAGGAGAGGACGTCCACCCCGGACTCACCTCGTCCACCACCAGGTTATAGTCGCTCTTGTCTTCCTCGCTTTCCTGGGGGCGCAGGGGGTCACAGGGGGGTCACAGGGAGGCAGGGCTCAGCCTGGCCACGCCCCCACCCCGCCTCTCCTCCCAAGGGACCCCCGTGCAGGGGTGCCCAGCGGGCAGGGTGGTGTGAGCCCCGGGTGTGCTGAGCTGACTTCGGGGGACGTCTGGTTTGGCGGGAAACCAAGAACAGAGCCAGCGCAGCCTGCGCTCTGAAACCCACATCTGCCCGCTAGCTGGTCCCCCCCTCCTTCCTGCCTGTGCCATTTATTTTGTGTTTTTGTTTTTTTCTAAAGAAAAACCCAGCGCCTACACCCAGAGCTCTGTCTCAGGTCCTTCTTATTTTTTTATTCTTATTTTAAAGCATGGTCTTGCTTAGCTGCTAAGTTGCACAGGCTGGGCTGGAACTTGGAACCCTCCTGCTTCAGCCTCCCACGGCCCGGGAAGAAGGGCATGCACTGTGCCTAACCCCAGGCCCAGTGTTTTGCACACAGGGCCAGGCAAGTGGTCTGCACTACACTGCACCCCAACCCGATTCGCCTTTAATCTAAATTAGTTGCCACCACTTCTGGAAGAATCAGGTTTTTTTGTTTGTTGTACCGAGACTTGAACTCAGGACCTCGCGCTTGCCAGGCAGGCGCTTGTGCTGCTCAGCTACAGGCCGGCCCTGCTGCCACTTCTAAACCAACCAAGAAAGGACACCGGTGTCTCTGCAGCTGGGACCAGGCAGCAGCCAGCCCTGCAACAGGGATGCAGTCCCCAGGTGTCCCCGGCCCCGCCTGCAGCCTGAGCCCTAGGGACTCAAATCTGGGGTCATACAGGGACACTGGTTTTGGAGAGGCAGGCACCCCCGGGGTTCTCAGGGGGAGGGAACTAGGGAAGGGACCCCGGGGCTGCTGAGGCTCAGGGCAGCCAGAGTCCCGGTGGCCACACGGGGCCTCTGGGATTGGTCAGTGCGCCGTGAGCCTGGGGAGCTACAGGAGCCTTTGTGAGAGGCTCAGCACAGCCGGGCGCTGGAGGCCCAGGGCCAGGTCAGTGCTGATCTGGGCTGCAGTAGCCGCCCTGGCCCTGCTCCCCCAACTCACATAAGGTCCCGCCAGGTCCTTGTCCTCGGCTCTCGGCTTCCCGATGCCCCCAGGGCCACCGGGCCGCTCCTCCTCCACCAGACTCTCGGGGGGCGAGGGGGACCCGCTCTGCAGGGAGGCAGGGCCAGGCGGGAGGCGGCGTCAGGGCCCTGGGCAGCTGAGGCGAAGGACTCAAACTGGCCCACTGCACAGCCCTCTGGAGGGCGGGAGCCAGGGAGCTCCCAACCCCGGCCGCCCAGGGAGACGCCGGGCAGCTCAGCCTACGGCTGTGGGGACAGCCAGGCTGGAGGTCCAGAGCCTCTGTGCCACACCCCAGTGCGATTTTCATTTCTGTACTTTTCAAAACGATCTTGCTACGTGGCTTAGCCCAGGCTGAGCCAGAATTTAAGGCGATCCTCCTGCCTCAGCCTCCCCAAATGCTGGGATATCAGGGTAACCACCATGCCCAGCTTCTGGCTTGAAAGGTTTACAGAAAGCTCGAGGGGTACAGAACTCTGTCCCATAGAGGGGTCCTGAGCCATACAGCTTGAAAATGGGGGGGGGGGGGCATCCTGAGGCCCTCTGGACCGAGAGCAACCCAGAATTCATGGCACCCCTCGACTTACCGGGCTCAGGCCGCGCTCCACTGGCAGGTGGCGGGGTAGGGGGCAAAGAAACAGAAGGGAATCAGGGCTTTATGTTCCGGGGTGCGGGTGGAGGGTTCGTTCAGCCCTCTGCGGTTTACTATTTTACATTTTTTCTCTTTGACACAGGATCCCACCTCGTCGCTCAGGCTGGCCCTGAACCCCTGGCGACCCTCCTGCCTCAGCCGCCCGAGTGCTGGGACGACAGGCGCCACCACGCCTGGCTCCCTCTCAGAAGCTCCTCATCCCCCCTGAACCTCTACAGTGCAGCGTCTCTTCCTGGCCCGTTTCAGACAGATACCCAGAGAGGGCCAGGGCTCTGCCCGAGGACACAGAGCAGGGGGCGTCGGGGTGAGCCCCGTGGTCCCCTCCCATCCCCCTCTGCGCCAGGCTCCCCGCTCACCTCGGGATCCCTCGGGCTCCACGCCCACGCGATCCTCCTTGGCGGCCGCCACCAGCTGGGCCTGCGCAGCCAATGCTCCGGACAGGGTGAGCAGCCCTGTGGCACTGCCAGCCACCAGCCCAGCCGGGCGAGGGGTGAGGGGTACAGGGGGGGCGTGGTGGGACAGGGGCTGGAGCTGCTGCTGCTGGAGGAGGGGACGAGGATGGGCCAGGGGCGGCGGGTCCCCCCCCCCCCCCCGCCCTCCACCCCTGCACCCCAAAGCCAGGACGGGGTGGCAGCGTCCCCACAGCGGGGCCCACAGGAGACTCACCCCGATGAGGCTGTTCAGCTCCCCGACTGTGACCTGCTTCGCCCGCTCCACGGCCTGCAGGACCTGCTGCTGGTGCTGGGGGAAGGCGGCAGCGAGGGGCTCCCTGGTGTCCCCCGCCCGGCCCACACCCCAGCCCGGCTGCTCACCCCATTCCCGCCTGCCATTTTTGTTTTAATCTGATTTCTGCAGCCCAATTCTTTTTTTTAAATTTATTTTTATTTCGAGGTAGGGTCTGGCTAAGTGGTCCAGGCTAGCCTTGAATTTAAGATCCTCCTGCCTCGGCCTCCCAAACAGCTGGCATGACTTCCTTGTGTCCTTTCTCCCTTTTTAAATGCTGAAATCATCACACAGAAAAAGAGCAACACACATATCAGGACGGATCTAGCTAATAATCACAAACAGAGGCCTTGCTGCCACTGGGTACGGGCTGGCGGATGCTCTGTGGGGCATCCTGGGCCCGGCGGGAGGCGGGATGCTAAACTCTGTGCCAGGTGTAGGGACTGTGACAAATATCCCCAGGAAAGGGCCTCGGCTACCAATTAGCACCTACGTGCCAGCGCAGGGCCAGGGCAGGGCCTCGCCAGTGGGGGGTGGGGGTGGGGGTGGGGGTGGTCCTCCCCTCCCCCACGCCGCCCCTCCCCCACCTCCTGGAAGCTGTGCCCAGCCCGGAGCTTTCTGAACTGTCTACTTTTGGGCCGCCTCTGCCCTTGCCGACTGGCTTTTTTACCTCCATCCACCTGCTTTTTATTTTGATTTTGTGCGGCAGGGGACAGAGCCCAGGGCCTCGAACACGCAGGGCATGAGCTCTAGCTCTGAGCCACACCCTGGCCGTGAAATGAAAAGGGACACACACTTCATACGGGGCCTGGCGGGGACCCGGTCATCTTGGCACTCGGGGGAGGCCGAGGCAGGAGGATCGTTGCAAGTTCCAGACCAGCCTGGGCTACACAGTGAGCTCAATGCCAGCCGGAACTGCACAGCGAGACCCTGTCACAAAAGACTAAAGAGATAAAAAATAAAAGCTTTGCCTTTGCAGGCTCCGGGGTTCGCTGCTGCAGATACTCAACTCCAGCACTGCAGCGGAAGCTGAGCCTGTCCTGCACCAATGGCCGCGTCTGTGTCAATAAAACTTTATTTGCAAAAACCAGTGGACAGGCTGGGGATTTAGCTCAGCGGCATAAGTACCTGCCTTGCAAGCAGGCAGTCGTGAGTTCGATCCCTGGTACCGATAAAAAAAAAAAAAAAGAAAAAAGAAAAAGACACACACACACAAAAAAAAACCCAGTGGACAGTTGGATTTGGCCCTGGAGTTGACTCCTGTCCTACGGCACGGCTCCGCTCTGATGCCACCTCTGCACCCTGCTTTAGATGGGACCTTTCCCATCTCAAGCTTCCAGAAACCTCTGTGTCTACATTTAAGGGCCCGACCAACCAGAGACCTCTCCTCTGTGGTCGCCAGCGTAGCAAGCTGCCCAACCCATATTTATCCATTCAACCTATGTGTATCACTCCAGAATATCCAGACGGCTTCAGCTAGAAACAGGACAGGTCTGTGCAAAGGTCCTGAGGCTAGCAGGAAAGAAGGGCATCCTCATGAGGGCTGACTTTGGTTTTGCAATTTCAACAAGCTGCTCACCCAGTTATTACATATCTTTACTGATTCTATCTCTCACAAAGGATTGTTTTTTAAAAGGGAAAAAAAAATTTAACATCTGCAAAACACCCATCTCAGGGGAATTGAGTGCACACCACAGCTGTGTGCGGGCCACACCAGTCCACCTCTAGGCTTTCCACTTCCCCATGCTGAGCCTCTGTCCCCTGCCCGGACCTGCACCACCGTCCTCCTTTCTGTCTCTGTGTTGCCATGCGTGTCCCCATGTCTCGCTTGGTTCCCTGAACATGAACTAAAAGGCCACCTTTACAGAAGGCACTAAGCACGCGTCACCTTCCGGGGCCCAGGGCACGCAGCTGCCCACACCACACAGGCCGCAGTGCCCCTTCCCCCAGCCCCGCAGGGGCAGAGCCCAAGTGCCTACGCTGCCCTGGCCACCCTCTCACCTCCTGTGTCAGGAACGGGATGATCTGGGCGCAGATCCCGCTCAGCCGCTTCACGACCTCAGCCTGGCAGGAGTAACAAGATGACCTCGACGTCCACGGCTTTGGCGGGGCTGGGGACCCTCCCCCTGGCCCTCAGCTCCCAGGTGAGAAGCAGTCTCAGAGCTGGGCAGTGGGGGAACTGGCCCCTCTAGGTGCAGCAGGGAAACTGAGGCCAGCAAGCTCCGACTGGGGGAGGTGCCCCGCCATAAGTCTGGCAGATTCCCCAGGGGGCCTGGATTCCGAGGCAGAGACACCGGGCCACTCCAGTGCTGGGGTCACTGAGGGAGGTTAGGGGCCAGGCTGGGGTCCCCGAGAGGCCAAGGAACAGTGGGCAGAGGAGGCCCGAGTCCAGGTGAGCACATCCGGCCTGTCCCTGCCAGGGAAGCAGGGCACCGGCCCTCCCCCACGTCCTCTGCCCCATACAGGGCTCTGTGGCCAGCGCCCAGGGCCCACACCACCCTCCCCTCCCCAGCCTCCTCGGGGCGCACTAAACCAGCAGAGCCCACCACCCGGGGCAGCAGCCGCCCTGCTCCTAGCCACACCCCAGGAAGCCCGGTGGATGTCAGGCTTCTGCGGCCAACCTCTAAGAGCCCGGCAGCCCAGGGCCCCTCAGCCGCTCACCCCTCGGCCTCAGAGCTGACCTTAGACCCTGAGGCCCAGCTCGGAACCCACAGTGAGCCGAGAACGGACAGAGGACCCCCAGCCACCGCCCTGGGGCGAACCTTGACCCTGTCTCAAAGCTCCAGGCTCTCTGGGCCGGAAGGGACCCCGAAGGCCACCTGTGCAGCCCCTCCTGGGACAGAAGTCACCCTCACAGCCCTCCTGACCCTCTTGCTGCTACCTATGGCTTCTCAGCAAAGGGGACCCGGCTCCGGCTGCGGGTCACTGTCCCCCAAACGCTGAGACTCATTTTTTCTTCCCAGAGATTGAAATCTGCTCCCCTGTTCCAGCTGGGCCCTCGGGGGCCTCCGTGGAGATTTCAGGATAAGCCTGGGTCATCGTGGTCCCCCGCTGCCCAGGCTGGGACCCTCACAAGGCGGCGTCCAGACGCCCGCCCTCCCAGGGAGCCGGGACCCCAGGGTGGCACCTGCTTATGCATCTCGATGTTGAGGCCGTAGGACATCTCGTAGTACTGCAAAGGAAAGTCACTGCATGTCCAGCTGTGGGGACCCGGCGCTGCCCGGCTGGGTAGCACCGGGGTTCTGCATGGTGTCATAGCAGGGTGCAGAGCCCGCGGCTCCTCGGGGTCCCGGAAGCACAGCCCGGGGTTCAGGGCATGTGGGAGCCACCCTGAGCCCCGAAGCCCAGGGAAGGCCACTGCAGGAAGCCGGGGACCCCGCCGGGACGAGGAGGCAGAGGGGGCCGGAGGGGTCACCCCGGGCGGGCAGCCGGCCCTCACCATGACGTAGTGGCGCTGCATCTCTGTCTTCTCGCTGGCCAGTTTCTCACACTCCAGCTTGAGGCTGGGCAGGGACAGGACGCGGGTCCCCGCGGGCCTCGGGCAGCTCCCCAAGTGCTGGGGAGTCCCTGCTCCCCACCTTCCCACCCCGACCCCCGACCCAGAGCGGCCCCCCGGCCGCTTCCCGGACTCAGAACGCCCCAGAAGCCGGGCCCCCCCGACCCCCCACTTTCCCCGAATCCCCCCGCTCTCCCCCTGCGCCCCTCCTGCGCCCCCCCCGTTCCCCCCCTGCGCCCCCCCTGCGCCCCACACCTGTGGTACTGGGCCTGAAGAAACTGGAATTCCTCTTTGATGCGGTCGCAGATCTCCAAGATGGAAAACTTGAAGGGCTGGCCGGAGGGCAGCGGGGTCTGGGGCGCGGTAAGGGGACCTCAGGTGCGGGTCCGGGTGGGGCGGGGTGCAGGGGCGCCCCTCCGCCGCCGCCTCCGCGCAGCCCGGTCCCCGCTCACTCACCGGGTGCCGTCCCTGCGGGTACATCCTGCTGCTGGGGCGCCCCCGCCCGGCCGCGCGGGGCTCACAACCCTGGGGTGCAGAGCAGGAGGCGGGGGGCTGCCGGGGGGAGGGAGGGAGGGGGCGGGGGTCCCGGCGTCGCCCCCAGCAGCGCGGCCGGCTCCGGCACGGGGGCCTCCCCGGCGGGGCGCAGGCGGGGGGCGCGGGGCGGACGCGCAGCCGGCGCAGAGGTCGCCGCCGGGCTCGGTGGCTGCGCGGGCGGCAGGCGGGGGCCGCGCGGATCCGCCTCCCGCCTTAAGGTGGCGCCGCCCCCGCCCGCCCGCCCGGCTCTGCGCCCCCCGCGCGCCCCGGCTCCCCGCGCGCGCACCCGGCCCCCGAGCACCGCGCGCGCCCCCAGCTCCTGCGCGCTCCCGCGTGCGCGCCGGACACCCCGAGCCCCCCACCCGCTGGGAGCCCACAGTCTCTCCCCTGCGTCCCTCCCCCGGGGGAAACTGAGGCTTGCGTCTCCTCTCGCTCCTCCCTCCCACCCCCAACCGCCTGCAGGAGCAGGGTGAGCTCGGGAACGCCAAGTTCCTCCCGGTGGGCACAGAGGGGACCGGCCGGGTCAGCAATGGTGGCTTTTCCAGCCGGTGACATGCCCTCAGATGGGAGGATCCGGAGGAGGCCGCTTTGCTAAGTGCGGCCAGGGACACTTGCCAGGCAAGGGACAGGGCTAGGTTACAGCCAGGCGCCGCTTCCTGGCCCAGCTCTGGGGCTGGGCAGTTGCCTCTGTAAATGCGTCCTGTTGAGATGGGCAGGAGTGGCCAGCCACGTCCCCACCCTGGCAGAACACAGTCAGGGCCCAGAGATGGGAGTCCCGGGCTGCCACCTCCACCCCTGCTGGGCTGAGACTGCGTCACCCCCCCCCATACTCACTATCAAAGGAGTTCACTGGGGCCGGGGCCTCGAGGGAGGCTTTGGCTCCCATTTTGGATATTTAAAAACCTCAGATTCCCTCTGTGAGTCAATCAACAAACATGTACCAAGCACCTACTGTAGGTCACACAGCACTGGACACAGTGGGAGAACAAAGTAGAGGGAAAACCCCTTGAATTTGTGTTTGGGCTGTCTTTAGGCAGCTAAAGCAGCTGACAGTACAAAGGCCCTGGGGCATTAGTTTAGTAGCCAGACATCTACTGTGTATCCAATATTCTGTGCCAGGGCCCAGGGGTCCAGGAAGGAGAAAGGAAAGCCAATCCCAGCCCTGGGTGACTTGGTCTGGAGAGATGGCCAGAGGAGAAGGAGGAGGAGGAGGAGAGAGAGAGAGAGAGAGAGAGAGAGAGAGAGAGAGAGAGAGAGACCCATTAAAAAAGCTTCCCAGCTCCACACGTCCCGCCTGTCATACCAGTACTTGGGAGGCTGAGGCAGGAGGATCCCTGGAGTTAGAGGCCAGCCTGGGCTACATAGCAAGGCCCTGTCTCAAAAAACAAAAACCGGGCTGGGGATTTAGCTCAGCGGCATAAGCACCTGTCTTGCAAACCTGTGGTCTTGAGTTCGATCCCTGGTACCAGCAAAAAAAAAAAAAAAAAAAAAAAAAAAACCACAAAAAAAACACACCAGAGCTGAGGGTTTGGTCAGGCTGAAGCTCACTGCACCCGAAGCCCCAGATTTGCTGCTCAGCCCTGCAAAAATACATACAAATAACGTTCGCCCTGCTGTCTTCCCCGAAGGCTCTGTGCGGACTCCGGGCCGCGCCCCGCCCCCACGGTGCGCGCTCCCATCCGCGGCTTCCCCCTCGCCGGCTCTGCCTGCCTCTCTTCGCGGTGGGCGCAGTCCCGCCTCGGGCCTCTGCTCGCCCCCGTTCGTTCGTCATTTGGGGGTGAGCACAGATGCCCTCACCAGGGCCCTGCTCCTGGCCACCCGTGGAAGTGGCTCCCACCCTATCCAAGCCATCTTTCTGAAACACGTCACTCCGTTTTCTCTCTCTTCCTTGATTCTATGAGAGTATTTTTATTTATTAAGGTTTTTTGACTTTTTGAGACAAAAAGGGTCTCCCTATGCGGTGCAGGTTGGCCTGTGTTCACCGTGTAGCCCAGGCTGGTCTTGAACTCACAGCGATCCTCCTGCCTCAGCCTCCGGAGTGCTGGGATGACAGGCAGGTGTGTGCCTTGTGTTTTGGTTTTCTAAGACACAGTCTTACTATGTCATCCAGGCTGGCCTTGAGCTCAGGCGCACACTTCCAAGACTGGCTCAGGAAGAGTATGGTGGCTTTTCTTTTCTTTTTTTTTCAGGGATTATCTTTGTCTATCTGTGGGTCGTTCTGTTCCGTCTGTGTCCTGCCAGGGTGCGTACGCACTGAGGCCCGCTCGGTCCCTGCAGGGCCCGCGTGAAGCAAAACGCTCAAGATGTGAACAGGCAATGGGGCGAGAAAATACATGCGCTTTCTGGCTCCAGCCTGAAGGCTCCAGCCGCGCGCTCTGCACAGGTAACCTCAGAATTGAGGCTTTCCACGGGAAAAGCCATGAGCCAGGTTCTCCATGATTCCAGGTTCTCGGGGCCACTTCTGCCCTGGGAACTCCTGAGAGGGTCTTTGGTTTTGTTGTTCTTTTGTTTCTTTCTGTCTCTCTCTCTCTTTTTTTGGTCTCTTTAAGACAGGGTCTCACTACGCACTTCAGGCTGGCCTTGAGCTCACTCTGCACCCAGCATGGTCTTGAGCTTGCAACAACCGTCCTGCCTCAGCCTCTCGAGCGCTGGAATTGCAGGTGTGTGCCACCACACCTGCCTTCATTTCTGTAGCCCTGGCTGGCCTGGAACTCTCTGAGACCCTCCTGCCTCAGCCTCCTGAGTGCAGGCCTTACAGGCGTGCAGCACCAGGCCTGCTTTCTGGAAGCTTCTTCGGTCAAGGTCTCGGCCTTTGCAGACTCAGGGGCCCCCTGACCCCCAAACCCAGTGTCTCCTCCTCCCCAGCTCCTTCCAGACCCAGTGGCCCTCCTTAACCTTTGACCAAAGGGCTCTTTCCTCCTTTATGCACCTGGCCTCTGGGACACCTCAGGGTCCGGGAGGCTTTGGGGGCCACCTGCACGAGGGTGCTGGAGCCAGCAACATCGAACCTGCGCATGCAGAGCTTTCAGTGATACAGAAGGCCACCATGACTTGGGTGCCACACGCTCGCCACTACTGAGTCTGAACTCTGTCCCTGTCCTGTATCAGACCCAGAGACCCAGCACTGCAGTCCAGCAACAACTGGCATCTCGCCAAGTGCCCCGCCCTGGCCCTGTCGCCTACAGGCTCAGTCTCAGTGTCACCCTCACCCCGGCCCTGTCCCGTTCGGACCACAGACCACCTGTCCCCTGAGCCTTGCAGGTTCTGTGCAGCCGCCCTGGTTCCGAATCCCGCCATGGCTCCCTAGTGCTCCAGGGACAAGTGTCCACTTCCTCAGGCCAGCAGGGGACACTCATCTCCTTCCCCAGCCGCCCCTTCTGGCGGTTCAGTCTGCCTCTCCGGATGAGACCTCCCTCCCTGTCTTTCCGGCCGTCTCTTTCTCCTTCCGCCCTCCTGGGACTGGACCCCGGACCCTGACACTGAGCTACACCCAGCCCTTTCTGTTTTCTTGTCTTCAGACAAGGTCTCACTCGGTCATGTCCAGGGTTTCTCTGAGTCACTATACCAAGGCTGGAACTTGGGACCCTCTTGCCTCAGCCTCCCAGAGTAAGTGGCAGGATCACAGAGCGGCAGCCCGACTTCTCCAGGCTGTGAGCTCTTGCTGGAATTCCTGCCTTCTCTCTCTCTTTTCGGTTTCCTTTTTCTTTTTTTTCTGCCTGGAGAAAATCCCTGCTTTCCAGGCCAGCCACAGAGCCACTTCCTCCAAAAGCCGCCCCTCTCCAGCCTCCCCCTCGCTCAGGCCCGCAGATAAAGGCCATGTGTGCTGTTCCACCTCCTGGCACTGCAGAAAGGCCCGGCCAGCCTTGCCAGAGAGCGCTTGCGGGGCCGGGAGGCGCTGCGTGTGCCCGGGCCCACACAGGCGGTGTCAGGACAAAGGGAGGGAGCCCGGCCGCAGGAAGCGGCGGGAGGGGCCGCCTGGCACGGGTCTGCTCCCTGCCCGGGTCCCTCTGCCAGGCGCCACAGGGGGGCCAAGCTCGGTTTGCGGCTGCCCGGGGAAGCCGCGGCGGACCACACACACCTTCCCGCCGCCAGAGCGTCCACAGGTCGGGCTTCTGGTGGGATCTGGGGTCCCGGCCCAGGGCGGCCTGTGCGATGCCAGAGGGGCGCAGCTCGCCCTGCACAGAGCAGGTGAAGGACCCCGAGCTGGGTCAGCAGCCTAGGCCCCGAGGGACGGGCCTCGGGGTCCACCTGTCCCGGCCTCAGTTTCCCCATCTGCAGAATCAGAAAAAGATTTGCAAAAATGTGGAAAAGCAGCTCCTAATGGCTCTCCTCCCACTGTAGAGAAAGGCTCAGCCCCTGGTTCCCGGCTGAGTTTTTATGATGTGGATGTGGGTTTAAAAAAAAGAGAGAAAAAAAAAGCTGAGAAACAGCCTGGGACCCTGGACTGCTCAGACCACCTTAAATCAGCCCCGCTGCCCCTGCTACCGTGGAAATGCCTTTCTCCGCGGTGGTTGGCTGGGAGTGTCAGCCAATCCGCTTGCGGTGCTCCCACATGGGTCCGTGACGTCACAAGAGGAGATGGCCAATGGCGAGCTAGATACCGGTAACCAATGGAAGAAGGCGATAAGATGGGCTAGGCCAATGAGAAGGCGGCCAGGCGCTCCCCGCGGGGGTCTGGCGAGTGTAGCTCCCCCTCCTCTCCCTCAGACCCTCGTGGACCCCAGAGCTGGTCTGGATGGGAGGGGGGAGATCTGCCACCCATTATTATCCCGAAACTGGGACGTGTCCGCTAAGGCTGGCAAGTCTCCTCTTAAAAACAAGAGTCTCTGTGCCCGGTTAGAGCCTGGCCCGCCTCCCAAGAGCACAAGCTCCACTTTTGCCCTATTTTACAGATAGGTAAACTGAGGCAAGGAGCACTGAAGTCAGGATGGACGCCCAAAGAACCGAGGGTCCTAATCCAAGCTGGGAGGCTTCTGACATGGGCTCATTTTTGTCCCCAATGGTGGAGGAATGGGCAAACATTGTAGGTAGGAAGGTGTGTGTATGGGGGGTGCCGGGCTCCATGCCTCAGTTTCCCTGAGCATAGACTGCGGAGCAGCCTGGCGTGGGGGTTCTGGGAAAAAGACTACAAGTTCCAGCAGCACCCGCGCGCCATACTGGCTCGGGCTGTCAATCAAAGTAACGTGGGTCCCGCAGTCTGCAACCCGCGCCCCCCCCCCCGCGCCTGCCTCCTGCCAGCTCCCGCTCCCTCTCCGCCGGCTCCAGGCCCGGCGCGGTATAATTACAGCCCATCGATCCGACCCGAGCCGGGAAAGCAGGTCCCTCGGGGAGGCCAAGCCTTTGGCTTCCGACACCGCTAACCTCGGCCTCCCGCGCCCCCCAGCCGAGCAGCTGGGCCACCAGCCAGCTGGGCCCCGGGCTTGCGGGTGACCTCTGTGAGCCTCGGTTCCTCCGTCTGTCTTGGCCGAGAGCCCACCCGCACCCCCAACCCGCGGAAAAGCCACACACAGGCACAGGGAGCCCCCTCCCCCTAGCTGAAGACTGTGGCCCCCTCTCTGTGCCTCAGTTTTCGTACTTGGGGTCAAGATTCATTCATGAAACCAATTTTCTTGGCTGTTGAGTTGGGGGACAGCCCGGGGGATGTAGTACTGGGGACTCGGTGGGGGGCTCCCAAGTTTGGGAGGAAAGCCAGGCCCAGGTGTGGTGAGTGGCATGGGCCTGTCATCCCGACTCTGGGAGGCTGAGGCAGGAGGATCCCAAGCTGCAGTTCAGCCTGGGCACCTTAGCAACCTAGGGAGACCCTGTCTCTCAAAATAAAAAGGGCTGGTGCTGGGGCTCCATGTCAAGTCCCTGAGTTCAACCCCCATTACAGGACTGAGGGATGGGTGGATGGGGAGAAGAGCCCCCTGTCATCTGTACTGGGGAAGACTGAGGACCAGACCAGGAAGTGGGGGTGTGGAACCAGAGTGAGACTCCTGCCTGGGAAGGTGGAAAAGGATCCTACACATTGGATCGCAGTGGGTGCTTAATCTAGGGTTTTGCAGAGTGCCTAGGAATTGCCTAGTCTGAGAGCTGCATTTAACTCCTCACATAAAGCAGCCAGGGAAAGATGGGGCGGCCTCCGACACTCTGGGCGGACCCTGACTGAAAAGGGGAGGTGACACCTGTGAGTGGCTGACCCTTGCTGGTTCCCTTGGTCCTGAATCCACCACGGGCCCAGTGTCAGGCTTGCTCATGCTGGAAGGGGAAAGTGGCCTCACAGGCTGGACTGTCGCCTTAGCACTGGGGAGGCTGAGGCAGGAGAGTCACCAGGAGCTCAAGGCCAGCCTGAGAGAGTCTGTCTCAAACAAAGAAGCCGAAGAAGAAAAGAAAGAAAAAAGAGGTTGTAGCAGAAGCTTCTCGGAAGTTAAATTACACAAAGCCATTGTTTGTTTCATTTTTGTTTTGTTTTTTGAGTCAGGGTCTGGCTGTGCAGCACAGGCTGGCATCAAACTCAGTGACCCTCCTGCCTCAGCCTCGTCAGTGTTGAGATTGCAGGCGTGTGCACCACGCCCAGCTTCATAAAGTTATTCTCAGCGAAGGCTCAGTAAGGGAGAGCTGTTTGTCCCCCATCCTGTCCCGAAGGGCCCTTCTCGTCCACTGTGACTGGCCCCCCACAGCCCCGCTGCATCTTCTCCCTCTCTTTGCCTCTGACTATCCACTAAAATGGGGGTCAGCTCTGATCACACCCCACCTCCAATGGTCCCCAGGTACTCCCCTCAAATGTAAAACCCCACCTCCTGGCCCCTGAGCCATCCAGACCCCATCCACTTCCAGAACACCAGCTGGGGCCCAGCGCAGGGCCTTTGCACCTCCGTCGCCTCAGAAGTACACTTCCGGGACTGGGTCATACTCCACACTGCTGTATACCTGCCAGGCCCAACATGGAGTGGCTACACTGTGTTCACCGGAGATTGGGAGGGGGGGGAGTGTCGAGGGAGACAGGTCAGCCAGCATATTGGCCAGGATGCTAGCTAGGTCTCCATGGAAACCTGTCCCACTGAGTTTTATAATCCCTTCCTGAGCCTGGATGGTGTGGGGTGAGCTCCCTGCCTCAGCCTCCCCGAGTACTGTCATGAAGGGCTTTGTCCTCTGTCTTAATGTATCTGTTCTCCCCGCCGGCCTGGGCTCTGGGTGCGGGCAGTGGGGTGGGTCCCTGGTGCCCAGCTGCAGCCTGGCACACAGCAGACCCCCGGGACGCCCCGTATCCTGCCGTGAAAGGACCTTGCTGGGCGGGTCACCAAGGGACCCCGGGGGGAGGCCCGTGCCATCCTCAGCCAGGCGGGGCCCTGTGGCTCCCCCGGCAGGGTGCCCAGGCCGGCCTTGAACTCAAGACCCTGCTGCCTCAGCCTCCTGAGTGTCTGGGTGGTTTTCAGGCTTTATCAGAAAGCCCCTCCCTGTCACAAAGGCCCGCTCCCCCCGGGGCCTCTGCCTCAGTCTCCTCTCCCGCCTGGTCCTCACCTTTGTGTCCCCTCAAAAGCCCCAGAATATCCAGGAGCGATGCCCCTGGTTAGCACCTGCCACGGCTGTGGGTGCCCCAGCTCCCCCGGGGCCCTGGCAGCGTCCCGTGCTGGCGCTGACCGGCTGTCTCACCGGCCAAGTGGCCAAGATACTGAATGTCCAGTCGCCTTGGCTGTGTGAGCTGGGCCAAGTCCCTTGGCATCTCGGAGACAGCGTCACACTGTGCAGCCCAGGCTGGCCGTGACCTCGGGGTGATCCTCCTGCCTCAGCCTCCCGAGCCCTGGGGAGACAGCTGCGTGTGCCCCAGTCATTGCGCTGGGGCGCTGCAGGCTGGCCCTGGGCACTGAGGACAGCATGGCAACTGTGTGGGTGGGGAAACTGAGGCACCACAGAAGAACCAAGGTCCTCAGGTCCTCCTAGGGCTGAGTGGCCAGTGTTCACTTGATCCCCCTTCAAACCCCTTCTGGGAAGTCCCTGAGGGCCTGGCCAGCAGACTGCCCAGAGGGGCAGGGGCTTTTGTTTTTTTGTTTTTGAGAAAGGGTCCCCTTTTGGTTACCGAGGGTCACCAAGTTGCCCTGACCAGGCTTGACCCTGGACCCTCCTGCCTCAGCCTCCGAGTGCTGGGATAACTGTCCTGTGCCACGGAGTCTTGAGAATGAGGTGGTCAGAAAGGGTCACTGGCTGCGGTCACCGCTGTGCCCTCCGCCCCGGGCCAGGCGGGTGGGAGCTGAGGTCACCGCCCCGCCCCCTCCCTCCCCTGCCTGCCTCATTAGGCCCCAGCTCGGGGCCCATTAGCCGATCAATTAGCCGAGGTTGCCAGCAGCTTGGACAGGGGAGACCGCAGGGAGGTGACTTCACCCACCTGAGGCTGCCAGGGGTCAGAGGCCCAGCCTGCCCGGCTGCCGTGCCCCCACCGGAGGCTCTGCCCAGCTGCCCGGCTCTCTATGGGGTGGGCCCGGGGCTCACCAGGCTTTTAAATCCTGAGATGCGATCTCCAAATGGCTCAGGGTGGGCCTGAACTTGGGATCCTCCTGCCTCAGCCTCCCAGAGCGCTGGGGTGATGGGTGCATGCTGGAGCCATCCTCCCCTTGGGGACAGAGGCCGGGACCCACATGGCCCTGCCCTGGGTTTGTTGTTCTGGCTCCACTGCTGGGGGCACCCCGAGGTCCCCTTGAGCCAAGTCCCACTCTGACAAGGCTGCCGTCACCAGGATGTAACCCAGCTTGGCTGAAGCAGGGGGGAACCTGCAGGTCTTTCTAGGGGAGAAACTGAGGCACGGCTAGGGAGGGTCTTTTTTTTTTTTAACAGGGACTATGTAGCCCAGGCTGCCCTCAAACCTGCAGGGATTCTCCTGCCTCAGCCTCCCAGTCATAGGCAGGTGACACCACGCCCAGCCGAGTGTTTTTAAGAACATCACTGGTGGCCCACAAAGTGCCACTTTGCTGGAGTCCCTCTACCCTGGAGGTCCGAACCCCTCGGCTAAACCAGGTGCATGGCACACGCCTGTGATCCCAGCTGGCTGCCCTGGAGGCTGAGGCAGGAGACTCTCCAGATGGTCAGCCTGCGCAACTCAGCGGGACATGTGGCTGGGACACAGCTCAGGGTGCAGGCCCGGGCACCAGCAGGCCCACGGGGTGTCCTGGGACCTGGGGGGGGGGTGACAGGATGGGGCGCCCTGCCCCACCCCCCTCAACACAAAGGCCCGGACACAGCCACCAACCTTCTCACGTCTTTATTTGAAAGGCACAGCTAGCCCGCCCTCCACGCTTCCCTCCCCAGAGCCAGACAGACGGACAGCACCGAGGTTGACCAGACACAGCTGGCGCGGGGGCTCCATTTGATTTTTAGGGTCTCCTTTCTTAGAAGTCAGGCTAGCGTTACAGAAAAACCAAAATAAGAACCACCAAGACAACTTCAGTACCCTCATCTTTATTGGGGAAGGGGAAGGAAACCCCAGGGCGCTGCCCCCACCCTGCTGGTCCCGGCGGGACGTGCTTCCCTTCGGTCAGCCCTGGGGATCGAACCCGGGCCCCGTAGTTCCTATTTTGACGCAGGCTCCCACCTGAGTCGCTCAGGCTGCCCAGATTGGGCTGCACCTCCAGACCCTCCCGCCTCAGCCTCCCAGAGCTGGGCTGGGGGCCGCTCCGGCTACAGCAGCAGGCGAGGGGCAGAGGTGGTGGGGGGGGGCAGGGGCCAATTCGGGGCGCCCAGGCGGGGAGGGGCTGTTAGCATTGAGTACATGCAATGCCAGGGTGGCCGCTGCAGCGCTGTCCCAAGGGGGCCCAGCGAGAGGACAGACTAACCGACAGACGTGTGCGATGGGGTGCGTGGGGTGCTGGGGTCCTAGAGGTTTTGCTCTGCTCCCTGCGGGGCGGGTTCTGGTCCCCCCAAAGATGCCGGTCGGTCCTCAGTTTGCCACAAGGGAGTGGGGAGAAAAGTGGGGGAGCCGGAGTGGCTGGAGGGGGCAGGAGAAATCTAGGGGTGGCTAACAAGCGGCCGGCGGCAGCAGCGCTGACCATAAATACCGTGAGTGTCGCCGGTCCCGAGCTAAGCTGTCTGGCGTTCTGCATTCCTGTCGCTCTGTGCCTCAGTTTCCCCTCCCGCCCTCCCCATCCCCCGGCCGCCACCGCAGCGGCCCGCAGCAGCCTCTGCCCCACCACCGGCTAATCGGACTTCTCGCCGTCGTCCTCCTGGTGGGTGTCGCCGTCGTGGCCGTTCTTGTCCTCCTTGGACAGGTGGGCCTGGGAGCCCAGCGCGGACAGCGACAGCAGCCCGGTGCCCGCGCTCACGGCCGGCAGCGACGGCGGCTGCAGCCCCACGGGCAGGGGCGTCAGGGGCAGCGCCAGCGCCTGCAGCTGGGACAGCTGGTGGGCTTGGAGCTGCTGCTGCGGGGCACAGAGGGGCGGGTCACGGCTGCCCACCGGCCCACAGTCCTCGGGGTCCCCGCCGCCCCGCCAGCCGGCCGGCACCTACCCGGATGATGGAGTTCAGCTCTGGGGCGGTGACCTGCTTGGCCCGCTCGATGGCCCCCAGGACCTGCTGCTGGTGCTGGGTGGGCGTGAGGGCGACAAACGGCCATCAGGGAACCCCCACCCCAACCACAGCTCAGCACAGGGCCCAGAAGGCACTGGGGCTTCACTGAAAACCCTCCAGCGGTCGGGGCCAGGGGACTGGGATAAAGGCCTTTGAAGCACCCGAGAGGAACCTGGGTCACGATCAAAGCCCTGGGCGCTGTGCTCAAAGCTGGAGGATTTGTGCAGTGGCCAACCTGACCCACTATACCAACCAGGAAGTCTTTATCTTTTTCCCTTGAGCTGCAGCCCTTTAAATTTTTTTTTTTTTTTTTTTTTTTTTTTGAGATGGAGTCTCCCATGCAGTTCAGGCTGGCCTTGAGCTTAATTTGTAGTCCAGGCTGGCCTCAAACTCACAGCAATCCTCCTGCCTCAGCCTCCTTAACAGCTGGGAGGACAGGCGTGCGGAACCACATCTTCCCTGACGCTAACAGCTCAGAGAACTTGGAGAGCTGTCAATCTAAGTCCCTCTCCCTCCACGGCTGGGGAGGGCTGCAAGGACTTCCTAAGCACTGCGATATGTATCTAGGTTTGGGGAATCTCCTCCCAGGCCTGCCTGGAAGTCTGGCTCTGTTGACACGGAATTCCACTCTGACCCACCAATTTCTCTTTTTGCCTTGTCTACCAGGGGCCCCCTCTGTGAAAGGAAAGCCTAAGAGTCCAGATGTGAAGGGCTCCAAGTGGCCTCTATTGTCTGGAGCTGTCCTCCTGTCCTTCTAGAGCTGGCCTTGGGCAGTTCCCAAGATGGACCGCGGCTGAAGGAGGAAACCAGCTGCAGTGTCTGATGACTGATCTAGCTATTATGGAGGCTGAGGCAGGAATTTTTCAAGTTCGAGGCTAACCAGGGCAGTTTAGTAAGGAAAATAAAAAGGGGCTGGGGGAGAGCTCAGTGCAGGGCCCGGGTCCCGTCTGCGGTGCTGAGGTCTGGGATGGAGCCCTGGTGCCACCCGGTGGCTGTGAAATCCCCGTGGGCCCATCTAGCCTGCCGCCAAGGCCGCCCCTGGGTGCTCACCTCCTGGGAGAGGTAGGGCAGGACCTGGGCGCAGATGCCGTTCAGCCTCTTGACGATCTCAGCCTGCAGGGAGAGTGGCCATGAGGGGACGGGAGGGACAGCAGGGCCAGGGCAGCGGTCTCTGGTGCCCTGGAGGCTGAATGCCAGGCCAGAGGGCCAGAGAGGAGCTGGGGGGGCAGGGAGGGGTGGGGCCCCTCCACCCTCCAGCCTGTGCAAAGAAAAAACCCCGGGGGCAGCCCAAAACAGAAAGGGTTTGGACAGGAGAGGCTGAGGCAGGAGGCTCTCAAGTTTCAACCCAGCCTGGGCAACTGAACCACGGGGTAAGAACTTCCGGTTTTCCAAACAGGAAGTAAAAAGCACCAGAGAGGGCGCCATACTGGGGTACCGGGGTTCCAGCCTCAGGGGGGCAAAAGGATCCAAAAAGAGGGGAGGGGGCGGGGTGCAGGAGAGGGGCCCCTACCTGCTTGTGCATCTCGATGTTCAGGCCGTAGGACATCTCATAGTACTGCGAGGGGGAGAAGGGGGACTGGGGTGGGACCGGGGTCAGGGCCAAGGCAGCAGGTGGGGGCTGTGGCCGTGCCCCACGCGGGGCTGGGCCGGCGCCGCCCCTCCCCCACGCATTCCAGGCCTCAATCTTTTATCTTTCCACGTCCTGTCTGCGGGTGGCCCGGGCTCTGGGGCAGGCGGCCTCCCCGGTATAAATAATCCAGGGTAAACACAGCCTGCCGGGTTAGCTTCTGGGGCCGGGCTGCCCTCTCTAGTCAAGCCCCAGAGCCGACCCTGCCCCCTCCTGGGCTCTTAAACCCTCTCGTGGCTCCCTACTGCCCTTAAGAGAGCCAAGTTTGTGGGTTTGGCTGGGCTTTTGGTTAATTTTCCCAACCTCTGTCCAGTAGGCTCCTAAGCATTCTTCAAGGCCCCAGCCGCTGTGTCCCACGCAGCCCACCCAGCTTCCCTCAGAGCCCCTCTCGGTGCCTGGCCCCGCCTCTCCCGCAGCCTGCAAGGTAAATGAGCCCCTGGCCCTCCTGCTTTGGAGGATACAGGGGTATGGACGCAAGCGGGTTTGGGTCCAGCAGTGTGGACAGACAGGACGACACGGGGTCAGGCCCGCCGAGGTGGCAGGGGCAGCCGCAGCTCCGGGCCCGGGCGCGGAGGGGTTAAGGCGCGCGGAGGGGGCGGAGGCAGACGTCAGCGTCAGTCCCCGGGGCACCTCCCCCTCCGCCGGCCGCTGCCAAGGACGGCGGGCCCTGGGGCTGGGGGCGGCGGCTTGGCACCTGGGCCTCCCCCGGCGGGCAGCGCAGGTCCAGCGTCCCCCCCAGGCCAGGCCAGGCCCTCACCATGACGTAGTGCCGCTGCATCTCCGACTTCTCGCTAGCCAGTTTGTCACACTCCAGCTTCAGGCTGCGGGCACAGAGCCGGAGAAACTTGGTGGCAGTGGCCACCCGGTGTGTGTCCCCCCACCCTGCACCCTAACCACTGGGGACCAAACTGAGGGGGTTCTGTGCGGTTCTCTCTGGTGGCGTCGGGTGCCTCAGTCTCCCTAACTGTACAGTCTCCCCAGCTGTACAGATCGGATGGCAGAAAAGCAAACAGACGCTAAAAACCACCAGGTCCAACTTAGGAGGCCGAGGCGGGACGATCTCCAGTTTGAGCCCAGGCTGGACAACACTTGTGAGGCTCTGTCTCCAAGTTAAACTGCTAAGTAGTCCAAACTGAATCTGAACTTGGGGACCCTCCTGTCTCAGCCTCTTCTACGTTATGTGACTCTAGGGTGATTCTTCAATCTCTTTGGGCCCCCGCTGGCTCCTTTGGTAAGTACTAGCCTCCCAGAGCCCGCGACCCCAGCACTTGGGAGGCTGAGGCAGGAGGCTGCACAGTGAGCTCAAGGCCAGCCTGAGCTGCATAGTGAGACCGGGTCTCAAAAAGCCCCTCCCCCCCCAAAAGAAGACAGGGTTGCAGTTCAGGGGTGGGGGGCTGGCAATTTCACCCCAGCCCTGGATTTCTGGCCTGTTAACTTCTAGCTGGTCTTGAGTTAGTCCCCAACATTTAGGACCCACGTTCTGCACAGTGAGAACTCTAAAGTCAGTAGGTGAAGACCCCAAAGCTCAGAAAGGGTGTCCGGTCCCCCGGAGGTCACAGGGTCCTGCGGCACAATCTGACCTCTGCAGTCAGCAGCTCTAGGGGGCTCAACGGGAGGTACACGGGGCCGCCAGGCAAGGCCCCCAATCTGCATACCAAGGTGCAGAGCGGTGCCTCAGTTTCCCTCTCTTTAAAATGTGCGCCATAACGAAGTAGCCCATGCCTGTCATCTCAGCTACCTGGGAGGTTGAGGCAGAAGAGTTCAAGCCCAGCTCCCCAAACAACTGACTTAAGTCCCTGTCTGAAAAGAACAAATAAAGATGGGGTCCGGCTTGGTGGGGCGCTTGCCTAGTCTGGGAAGGGCGCTGGGCTCATCCCCAGCACGGGAAAAATAAATAAGTACAAAATATTGGGGCTGGGGATTTAGCTCAGCGGCATAAGCACCTGCCTTGCAAGCAGGCAGTTGTGAGTTTGATCCCTGGTACCGATAAAAAACAAAAACAAAATATTCTTAGTGGCCGACAGGTGAGAGGCCCGAGGGCATAGGTTCCACCCCTCACCTTCAGGAAACACCCGGAGGTCACGTTTGCACAAAAAGAAACACTCGCTTTCTTCCTGACAAAAACCCAGATCCTTAGAGAACACTTTTGAGGTACCTGCGTGAACCCGCCCCAAAGGCCTGAGGCTAGTGGCCTTGGCTCCCCGCACCCTGGGGGGGGGTGGCGGCACACACCTGTCATCCCAGCCCCGGGGAGGCTGAGGCAGGAGGAGCGCTGTGAGTTGCAGGCCAGCTTGCACTGCACAGTGAGACCCTGCCTCCAAACCAAAAAAAAAAAAAGAAAAAGAAACACCAGATGCCCAGGGAGCAGACCATCTTCCTTCCAGACAGGATGATGGGGGTCCTTGCCCAAACCCCACAGCTTTAGAAGACTTTCCTGCAATGGATGCTCAGAACCTGGAGGCTCTGAGGCCCCTCAGGCCTGCCTGGCCTTTGAGTAAATTCACATTGCGGCGCCTCGATTTTCCCATCTGTGGGAAATGGGGCTGCGCTGCGGGAGGTCTGGCTGCACACCGTGCCGTGCTCTCCGCGTGCGCAGGCGCCCCAGTACCCCCCAGTCCCCCTCACCTGTGGTACTGGGCCTGCAGGAGCTGGAACTCATCTTTGATGCGGTCGCAGGAGTCCGAGGTGGTGAATTTGAGCTGCTGGGGGAGGTGCGAGGAGCCCTGCGCGTGGGGAGGGGGCGGTGGCCGGGGTCACGCACCGCCCTCCCCGCTGGGCCCGCCCCCCTGCCGCGCCCCACTTCCTGGGCCCTGTTTACTGGCCCCCTCCCCCGCGCGCCCCCGCCTTGCTTCCTGCCCCCGCCTCTACAGGAACCCGGGTGGGGGCGCCGCGCAGGGCTCCTCCTCCGCTGCGCCCCCCCCAGGCCGTGGGGTGCACTTTAAGGCCGCCCTTGGGGGGCAGGGTGCGCCCTCTACCGAAGCGCCTGGGGTGCATATGGCAGCGCCCAGTTGCCCCTGGCGGGGAGGAGGGTGCCGGAAGGGATCCCCTCCACAGTCGGGGGAGAATCGAGATCCCCTTGGAGAAGGGGCCTCGCTCAGCGCCCCAACTCTCCCGGGGGGCCTCCAGATCGCTGCACCCTTCCTCCTTCCGGGAGGGGTGCACCTCGGCTCCGTCTCCCCACCCGCTACTGCAGAGCCCCGCAGCAGCCTCCAGCGGGAGGTGCCTGGCGGGGTGCCCGGAGCGCCCCGGACCCGCGGCCAAGGCCGCCTGAGGCCCGGCTCGGTGGGGGACGCCCGGCGGGAGCTGGGGAGGCGCAGGCTCTGGGCGCTGGGGGGGGCCCTGGGGACTGGGGGGGTCTGCGCTGGGCCCGAGCCGGAGCCCGGGCCTGGGAGTTTGGGGGGCCCCTGGGGTGCGGGCCTCGGTGGGTGCGGGGCGGGCTGCGCGGTGGGGGGGGCAGCACGGGGGCCTCGAGTTCGCGGGAGCCGGGCCTGGAGCTGGGGGGCGCGGGGTGCAGGGTTCGGGGTGCAGGGCCGGGAGCGGGGCGCGGGGTGCGGGGCCCGGAGCGGGGTTCGGGGCGCGGGGCCCGGAGCGGGGTTCGGGGTGCGGGGCCGGGAGCGGGGCGCGGGGTGCAGGGCCCGGAGCGGGATTCGGGGTGCAGGGCCCGCTTACCGAATGCCTGCTTTGTGGGAACATCATGTCAGTCGCGGCGGGGGGCGCGGGCTGCGCCCCGGCTCGGGCTGCTGGGGGCGCCGGGCGGCCGCGCCTTTGTCCCGCCGCCGCGCCCCGCGCCCGCCGCGGCCCCCGCTTCCTGCGCCCCGCCCGCCGCCCGCTCCTCCTTTTGTCTAATGGCGGCGGCGCCGGCGGGGCCGCGGCTGGCTGAGGCGGCTGCTGCTGCTGCTGCTGCTCGCTCGGCTCCACCTGCCGCCGCCCCCGCCGAGCCCCGCGCGCCGCCGCCGCCGAGGGGAGCGCGCGCCCGGGGAGCCGCCGCCGCCGCCGGGTGACCTTGGGCCGCCCCGCCCCCACCCGGCGGGGGAGGGGCGCCGGCCGGCCTCGGTTTCCCCATCCGGCCGAGCGGCGGCCCGGCTGCAGCTGCCGGGCTTGAAAGCGCGGGCGCTGTCATGGCGAGCTGGCCCCGTGCCACCGGCGCCCTCGTGGGTGACCTTGGCGGCTGTCTGCTCCGCGCCCGGCCTCCGTTTCCTCTGCTGGGCGGCCTGCGTGCACCGTGACCCCTTCCCTGGGCGCGCACTGAGTGCCTACTGTGTGCTGGACCCCTGTGTGTGTCAATGTGGGGGGGGGGACAGTCACTGCCCGGCCAGATCCCAGATGGCTCCGATGATGCCAACAGTTATGGAGGAAAACAAATGGGGGAGGGGAAGGCAGTGGATTTCCTAGGGTGAATGCCAGTGCAAAGGCCCTGGGGTAGGGCTCTGCCTGGCACAAGGAATTCTGGGAGCAGGAGAGGGCAGACCCTACTGCTTCGAGGTTGGCCCAGCAGCCTCTAAGTTAATGCTCTGCTCTTCTATTTTATTATTTATTTACTTATTTATTTTTATTGGTAGTGGGGATCAAACTCAGGACTGCGCGCTTGCAAGGCAGGCACTTATGCTCCTGAGGCAAATCCCCAGCCCCTGCTCTTATATTTTAAAATCCTTAAGTCATTTTTGAGCTAGAGGCCTCCGTGGTTTCACTTTGCATTGGGCCCTGCAAAGGCTTTTCAGTTTTCATTTGTGCCTTGCTGAGGGTGCAACCCAGGGCCTCTACCCTGAGCTGTGTCTTGGCCCTTTTGACCATTTATTTTGAGACGGGGTCTCTCTACGTTGCTGACTTGATTAGGCTGGGCTCAAATTTGCACTCCTGCCTCAACCTCCCTATAATAGCTTTGATGACAGGCATCCACCAGACACCACAGTGTTTTGGTTTGGTTTGTTGGGTGAGGAGCCCAGACTTGCAATGCAAGCTGTTACTAATAAACCGGCAGCCCTGTATGTGTTTTTGCAACACCAGGACCCTTGGGAACACCCCACTCAGCTGTCTGAGAGGTGGAGAAACTGAGGCACGGGCGAAGTGAACTGCCTTGGCCAAAGTCACAGTACGAAGCAGCAGAGCTGGGATGGAAGCAGGCACCGTGCCTGGGCCTTGATCACAAGGCCTGGCAGGGTGGGGTCACCGGCTGGAGAGGCCAGGAGCCCAGAGCACTGCCCGGCCAAGGGCCTGGGAGTGTCTGGAGGGCAGGCGGGAGCCATGGGGGTGCCAGGGCGCCTTGTTGGTTGCTTCTGGGTCCAGACCACTCTGTGGGCACTGCAGGGTGCTAAGGGACGTCCCTGGGCTCCGGGGGTCAGAGTCACCCGCCTTGGCGTAGAGCATCCCAGAGTGCAGGGAGACAAGGAGTTCAAATTCAACCTACATAGTAAGACCTTGTCTCAGAAAACAAAAGCCAGGCATGGTGATGCACATCTATCATCCTGGTACTCAAGGGGCTGAGGCAGTGAGAGCTCCACAGGTACAGGGCAGTCTGAGCTACACGGGGATACCCTATCTCAAAATCCCCAAAATAAATTAAAATAAAAATGTTTCTCTGGAGAACCGAGATTGCTGTATACTTTAATATTTGTTGTATTTTACTTATTTTTATGGCACTCAGGATAAAATCCAGAGGATTCAACCCTAGCTATATCCTGAGGCCAGTCTCGAGTTCCAGGTGATCCTCCTGCCTCAGCCTCCCAAGTGCTGAGATTACAGGCATGCACTACCATGTCCTGCCATGTTTTGGGTATTTTAACCATAATAAAAAATACACTGCATTAAAATAGTGTTCCAGAGCCAGGATACCAAAAAAAAAAAAAAAAAAAAAACAGACATAGGCTGGGTGTTGCTGGCCCTACTTGTCATTCCAAGACTTGAGAGGCTGAGGCAGGAGGATCACCAAGAGTTCCAGGCCCTGTCTCAAAAAGAAAAAAATAATACCCAAAACAAAATTTGCTCCTGGGCACATCACCTGTCTGGCAAGCACAAAGTTGTGAGTTTGATCCCTGGTAAGAGAAAGAAAAATTTATCATTACAGACATTTAATACATTTGCAATGTGCAGTCACCATGTCTGCGTGGTCCCAGAATGTCCCCTCGCCCCAGGGAAGCCCAGTGTCCCATCCTGGCACCCTTGACGTCACTTCCGGTCTCTGACGTCACTCCATTGGGCGTTTCCCATCCGCTCTGTTCTCTGGGTTCCGCGTCTCTCACTGAGCGCAGCGTTCTCGAGGTGTTAGAGCCTGGACTATTTGTTTATATCGCTGTCCTCACTGTTGGTGGCACAGAGGATTGAAAGCCGGGGCCTTCGCACCGAGCTCCATCCCCAGCCCAAGTTTGATTTTCTGACCAGTTCTGGCTAAATTGCTAGGTTACCCAAGCTGGACTCGAACTTGCAGTCCTCCTGCCTCGGCCTCCCCAGTGGGCGCCATCAGGCCCGCTGCCTCATCTGAATTGTGCCACTGTACCGCACGGGGCTCTGTGTGTGGCCGGGCAGGCCGGTTCCTTGGGCTACCCCTAAGTGTGGCAGTGCTGGGCCACGCGGTGACAGCCACCAGCCCGAGTTCCCCAGGCACCAAACCAGTCTACGTTCCTAGCAGCAGGCCAGGAAATATCCAGGGTCTGCGTTTTCACCAACACTTATTGTTTCCTTTTAAATTTATTTTTAATTTTTATTACTTTTTGTCAGTGCTGGGCTGAAACCCAGGGCCTTCCACAAGCCAGGAAAGTGGTCACCCCTCGTCTGCAGCTGAGTCCCTGGTGAGTGTAAACTACTGGCTCTTTGTGGTTCTTATTTGTACAATGTAACATTTTAAGAAATTAAAGTTTGTATGTCCAGGTGTAGTGGAGCATGCCTGTAATCCCAGCACCAGGAGGCTGAGGCAGGAGGATCGTTGCAAGTTCGAGACCAGCCTGGGCTACAAAGTGAGCCCAAGAGCAGTCTGAACTGCATAGTGAGACCTGTCTCAAAATGAAAGCCAAAAAAAAAAAAAAAAAAAAAAAAAAAAAAAGTTAAAATAAAAAAATGAAGTTAGTTTAAAAAAAAATCACAATGAACAAAACAGAAAAATTTTAAATAAAGCTGGGGGTGGTGGTGCACACCTATCCATCCCAGCACCTGGGAGGCTGAGGCAGGAGGATCACCATGAGTTCCAGGCCAGCTTGGGCTACATAAGTGAGAGCAAGGCCAACCTGCACAGCATAGTGAGACCTTAAAAAGGGGGATATAGCTCAGCGGCACAAGTACCTGCCTGGCAAGCACAAGTGTCTGATCCCCACTACCAAGAAAAAATTTAAATAACAAGACTGAGCTGGGGATAGTGGCGGCCCATGCCTATAAATCCAGCCCTCAGGAGGCTGAGGCAGGAGAATGCTTACAAGCTTGAGCCCAGCTTGGGCAATTTAGTGAGACCCCCTGTCACAAAATGAACAGAGCTGGGGATGTAGGTCAGTGGGTTAGCACCCCTATGTTCTATCCTTAGTTCTTTTTTTTTTTTTTTTTTTTGCACCAGCGCTGGAACTCATGGCCTCACACTTACCAGGCAAGTGCTTCAGCCACTGAGCTAAATCCGGGGCCCCAGAAAGAAATGTTTCTAGGGGGCGGGGCTTCCTAGGACATCTGTCTGGGGGGGGTGTGTTGATGTGTTTACATGTTAGGTCTAATATGGCTGCGCAGTGAGCAGTTAATGATGAATGTCCCAGAGGAGACACTGGACCACCACAGAGTTAAATGACATTTGCAGTTAGCATGCAGTACTCAACAGGCTCTGGGCATCCCTGGCGCCATCTTTATGGCCCGAGTGTTTTGATTGGCTCATGACATCCCAGATTCACAAATGGAATGAGTACAGTGCTTGTGATTGGCCAAAATGGTGTCACATGACAGGCCTAAATCCCAGTCTGGTCAGTATCACTTCTGATTGGGCAGTCTTGGATCATGTGACTTGCAAACACCATCGTTTGAATACTATTGGTTAAATTTAAATCACGTGACTGGGCATGACTGGGCGAGTGGGAGATTGTGTGTTCTATCCCTGGTACCCTCACCCCCAAAATCTGTGACTTTATAAAGTCTGTAAAACAGGAAATGAGTGATGACTTCTTTATTTTCAGTAAGTGAGTCCAACGCCAGCCTGCACTACATAGTTAAACCTTGCCTCCAAAAAAACAAATAGAAAAGAATGGCCTGGCTGTTAAACAATTACAAACTCAGCGTCACTGTCCCCTAGACAATGCAGGCTAAGAACCAGTTTCGCAGCATTTCTACTGCGGTAAGGATCCCCAGCCATCCAGGGGCGCTCTCGGGTCTGTGGGTGGCTGTGCACAGGTCCTGCACATACACCGCGCCGGCCTAGAGCAACCAGATCTGGGGTTCGGGGAAGAACCTGGAACCAGTTTCTGGGGGCTCAGAGGATGCCACTATTTGTGCAATGAATAACAGCTGGCAGTTTATCTTTTCCAGTACTGGGGGATCGAACCTGGGCCCTTTACACTGAGCTACATCTCCAGCCCTATTATTATTATTGGTCTTTTTGAGGCGAGGTCTCACTGTGCAGTTCCGGCTGGCCTTGAGCTCACTGTGTAGCCCAGGCTGGTCTCAAACTCTCAACGATCCTCCTGCCTCAGCCCTGAGTGCTGAGTTCTCCAGGTCTATTAATTTTGAGACTGGGTCTCCCTAAGTCACTGAGCAGCCCAGTCTAGGCTTGAACTTGAGATCATCTTGCCTCAGCTTGTCAAGGTCCTGGCCTGACCATAGGCATGCATGCATTGGGCTGGCACAACCCGGTAATGGACCCACACATTCCAGGTGATGTAGAGGGAAGCATGACAGGGGTCATCTGCCTTCTCTCAGCCACACACGCATTTATTGAGCACCTCCTGTGTGCCTCACCTAAGTCTAGGTGCCAAGGATTCAGCGATCTAAACAGCCTCAGGCTTATAGTCTAGGCTGGAAGCCGAGCTTCCTCAAATAACTACACAAACAGACACAAATAGGCAGTCAACAATCCTCGTGATTCCAGGATCACCAATATCCCAGAATCTGTTCTTTCTCACCAAATTGTAGGACCACCAGCCTGGTACCTGTCTCCATCTTGCTACATGCAGGAGTCTCTCATCTCATTCAGGATTTCTGGACATAAGTGAGGACAGCAGAAAGAACTGGCTTAAGTTTATGGGCTTCAAAAAAAAAAGTTTATGGGCTTCACTGAACATTCAGAAGGTTAGAACTAACTTCAGGCATGGCTGGATCCAGGGGCTCCTAGTTATAATCAAGAGTCTGTGTCTCTCTACACTAGTCTGCTGTGCTGGCTTCATTCCTGGGGCAGCTGTTACCCCTGTCAGCAGACCCCATTCCCTGAGGTTTTCTTGTTTCATTTTCCCATTTAGCAATGCCTTGTACGCACGCATTTGGGGGGGGGGGAAATTCCTTCCTATTGGTTAGGCTTAGGTCATGTGACATCAAGATGCACTGCAAACTTGCGTGGACTGTGCTGATTGGCCAGTGACAGATCACGTGACTGTCACTGATGGCGTCAGTGGTAAAAGGGAATGATTGATTGGCTAGGACTGAATCACATGACTTCATTGAGCCCTTTGGCTTCAGGCCATAGGAGAAGGAAATTGAGGGGATATCTGTTGCTGGGGATACCGCAGATGTCCTGGCGAGGATGCAAGGATGCAGGATGGGAGCTGGAGCTGCATGCAGATGTTCTAAGCAGCATTGAACACTTCACAGTGGGCCGGGCCTGGTGCCACACGCCTGTAATCGCAGCCCTCCCGAGGCTGACGCAAGAGGATTGCTCTTAGTTTGAGGCCAGCCTGGGCTGCATAGCGAGACTCTCTTGCAAAACAAACAAACAAATAAACAACAGCAACAAAACAACTTCACTGTGTAAATTTTTTCCGGCACTGGGGATTGAACCCAGGGCTTTCACCCTGAGCTCCATCCCCAGCCCTTTTCCGGGTTTTGAGACAGATGTCTAAAAATTGCCCAGGCTGGTGTGAGAATTGAAATCCTCCTGCCTCGGCCTCCCAAATACCTGGGGTGACAGATGTGTGGCTCTGCACCCGGCCGTGGCCCGCCTGTTAGCTCACTTGGTGGTGCTCAGCGGGGAAGCCGGCCCTCGGTGCCCCAGGTGGGCACTGCTGCCCTGGGAGGTTTCTTCCCTGCGGACCCAGCGCCCCTCACCACCGCCTCACGCATTTCGAGGCGACTGAATGAAGCACCTTGCGTGTGCCATCCAAAACCTATGAAATCGAGTCTGTGAGTGACCAGATCACCGGAAGAGGGACAGTGGTGGTCCTGTGGACACAGTGGCGCACGCCTGTAATCCCAGAATTCGGGAGGCTGAGGCAGGAGGGTCACTGCAGATTCAGGGTCAGCCTGGGCCACATAGTGAGACCATGTGTCAAAAAAAAAAAAAAAAACTCACGACCACGACCACGACGTGAGCTCAGTGCTTGCTTGCTGTGTGCCAGGAGCCGTCACAAATTAGTTCCTCCTCTAGGGTTGGCCCTGGGACAGGCTGCCTCACGGAGATCCCGCCGCCCTGGCTTACCGCCAGCATTCTGCTGCCACCACGCTGGGGCAGCGCCCGCCCCGGGGACAGGCGTGTTTTGTTCCTGTGCTTTCTATTTTCACCTGGATTCCCGCGGCTCCCCGAGGAGCCCAGTGTTGTTGGGCAGGGAGCCGCCCCTGGGGTGTTTAAACCCTTTCAAAGCCGGCCAGGCATCCCCGGGGCTGGGCGGTAATTAGGAGGCATCTCCGGTGGGCGTGTCTGTGGGGACGCAGGGGGACCTCTGGGGACTGTGGGGAGCCCAGAGGCGGGGCTGCCCTCCTGCCCTAGCTGTGTGTGTGTGTGTGTGTGTGTCTGTGTGTGTGTGTGTGTGTTTGAGACGGGATTTCACTATGCAGCTCAGGCTGGCCTTGAATTCACTTTTTAGCCCAGGCTGGCCTTGACCTTGCAGTGATCCTCCTGCCTCAGCCTCCGGAGTGCTGGGATGATAAAAGTGTGCCACCACGCCCGGTTGTGGCTGACATCAGATGAGTGGGTTCTATGGAAGTGATTAGGGTTAAGGGGCCTCACAGGGGAGACAATGGCATTGGTAGTTTTTTGTTGGTGTTTTGGTACTGGAGAGTAAACAGGGCCTTTGCAAACTGCCAAGCCTTTTGTATTTTGAGGCAGGGTCTTGCTAAGTTCCTAAAATGCAAAGACCTGGCCTGAACTTGGGATCCTCCTACATCAATCTCCAGAATTTAGGGGTGACAGGTGTGCGTCACCACACCCAGCTGCAGACTGAACCCCCCCATTCCTACATGGGAGCCCAAATGTTATTGGGATGATAGAGGACCTCCAAATAATCCAGATAATGTACAAGGAATATTGTAGCTCCCAACCTGCTAGATGGTAGATGGCCAGCATGCCGAGTTCATGCTCCCCAAGATAGAATAAATTCTTTTTTTTTTTTTTTTTTGTCTTTTTATCGGTACCAGGAATCGAACTCACGACTGCCTGCTTGCAAGGCAGGCGCTTATGCCGCTGAGCTAAATCCCCAACCCCGAGAATAAATTCTTTTTTTGGTACTGGGAATCAAACTCACAACCTCATGCTTGCCAGGCAGAAGCTGTGCTGCTGAGCTATATCCCCAGCTACCAAGAATGAACTCTAAGAAATAACAGAGGTTAAGAGTGGGTCGTGAGTTCGATTCCCGGTACCGGTAAAAATGAAAAAGACAAAAAAAAAAAAAAAAAAAGAGTGGGAGATATATATATATATATATATATATATATATATATAAATATATATATATAAAAGAGTGGGAGATATTGCGAGGGGTGGGGGCGCCTGCCTGTCATCCCAGCACTCAGGAGGCTGAGGCAGGAGGATCTTTATGAGTTCGAGATCAGCCAGGACTACAAAGTGAGCTCAAGCTCAGCCTGAATTGCACTTCGAGACCCCGTCTCAAAAAGACAAACAAACAAAAAACAGCAAAAAGTGTTTATTGAGGGAAAGGTCTGGCCTCCAATGAATGAATACAGACCCACCCAGGTTTGCAATGGTTCCTTCCCAGCCCGGCCCTGTCGGCCTGCCTGTCAATCTCCAGTACCACAATATCAAATTTCTCCCTAATTTAGTCATCAGTAGCACAAACGCCTGAGGCTTGGAGGTGGGATTTGGTGATGGATGTGGTCACCGTTCTGTAACTAAAACAAAACGCACGGGCTAACTCACTTATAAAGAGAAAAGGTTGATGTTGGCTCCTGCTTTTGGAGGTTCTATCCAAGGCCAAGCCTGTCCCTGGACTCGGCAGGACGTCACGGTGCCCTCCAGGGCAGCAAGGGCTAAGAGCAGAAGGGAAGACAGGAAGGGGTGGGGCCGAGACAGCCTCTTCAGGACACGCCCCCTTTAAGACACGCCCCTTAGGACACGCTCCCAAGACACGCCCCTCAAAAGCCTAAAGCTCTCCCTCCAGGCTGCGCCTCTTAAAAGCTCCACAGCTCCACGGTGGCAGGGGGCGGGAGGGGCAGCCTTTGGGTGCCATTCCAGACCCAAATGATGGCAGCAGGTGATCAAGGCTGGGTGAGGCCGCCCCCTACTCGTGATGGGACGGGGAGAGAGGAAGGAGCTGACTCTGGCGGCCCCCACTTGCAATCCCATGTTATTTTATCACAATAGGTCAAGCTGAATGGGTTCTATAATTGGGTCCCAGACTACATCCGGGAGGAAGCCAGGGAGACCCAGAAACGAAGCGAGGGTGAGACGCCACTCTCAGTCCCCCAGCAGGGAACTGACAGAGCTGAGAGCGGGGGCGTGGGGGGCGCAGGACTGTACTCCTAGCACTTGGCAGGCTGAGGCAGGAAGCCTGCGGTGAATTGGTGTCCCTGGGAGCTGGGACGTCGCAGCCAAGGCTCTATGGCCGCCCTGCCCTAGGGCTGACCCTCCCTAGGTCTTCGGGTGGGGCTTCTGTGGCCTGAATGCCTGCATCTGTTGCCATGGGAACCAGAGGACCACCCGTGGCTACTTGCGTTTATTGGTTTGTTGATTGATATTGTGGTACTGGAGATTGTATTTAGGGTCTTTGCACTCAGCTGCAACTCAAGCCCTTCTTTTTTTATTTTTTATTTTGACGCAGAGTCCTGCTAAGTCACTAAGTGGCCTAGACTAGGCTTGAACTCATGACCCACCTGCCTCAGCCTCCCGAGTGCTTGGATGACAGGCTTGCGCCACGGTGTTCTAGTATACATTTCTCTTTACACGAAAAGTAATGAAAACGTAGTGGAGTGAGAACTGCATTTCCCCAGCCGCCCTGGCTCAGCTTCAAGGATTCAGCAGCGCCCAGCCGGAGGAACAGAGCCTGGGCTGCGTGGACCTGGCTGCCGTCCCCACGACTGCGATCCCAAGAGTAGCCACACGGGGGCAGTGTCTCCCCAGCGTCGTGCACCTGCCCTAAGCGGCCCGGGCAGGGCTGGAATTTCCCGGAGTAGGGGGATCAGGGGTGTGTGCTCCACGGCTCCACGCCCAGCTCAGCGTCCACTTCCTCCTGCTGCCGCAAGCCTAGTGCGCGCGTGTTGGGGCAGAGACTGGCACCGACACTGCGCTCAGGGCTGGTGACCTGTTCCTCTCCCAACACACGGGCACGCCTGTCACCACCTCTGGCACACAATGCCCGGCATCCTTATTGACCCCGCACCTGCGCCAGTAACCTCTGTGCGTTTTATTGCTGGTTGCAGATATCAGGAAGTAAGGGGCCAGGCTTGGTGGTGCAAGCACGGAATCCCAGCACTCGGGAGGCTGAGGCAGGAGGATCACTGCGAGTTTGAGGCCAGCCTGGGTTGCACAGTGAGACCCTGTCTCACAAAGACCAATTTAGGGGAAAAAAGGTGGTACGGGGCAGAGTGTAGGGACACACACCTGCCATCCCAGGACCGAGAGGCTGAGGCAGGACGATCCGGCTCTGGACAGAGGCCACAGCCTTGCACTGGGGGCAAGACAGAGCCTGGCATCAGTGCCCTGTGGCCGGTGATGACCCCTTAGCATCACAGGAACGGGGGGGGGGTCCCACTGAGGCTGCATAGACCCATGCCCCAATGTTCCTCAGAGGGGCCCCAGCCCCCCTGCACCCACATGAGGCCACTGCAGAGGCTGAGGGGCCTGACCAGGTCACAGCTGTGTGACTGTGTCCCAGCCCGGGCCCTGTTCCCATAAGAAGCTCCGAAGCTCAATTCAGCCGCTTCCCCAAAGAAACCATCTGAGGTGGGGAGATGTGTCCTGGTCACCCCAGTTCCAGGGGAGGCTGAGGCAGGAGGACTGCAAGTTTGAGCCTCATCTGGGAAATGGGGTGACTTGGTGGGATCCTGTCTCAAAATAAAAAACAAACAGGACCGGGGCTGGGGATTTAGCTCAGCAGCATAAGCACCTGCCTTGCAAGCAGGCGGTCGTGAGTTCGATCCCTGGTACCGGTAAAAATGAAAAAGACAAAAAAAAAAAAAAAAAAAAAGTTTGAAGAAAAAACAAACAGGATGGAGGCCTTGGGTTCCATCCGAAGCCAGCAAAGCCCTGGGGAGGGCTGGGTTGGCCGAGTGCATGTGAGGGGCTCTGCCACCATCGGGGAGGGGAACAGATGTGACCCTCAGCCCCCCGGGGCCCACACCTTTGCACTTGCCCTGGAGCCTGTGCCAGGATGTGCCCCCCCCAAGCCTCATAAAACCAGCTGCTCCTCAGAGCTCTGGTCAAGGCCATGGGAGGGAGGCGGCCAGGAGCCAGGAGGGAGGGCCGGGTGCCCCAGAGGAGCAGCCTGGCGGACTTTGTCTCCTCTAAGCCCTGGCTGCCAGAGCAGAGTCCGCAAATTGCTCCTGGCTACACCCCAGGGTCAGGCCACTGCCTCTCCTGGGCCTCAGTTTCTCCTTGTGAGACACTGGAGGCTTTCTCCTAGCTCACGGCAGACATAGCTCACATGTGAGAGTCCCGAGACAATGTCCCCATGGGGCAGGGTGAGCTGTGGCAGACAGGCCTCATGGGGATATTTGATTAGAACTTGGCGCCCGGCCTGCAGTGTGGGCTGCAAGGCTCTAACCTCAGTGACTTGGGAGGCTGTGGCAGGAGGATCGTAAACCAGAGGCCAGCCTGGGGAGTTTGATGAGATCCTGTCTCAAATAAAATAAGAAAAGGTTGGCAGTGTAGCTCAGTGGTGAGTACTTTGGCAGGGTTCCGTCTGCAGCGCTGGAAGGAAAAGAGGAGGGAAGAGAGAGGGAGAGAGAGGAAAGGAGGGAGTCCTTTGCTCTGTGTATGAAGTTAGTTCCTTTTCCTCGCTGCATAATATTTCATCGTAGGCTGGACCACGATTCCTTTGTCTGCTCACCTATCGCCAGATGCATTGTTTGTATTTGAGGCTGTGTGTGCAGATGTATGCTTTCCTCAGTCCTGGTCCTGTGCATCGGTTATCAGTGGCTGTGTAACAAACAAGCCCAAACTGAACACCTTAAAAGAATAAACATTAGCTTCCACCGTTGCTTCCTTTTTTGTTTCTTTTCCTGGGATTGACCCTAGACCCTGAGTTCCACCCCTCCTCCTACAGTCCCTTATTTTATTTTTTATTTTGAAACAGGGTCTTCCAAAGTCACTAAGTTGCCCTAGGCCATACTTGCCTCAGCCTCCTGGGTGGTACAGCGGGATGCACTCTCAGATCCAGCTTAGGGATGAAGGCTTTGAGATGTGGCCTTTGTGGGGGTGAAACTGGGACCCAGCTTTGATCACAGAGAAGGTGAGATCTCATGAGACCCCAGTGTAGGGCTGTCTGGGCACAGTGGGACCCCAATTCTGGAGCTGGGGGAGGTCAGGCCTGGAAACGGGGTGGCAGGTGACACCGCAGCATGCTTGGGAGCGATGCAGCTGCCTGGAGGGCACAGGTGCAGGAGGGCGGCACCAGCATTGGGCATGGCCAGGACAGACGGAGATGCCCCAGCCGCTCCCTCTCGGGTTAGTGACAAGGACAGTGTTCGGGGTGGCCCGTGGATGTGCAGATCCGGCTGTGAGTGCCAGCAGCATCGATGGCAAAGCCACTGGAGACTGAAACCAGTCACTTCACTCAGCACCTACTATATTCGGGAACTTGCGATCCTCCTGCCTCAGCCTCCCCAAGTGCTGGGATGCACCATCACGGCTGCCTCTGCCTGCGATGGAGGCTGAACCAAGTCACAGGGGACCCCGGGAGCCCTCCCCTGCCCGTGTCCCGCCGAGGCCTTAGAGGCAGAAGTTTCAGGGAGACAATCTCCCCACCCCAGTCAACTCATAAATGGAGACTTTGACCTCCCCCTGCACCCCTTATCTCCAGACTGTGAAGCAGCATACTGGCAAGAGAGGGTGATGGGGTGCAGGGAGCTGAGATCTGGGCAGGGTTCTGCCGGCTCAGGGCCAAAACCCCCTCAGATCCTCCCCTTACACTGGGGTTCTGGCCCCAACAGTGCTCCCAGCTTTCAAGTGCTGTTTTTTTCATCATTCAATATACACTGGTTAGCCAGGAAGGTGTGGTGGCACACACCTGTCACCCCAGCACTCCCCAGCACTCCGGAGGGTGAGGCAGGAGGATCATTGCGAGTTCGAGACCAGCCTGGGCTACACAGTGAGCTCAAGGCCAGCCTGAACTGCATAGGGAGGTCCTGTCTCAAAAAGACCAAAAAAAAAAAAAAAAAAAAAAAAAAAAAAAAAAAAAAAATTAAAGGGGAAAAGAACGATTTAGGGCTGGTTGTCACTATTCAGCTCTGCTCCTGTAGATGACAGAATGCAGTTTAAAATTGGAGTGTCATAGTCCTTTTGTGGGTCAGGGAATGCTATGCTGTTTGTTACAGAAAAGACAGTTCTCTTCTCTGCAGTTCAGACTGATCTCGAATCTCGAATTCAGGGCAACCCTCCTGCCTCAGCCTCCGGAGCGCAGGGATTACGGGCACGTGCCACCACACCTGGCAGCGCACGCTGCTTTAATGCCTGGCCCGTGTCTTGTGTATAACAGGTTTTGCACCGATGTCTGGTCTACGCGTACAGCAGGGGATGTGTTTTTTTGGGGGTTCTGGGAATCTAACTCACGACCTGCGCTTGCCAGGCAGGCTCTGGGCCGCGCGCTGCATCCCCAGCAGCAGGGGCTGCGTTCATGTCCGCTGGACCCCAGGCGTCCGCTAAGGCTGCCTCCAGCAGTGGACGCAGGTTCTCTTGCAGCCGGGCGAGGTCCGGGTGCTAAGCGCACCGTGCAGGCTGCGGTGGGCGCCCAGGCCAGGTGAGCGCGGCGGCCGAGTCCTCCAGATTCCCACAATCCCGAGCGGCCCCGCCCGGCTCCCGGCGGCGCGGTCGGTCCCACGTCGGCGCAACCAAACGCGCGGCGGCCCCGCCTCGCGCGGCCCCACCCCTGCCCCTGCGCTCCCCCAGGCTCCGCCCCCGCGGCCGGCCCGCTAGTCCCGCCCCCGCGGCGCGCCAGCCGGCCGCCCGCCCTTCCCATTGGCCGCGCCGCCTGTCCGTCACGCCCCGTCACGCCGCTAGGTTGTCCGGCGCCGTAGCCTGTTCGCGGCGGCTGCGGTTGGCGGCGGCGGCGGCGGCGCGGCGCAGCGCGGGTGGCGGCGGGGGTTTCCCGGCGGAGCGGCCGGAGCGGGGACCGACAGCGGGCCGAGCGGCTGCCCGGGCTGAGGTCGGGGCCGGGTGCGGCCGAGGCGGCTCCGGCGGGCCGGGCCGGGCCAGGCCAGGCCAGACCGGGCGGGTCGGGGGGCGGCCGGCGGCGGCCGGGGCCGGAACGATGACTCTGGAGTCCATGATGGCGTGTTGCCTGAGCGACGAGGTGAAGGAGTCCAAGCGCATCAACGCGGAGATCGAGAAGCAGCTGCGGAGGGACAAGCGCGACGCCCGGCGCGAGCTGAAGCTGCTGCTGCTCGGTGAGCGGGGCCGGAGCCGGGTCAGTGCCCGCCCGGGGTGGCCAGTCAGGCGGCCCGGATCCGCGGTGGTCAGCTGGCCGCTGCCTCCCGCATTCCCCGTGGCCGGCTCTGTGTGTGGCCGGCCCCTGCCTAGATCCCTGCAGGGCAGACCTGCCCGGTGCTGTCCAGGTTGGCTCCGAGCTCCCCAGCTGCGGGCAGATCCCTTAGCCGGCTCCTGCCTCGCCGCCCGGCCGGCGCTCCCGTAGGGCCAGCCCGGAGTCCCCCTCCTGTGGTCAGGACCGAGGTGTCCCCTTCGCCGCTGGATCCCTCCGCCCGGCCCCTGCCCATGTTGACCAGCTGGACTTGCTCTGGCCAGTGCTTGCCGTAGGGTTCGGGTCAAAGCCTCTGGAGCCCGGCGTTGTGTTTCCTGCCTGAGCCGTCGAGGTTAGGCCCTGGGTCCTTTGAGGTCAGCAGCTACCGTGCCATCCAGGTCGAGCTCCTGCATCCTTCCTGGTCAGCGAGTGTCCTGCGTCCACTGGCTGCCAGGACCTGTGGGGATCTGCCCTGTGCCTCCCCACCCCCCAAGCTCCCCTGCACCTCCTCAGAGAGCAGACTTGCTCCCCATCACCTCCCAGATCCAGACTCGGCCCACCTCTCGGGGGCCTGTTCACTACATGCAGCCCCCCCCTCCTCTAAAGCGTCACTGGCCTATGCTCCCCCCCTCTGCAGGCAAAGCAGGTCCCTCCAGAGCAGGGAACTCTTTCTTCTTCCCCTGGGCCTGGTAGACGGAGCAGATGCAGGTGGTCAGCACGGCCTGCTACCTGGCCTCCTGAGCCCTGTCCATCTGCAGTGGCCTGGTGGAGCAGTGTGGTCCCCTTGGCTCCTCCTGTCTCCCTGGAGAAGCCTCACTCACTGTGTGACTGTGTCTCCCCAGGACTGACCTGTAGCCTGAGCCAGTGCCTCGGCTGTCAGGAGTGTTGTCACCCCAAATAAGGGCCCAGGAGGACTGTCCCCTGCTGTAGTTTACATTCAAAATAGAAGCCATGCCCCGTCAGCATCCCTTGCCCCTGTCCTTGCTCCTCTGGATGGAGGAGTCCCTGCGCTGGGCCCGGGCAGCCTTCCTGGGTGGGGGACGCAGGGCTGCCAGGAGAGGCTGCCTCTGTAGGCCCTGTGGGTTTGCAGGAGTCCAGTCTGGTGGCGGATGTGCTGGCCGGGCTCGCTGGCCATAAGCATGTTGCCTCTCTCATGTGCCGCAGTGGGCACACCACCTTCCCATCGCCTCTCTCAAATGTGTCTTGATTCATTTAAAGGCTCTAAAACAGGCCATTTCCCCAGGACAGACAGGTGGGTGGGGGGCAGCCTTGCAGCGTGGGGCTCTGAGATGGGCCCAAGGCGTGGTCCTCGGTTACAGCAGTTACAGCGTGGCTGCGGCTGGCTCTGGCGGTGGGGGGGTCTTTCTTTTGCACATGGGAGAGTTGGAGGTCAGCAGCACTCGAGGGTGGCACCAGATGGCCTTGCACTGTGCGCCCGTCCTCTCCCCTCTGCACCCGGACTGTGCTGATCCTGAGGTTGATAGGGGACTAGGGTCACCGTCTGGCCCCGTCTCCACAGCCTTTCTGAGTGGCTGCAGCCCGTGTGGACGCCTGGTCTTTGCTGCCTGCTGCCCACCTGTGGCTGCAGGGCACTAGTGTGCTGTCCACAGCACCTTCGCCCCTTCAGTAAAGCAGGGCGCAGCAGGGCGGGACGGGCAGGACAGCGAGGGTGACCTGTGTGACCCAGGAGGGCAAGGGTGTGTGCTGTAATGCCAGCTGCTTTGGCCTGGGCCCTGAGGTGACGGCAAGCCTTTGGCCCAGTGGGGCTTCAGAACGTTTCCCCTGTGCGTGGCCTTTGGTGGCAGGTTGAGGACCTTGCCAGGGCACCCATGCAACTTGGCTGCAGAGCAGGGCTCGAAATTGACCAGGCTGTGTCCCTCTGTGGGGACTTCTTGCGGTCCCCACCAGCCCAAGTGCCGACCCAGCAGGGTGAGGTGTTGGCTTTCCCCTAGCTGTCCCCACCCTGTCTCTTGGGGCTTCCTTGTGAGGGTCGTCACGGTGCTGGCTTCTGTCCCCTGCCTCCCCAGCTGCATGCACATGTGAGGTTCAGCACCCCTGCGCCGGCGGGGTCCCCTGGGCTGTGCGTACTGAGGCCAGGTGCTCTGTGGGGACTCCCGGCCTCCACGGACTCCGCCCCAGGAGCACCCCAGCAGTGGTGACTACACGTGCTCCCTGGGGACCCATCACCCTGTTTGAGACTTCTTGCCCCGCAGTGACTTGGGATGTGAAATGCTGGCGGGGAAGCTGGGTGTGAGCAGCATGATCGCTCAGGGTGGAGTGATCTTAGTGGAGGAGCCCGAGCCGCGTGTGTGTGCTTGCGTAGCTCCGTACCTTGTATCTTGGGGTTCACCTGGGACACCCTGTCTGCTGTTCTGCAGGCTGTGGGTCACGGGGTCATGGTGTCACAGCCAGTGTCCCGGGGTCCCCTGCAGCCTTGAGCATCCCGAGCACCACGGCCAGTGCCCCAGCGCAGGGCCCCCAGGGTGCACTGGGCTGTGTCTCGGTCCCCCTCCCCACTTGGACAGTCGGAACCTGCCTGGGAAAGCCGGGTCCTGTGGGCCGGAGCGAGGCTGGGTGAGCAGCGCAGGGCTTTCTAAATAAAGCAGGGCGGTTCGCTCCGCCGGCTTCCTGTCCGCCCGCCGCCCACCGGCCACCCGGCAGCCAGAGGCTGGATCCGGCCCCCGGAGGCTGGGCGTGCCCCTGGCGCTGAGGGGGCTCCTAGGCAGCTGCCAGCTCCTGGGAGGGCTCCTGCGTGTCCCCACCATGTCCCTGCAGCCGGTGGGAGCAGGAGGCCCTTAAATGGCCCTGGAGGGGCCTCCCCCCAGGATGTGGCCTTCGCTGCAGTCGAGCTGTCTCTGCCCTGGGCAGCTTTGTCTGCTGCAGGCCTGAGAGGGCTGTGGAGACCTGTCCCAGGAGTGCAGAGGGCCCAGACCTCTGGCCTGCCCCTGAGGCGGGGACGCCCTGCCCTGCCCTGCCCTGCCCGCCCCACAGAGCCTCGGGCCCAGCCCCTGAGCCGATTCGGGCAGACACTGCTCCTGCCTGGTCTGGTCTTGGCTGCACAGCCAGGCTGGCCTGTCCCCGAGTCCAGGTGGCTGGGGTGCGGCCGGCCAGGAGCCCCAAGCTCTGAGTGACTGCACAGCTCCCAGATCCCTGAGGCCTTTCCTGCCTCACGCCGCCGTCCCTGTCACTGTGGAGAGTGAGGAAGTGCTTATGCTGGGTGCTGATCCTCACCAGGATGGCCTGGGGACCAGGCCACCCAGAGGCACCGTGATGGACAGATGTCCTGCTTCCGGGAGTGTGGCCTGTCCACGGGAACCTGCCCAGGCAGCCGTGGCGGCCCTCGGGGCTCTTGTCCCCTCTGTAGCTAGGCAGGTGGCAGTTGGGGGCCCCTCTAGGTCCCCAGCAGGGTCGTGGTTTCTGTGCAGACCCCAGCCAGGGTGTCCTGGGGATGCCGTCATGTGGGGTGCAGTGTGGGGGTCCGGGCCCTGCCCTGGGGCTGCCCTTTCTGCTTGCTGGCATCCTTGCCTTTAGAGTCTTTACGACCCATACCAAACCCAGCCAGAGAGCAGCCCGGTCTGTCCACTTCGTCCAGCCTTCCTGGGCTGTCGGAGCATGGCATGGGGGCTGAGTGATGGCAGGGCCTTGCCTCAGTTTCCCCCAAGGAGGAATCCAGACCTGAGAGCTGATAGTTACCCAGCCAGGTCAGCCCTGTACTGTGGGAGCTCTGGGCAAGGCCACCATCTGGGTCTTGTGTCCCTTGAAGGTCTGTGTGTCAGCTGTGTTCCCCATGAGTGGGGGAGCCTCTGGGGGATGGGGTGCACAGGTCCCAGATCCCTGTCTCCCTGCAGAAGACCGTAGGTGAGCTCCCCCACTCCGTATGCTGCCGTGATGCGCTGCCCCACACGAGGCCTGGAGCCCCAGGAGCCCCGCTGCAGCAGCCGCTGGTCCAGGAGGGGCCGGGCGCCTTCCATGGTCTGGTTAGGGCCGAGCTGTGGTGGCTGGAGCCACCTACCAGGTCCTGGAGTCGCTGGACCCCAGCCTGCGGGGATGTGGTGTGGGGTGCACAGTCAGCCCCGTGGGTGTCACCGCAGAGGCCCCGCGAGGGTCACTGCCCTTGGCCCCAATACACTGGTGTGATGAGGTCCCGCCTGCACCCCCTGCTGTGCCGCCATGGGGGCCCTGGGTGGCAGAGAGGGAGGGGAGGATTGTGTCCCTGTGGGGCCTGCTTGGGACGAGGCAGACAGACAGCCTGGGCTGGGTGGAGGAGGAGGAGGCCACGTAACTGCTCTGTGCCTCAGTTTCTCTGCTTGTCAAATGAACAGGAGTGGCTGTGACAGTCACCTCCTGGGGTTCTGCCAGTGAAGTGGGGCGGTCCCTGCACCTGTCAGGGCTGTGCGGTGCCCTCTGACCTCGTGTCTTTGGGCCATGTTAGGCTCCCTGTGCCATAGGTGTCCATGTCGCTCTGTCTGGGCTGGGAGCCCTCAGCTGCAGGCTGGGCCCCTGTGCCAGCCTGAGGAGGGGGCTCCTCCTTGAGGTCTGTGTATGGGACCCTTTGGCCTCTGGAGGGGCCCCAGCTGGCAGCGTGTGCTTACAGGGGGGAGGGGGCCTGCGGAGCCGTGCAGACGGGGTCCCCACTTCTGCTGTCTTCTGGGTGGGACCTGGAGGTGCTGGGCTCCAGGAGAAGCGCTGGGGTCCCCTGTTCTCACGCCACCACCCAGCCTGGCACCCTGGGTGTCCTGAGACCACTCCCAGGCCGCAGGGCAGCGTGTCCTCCCCAGGTCCTGATGTCCACCTCCCCCGCACTGGCCACCACCGCATCTTGCATTTCCGAGATCTCGTCACTGTCTCAGGTGGGCTGCTGACACAAAGCTCCCAGGCCCTTGGCCCGCGTGTACGCAGTGACATCGGTGCCCCTGCGCGGGAGGCCACAGGTTGGCGTCCAGAGACCTTGCCTGGCGCAGGTGACCTCTCACTCTTCCCCGTGGAGGGGAGGGGCGGAAGGGCCACCCTGTGGGACCCATACCAAACTCAGCCTGTCCTCTCCCAGCTGCGCACTGTCGGGGGATTGTCACCCTGTCACCACTGCCTGCTGAGGGCCTGAGGCTGAGGCCGTGCTGGCTGCAGGGAAACCTGCTGTGTGGCCTCCAGGGCACGCAGAGGACGCCAGGTCCTCCCCGGCAGACGAGCAGGGACCTGAGGCTCTGCGGCAGGACGGACACCCGAGACTGGACCTCAGTGGCCCCATTTTCCTTCTGAGGCCCGAGCTGGCCCTGCTCCTGGTGGCGGTTCCTAAGCAGGCTAAGCCAGGCACTGTGCGGGCGAGTGGGCCCCCCACACAAACTTGGGGTCCCAGGCAGGGTGCTCTCCGGTGTGGTGTCAGGGGGGTTCCGAGCACCTCCCGGAGTGACAGGATGTGACAGGAGCCGAGTTGGCTCTGGGAGTCAGGGCAGGGACAGAAGCCTATCACCCCGAGCCGCGCTGGGCCTGGCACCAGCTGCTGGTGTCCTGCGGTGGTCAGAAGCAGCCCCAGCCAGCTGGACGTGGCTCCTTCTGACCCCTGCTCCTGCCGCAGCTGCTGCTGGTTTCCCTCACCATTGGCCCCAGGCACAGGATGCAGAGAGCCAGCCCCACCTCGGGGGCTCCGAGCAGCCCGGCTCCAGGTGTCAGGGCACCGGTGCCCGCTTCACCCTCTGCGTGCCGGGACTGCAGTGGCACTACCTGCGCAGGGGCTTGCGGCGTGAGTGGGTGTGTGTGTGCAGGTTTGGGGGTGGGTACGTGTGTGCCCCCTTGTCTGCAAGCTCAGAGTCCATGTAGACCCGTTGAGGTCCCTGGCGAGCCAGCGTGGTGACAGACAGGTCCACTCTGGGGGGTCAGTGGCCAGCACCAGTGCCGTCCAACTGGTGTCTTTGCTGTGCCGAGCGGAGCCTGCCCGAGTCGGAGCCCTTGTGGCCCGAGGGGCCTGTGCTTGGTGCAGGAGTGGCTGTGTCTGGGGTCCCTGGTGCCTGTGGGTACGCCGCCCGGCGCCCTCAGGGGTGGCAGGCGCATGGGTGTGGCCCTCTCCCAGGTGAGATGCTGTCCCAGGCCAGCGCAGGGCTTTTTATACAGCATTTTGTGGATAGTGAGGGATCCTGGCCCCAGCCGTGCCGGGTGATATCAAGGACATTTGCTATCATTGCTGTCATTGCTGGGGGGAGCTCCTGCTGGGTGGAGGCCAGGGGCCTGCTCATTGTCCTGCAGGGGCCTGGACACCCTGTAGGCTGCGCTAGGGCCCCTCTTTGTGCCTGGAGCATGCTCCTCTGAGCCTAGCTATGGGAGGTGGGGTTGCCCCCCGTCTCAGTGCACCTGGAGTCTGCACAGATATGGGGGGCAGATGTGTGCAGGACAAACGTGGGGCCCGGGTCCACCCTGCCGTGGCAGTGCCAGCTCTTCATGTGGTGAGGCCTGCGGAACTGGGGTGCTGGGGTCACCTCTCTTCTCCCCGGCATTGCTGGGGTTCAGCTTAGTGCCATGTGTGTTTACATGTGGGGTGCAGGCCTGGGTACTGGAGTGAGGAGTATTGCTACCCGGCTTTTCTCTGGGGCCCTTGCCGGTCACTAACGTGTGACCGCGTCCACTGGGAACACAGGTCTCCTTGGTTGCCTGCATGGGGCACCTGGTGGCGAGGGGATGCTGCAGGGGCACCCTGGGCCTAGGGCCGGGGGCTGCCTGGGCCAGCTGTAGGGCCCCAGGCAGGACAGGACTTCGGCAGGGGCAGGGACAGAAGGACCCGGCTTGGCTCTGCAAGTGTGGTGGGGCTGATGGCAGGAGGTCCCAGGACCCCAGCGGCCGGGGGCTGTGTGTGCTGTGCTGAGAGCCGGAGCCAGAGAGGCTGTGGGCAGGGGCCAGGCCGCCACCCCTTAGACTGGCCCGTGTCTGCAGCCACAGCAGGGAGCCACCCCGGGCTCAGAAGTGCAGGCACTCACAGGCGTTTGTTCACTGTACTTGGGGTGCCACACGCCTGTCATGCCAGCACTCTGGGGGGCTGAGGCAGAAAGACCAAAGGTTCGAGCCCAGCCCAGGCAACTTTGCGAGACCCTGTCTCAGAATAAAAAGGACAGCAGGCTTGGGACAGAGCTCAGCTGAGGCCGTGGGTTTTATCTCCAGTACAGAAGCAGACAGCAAACAGACAGACACGGTTTGGCACCCAGCTGGGGTGCTGCATGGATCTCAGCTCCTCCTCATATGGCAGGGGTGTCCCCAGTGCTCACCGAGGGGATTGGGGTACAGCTGCAGACCCCCACAAGTGGCGTCCTGGCAAGTGTGGGTGACAGCAGGTGGGGGACAGGCTGGGAGCGGGGAGCAGGGAGCAGGGGTTTAAACTGTCCTAGAACAGAGGTGATGAGTGTTGCTGTGACCCCCTGAGTGTGGGGGTCCTGACGGGAGCTAGGGAGCAGTCACGGCTCCCCACAGCCTCCAACTTCCAGCCTGCCCTCGGGTCCAGGGGTCCCTGGCGGGGGGCAGGTAGTGCATATCATCCCAGAAGACCTGAGGCAGGGGAGGTCACAGGGCCTGGGGTTCCGTGTGGAGGACGTGGTGGGGGACCACTCTTAGGCTGCGTGGGCTCCAGGGTGACACATGGGCCAGGAGCGAGCCCCAGCCATGCAGGGACGGATGAGGGGCCCCAGGGCGACCGCCAGGAAGGCGCCGGGCATTGGGCAGCAGGTGGCCCGATGGGCCGGGTCCCAAGCTCCAAGCTCCGGAGGAAGGGGCTCTGGGGACTGCGCCATGCCCAGCGCCCTGCCCTCACTGACCGCCCGCCCCCAGGCACCGGCGAGAGCGGCAAGAGCACCTTCATCAAGCAGATGCGGATCATCCACGGCGCCGGCTACTCGGAGGAGGACAAGCGGGGCTTCACCAAGCTGGTCTACCAGAACATCTTCACCGCCATGCAGGCCATGATCCGTGCCATGGACACGCTCAAGATCCTCTACAAGGACGAGCAGAATGAGGTGAGCCGCAGGCCGCCCTGCGCCACAGCCCGGCACTGCCGAACCACCAAGTCACCCAGACGGGCTTGAGCTCAGGATCCTCCTGCCTCAGCCTCCCCCGCTTCTGGGTGGTTTTCAATACATTGGCACAATCCTGCAGCCGTCACCACTATCTAGTTCCAGAATGTCCCGTCCATCCCCATGAGCAGTCCCCTGTCCCCTCCCCAGCCCTGCACCTCCGAGCCCACTTCCTGTTCTGGGCGTTTCCTGTCGGCACAGCCCACCCTGTGTGTCCAGTGTCAGGGTCCGTCCACCTGTGGCGGTGTCACAGCCGCGCTCCTGTCCTGGCCGAGGACACTGCGCCTGGGGGTGACTTGCTGTGTGAGCCGCTTCAGCAGTTGAAGGGCCGAGGGCAGCTTCTGCCTCTGGCGGCTGTGAGCGCGGTCCCGGGAGTGGACGCTGCTGATAGTGGGTGTTGGCAGCAGTTCGGAGGGAGCCACCAGGCCGTCGTCCCGGGGCACAGCACCTCGTCCTGAGCCTGCAAGCTGGGCTCTCGGGCCCTCTGTGGACCCCAGCCCCTCCCAACAGGGCCGCCAGCAGCCTCTGAAGCGCTGCCCGTGGGGCTTCCGCTGGGCCCTGGGACCCTGTCCAGGGCTGGTGCTCAGCCCCAGAGTCCAAACGGGGTTCCAGTTCCTCTGTCCCGTTTGCACCGCAGGCCAGGCCTGCAGATTTCTGCCATGTCTGGGATTCGTACCTCTTGCCCTGCCTGATCCTGCAGAGCCTGGGTGTTAGGTTGGGGCCACTGCGCCTGGGGTGGGCGGGTCTCTCGCCCCCGCATCTTAGGCACCCCCCTGCCCTAGCTGCATCCATCCAGGGCGCCCCCTGCTGGTCCGGGTCAGGTGGGACGACCTCATCCAGGAGCCCCGACCTGGTGCGGATGTATCCAGGGGGCTGTCCACGAGCCTTTTGTTTAGTTTTGGCCATACTGGGAGTGACCCAGGGCCTTCTCACTGCGTTACATTCCCAACATCCCCTCTGCGTTTTTGTCTTTTTGAGACAGGGTCTCACTGTGCAGTCCAGAAAGCCTTGAGCTCACTATAGCCCAGGCTGGAGTCAGACTGGCAGCGGTCCTCCTGCCCAGCCTCCCGAGTGCTGAGCTTTCCCCCTTGTTTGGAGACGGGGTCTCCCTAAGTCACTGAGCGGTCCAGGGTGGGCTGGAACCCAGGATCCTTGGTCTCCACCTCGTGAGTGCTGTGTGGACAGATGGGGAGCACAGCCCCTGTTGTGGGTAAAGGTCACTGGCACCTGCGCTGGTTATGCCCCGGGCTGCTTCCCAGAAAAAGCAGCTGGTCCCACCTCAGTGGTGCAGGGTCGGTGGCTCCTCCAGGACAGTGCCCGGTGGTGCTGGCATGAGGGTGGCTCCAGGCCTCCCCCGTGTCATCGGCCCTGGACAGTGTGAGCACGTGTGTGTGTGTGCGCGCGAGCACAGTGCTGGCTGGCCCCTGCACATCTCCCTGCACTACCAGGCCGAGGCTCGGGCCTGGTTGTCACCTCCCGGCAAGGGCGGCCCAGTGCCTGCCGTGGCATGCGGCTATCGTGGCTGAGGGCTGCTGGGCCTGCCCCAGATGGCGGTCAATAAATCCTCTCTGGCACAGGAGGACACAGGGTACAAGCCCCGGAGTCCAATACCGAGGGCCAGCTTGCATGCTGTGTGACTCAGTTTCTCCACCTGTGAACTGAGACCTGGGTGTGGTGCTGGTGACACCATCCACCCCGTGCCCCCCGTGTCTGGGCCTGGCCCTTCTTGTGCTCCCTACTTCTGGCGGGGGGTGGGGAGAGGCTGCTTCCCCGGGGCGTTCTGGGGACCCTGTCCATGGAAGCCCAGAAGGGTGTGGCAGTGCCTGGGCACCCTTCCAGCTTGCGGCCTCCCCCACTCCCCAGGCCAACGCACTGCTCATCCGGGATGTGGACGTGGAGAAGGTGACCACCTTCGAGCACCAGTACGTCAACGCCATCAAGACGTTGTGGAGCGACCCTGGCATCCAGGAGTGCTACGATCGGCGGCGCGAATACCAGCTCTCGGACTCCGCCAAGTAGTGAGTGCGGCGGCCGGGCTCACAGGTCCCACCCGCCACAGCCCGGTGCCAGCCCCTGGGCGTGGGGCAGCGTGTGGCCTGCGGCGGCTGGGGAACGCGGTGGAAGGGACAGGGATAGGGCGGGGTGGGCGGATGGGATGGCTCACTCTGCCCCCTGTGTACCCCGTCGGCCTCCTCTGGGCAGGGCTCCTGGTCCCCCGGCTGGGGCGGCGGGTGCTTGATGCCCTGCTCACCCTGCCTGGTTCCGCAGCTACCTGACGGACGTGGACCGCATCGCCACCTCGGGCTACCTGCCCACGCAGCAGGACGTGCTCCGGGTGCGTGTGCCCACCACGGGCATCATCGAGTACCCCTTCGACCTGGAGAACATCATTTTCAGGTGCCTGGGGGGAGCAGCAGGGTTGGGGGGGACCCCCCAAGGTGGCAGGGTTCTCAGCCGGGAACGCAGGGCGCCCCCTGCTGGTCCGGGTCAGGTGGGACACGGCCTCTGTGCCCCAGTCCATCGGGGTGGCCCAGCCCTTGGGGTCCTTGGCACTCCCCTGCGCTGTGGCACACCTGCCTCCTGTGTCGGCTTCTGAACTCCTGAAGGCCCCTGAGGGCCTGCTCCCAGGGTCGGCCGGTCACCAGCCCCGCGTCCCTCCAGGTCACCTGGCACATCCCGTTACTTGGGGTATCTCCCGGGGCTGGAACAGCCCCCAAATGGAGAGAGAGCACCCCCCGGGCCGCCCTGCACCCCCCTCGTCGTCTTGGGGTCACCCTCTCCCCACGGCCTCTGCCTCCTTTCAGAGCCACTCGCTGGCCCTGCCTGCGTAGGGTCCCCCACTGGAACTGGGCGGCCACTTTGCCCTCCTCGGCTCTCGGGGGACCCCCTCCCATGCCGGGTCCCTACAGCCAGCGTCGGGGCCGGCACCGTTTCTAATTCTCTGCGTGGACACGCGCAGCGACAGACGCCTGTGCTCGGACCCCAGGGCCAGGAAGCCGTTGCGCCCCAGGCCCCTGCCGACACCCCTGCCCGGCTAGAGTGACCCCGAGGCCCAGCCTGCAGCCTCTGCCTGCCTTCCGGGTCCCCCAGCGCGGAGTGGGGGTGGGGCTTAGGGGCAGCGCCGTGTCCAGCTGACCGGGCCGTGCGGGTCCAGTGAGGACCAGCCCCCTTCCCGGGCAGAGCGGGCGAGGGGCCGGGGCTGACACCCCGCTGCTCCCAGGATGGTGGACGTGGGCGGGCAGCGGTCTGAGCGCCGGAAGTGGATACACTGCTTCGAGAACGTGACGTCCATCATGTTCCTGGTGGCCCTCAGCGAGTATGACCAGGTCCTGGTGGAGTCGGATAACGAGGTGAGGCCGGCCGGGGACGGGCCGTGGGCAGGGACCGGCCCTCACTGCCCGCACCAACGCCCACGCCCGCCCCGCAGAACCGCATGGAGGAGAGCAAGGCGCTGTTCCGCACCATCATCACCTACCCCTGGTTCCAGAACTCCTCGGTCATCCTCTTCCTCAACAAGAAGGACCTGCTGGAGGACAAGATCCTCTGCTCCCACCTGGTGGACTACTTCCCCGAGTTTGATGGTGCGCAGCGTCCAGGGTCCGGGCGGGGCGTTCCTGGTCCTGGTGTGAGGCCGGGAGGGCGGGACGGAGCTGGGCTGGTGGTGCAGCAGGTGCCCGCAGCTCTCCGGGGGCGGGGCCTCCCGGGGGCGGGGCCTCCCGGGGGCGGGGTCACGAGTGCCCCTCACCTGCAGGGCCACAGCGGGACGCGCAGGCAGCCCGCGAATTCATCCTGAAGATGTTCGTGGACCTGAACCCGGACAGCGACAAGATCATCTACTCGCACTTCACGTGCGCCACCGACACGGAGAACATCCGCTTCGTGTTCGCAGCCGTCAAGGACACCATCCTGCAGCTGAACCTGAAGGAGTACAACCTGGTGTGACCACCGGGCCTCCCACCCGCGCCTGGCAGGGGCGCGGCCACCATGACTTGTGGCTCCACTTTTTTTTTCCTTTTTTCTAAAAAAATGAGAAAAACACAAGAAAAAACGCAGCAGCTGAGATGCCAGTGTGCCCGCCCTGCACCCGGGCCCCGCCATCGGGCACGGTGCAGGCCGGAGCCGGACTGCCTCAGCCTCCTGTTAAGTTATTGTGCCCGCAGCCCTGCGGCCCCCTCCGGACTCCAAGAAGTGGGGGTGGTGGCACCGGGCTGCCCACCCCGGGAAGTGCCTAATTTTTTTTCTTTTTTGAGGAAAAGAGTAAAACCAACTCACCTGGCTCGTGGGTCTCAGAGACGCCCCGAAGCCCATGACGGTGCCCGGGTTGCTGTCCCTGCCTGTCCCTTTGGGGGGCTCCTGCGGCTGCTTGGGGTGCTCCCCTCAAGGCCCCGCATCTGGGTCCCAATCCCGCCAGCCCAGAGAGCCCCAGGGCGGCTCCAGTGAGTCCCGGGACTCTGGGGTGCGCAGGGTTGGACCCGGACAGCGGCCTTCGCTCCTTTTTTAAAACACAATGTTTTTTTTAAGTTCTCTGGGTGTGACCGGTTTGGCCACCGGTGAGGGTGGGGAGGGGACGTTTTCAGGTTATTCTCAGGTCTGTCCCCGAGAGGCAGAGAGAGAGAGAAAGACGGGCAGAGGACACTGCTGGTGGCTCCGCAGATGTGCGTGGCGCCTCCCAGCCGCGGTCCCTGCCCAGCCCGGAGCCCGCAGCCCGGAGCCTGCGCTTGCACTTGGCCGCGGAGGCGGCTGGCCGGGGTCACCTGCGCCGGGCACCGAGGCCCGCGCCTGGGGCCTCGGGCGGAGGAGGAGCCTTTCCTGGTCGCCCCGGCCGCTACACTACACAGCTTTTGTTTCACTCTGCTGTTTTTGTTTTTGTTTTTTTTTTTTTTTGCACACTTGTTCCGGGAACGGGTCGACGCCCTGGACCCGCGTCTCTGCGCCCCCCACCCCGGGCCTCGAGGGGAGAAGCGGGGGGACGGGGTTGGGGGTGAGTGTTGGGAGGGACCAGCCCCGGGGACTGAGGCCGCCGCCTGGTGCCCAGGGCCTCTGTCTCCTGCAGGGTCCGCTGTGCCACCAAGGCCCTCGCCGGGGCCTGCGCGGGGTGCTCAGGGGCTCAGTCCCCGCAGCCCCGCACTTCGCCATCACGAAAAGGGAATGAACGGCCGGGGGCCACGCGCCCCGAGCCAGCAGTGTTACCGGGCGCCGCCGACGTCCGTGCCAAGGCCGGGCGCAGGCCAGCGCAGCCCAGCAGACGCGCCCTGGCCGCACTTGTATATTACCCCGTCCTGGTTTCCGACAGCCCGCACCTTAACCTATTTAAGAAAGAACCTTCTCTGAGACGCTGTTTTTAAACCTCTCGTCATTTGAAACGCATGTGCCAAGCGGCGGGTGACGGGGAGGCATCGGAGCCCCCTGGCTTCGGCCGGCCCTGGGGGCACGTGGTCCGCGCAGCAGGCTGGGCCCTGACCGTGCGCCCACGGCCCCTGAGGGAAGTCCACTTTTCGTATCTTCTGAAATGAATTCTGTTTTAAATTGGAATAAATTCTGTTCCTAAACGCGGTGCCTCTGTCATGTTTCTGTCCCGATGCCAGGGAGGGTAGGGACGGAAGCCAGGCTCGTGGGTCCTCCTGGCGCCTGCGGCCTGAGCTGAGCCCATCTGATGTGGCTCAGACTTCAGCCTTGAGCAGAAACTATCCTCAGGAAACCCTGACTCCTGTCCCTGCCCCAGCCTGACACCACCGCCCTTGTTTCTAGGTCTGACACGCTGGGACTGTCCTGGGAGGGGGACCATGAGGGCTCAGCCTCTGAGCAGCATGACCACGGTTTACCCACGGCGAAGCAGATGTCAGAATTGATTTCCTTTTCACAGCCGAGTAATATTCCATATATGGACAGACCAGGCTGTGGGCATCTATTCACCCATCTGTGTACACTGACTGTGGTTGTTCCACTTCTAGGCTGCCAGGACCTGAGCGCATCATGGCTGTGCAGGGGTCCCTTCAGATCTCAGGGTTTGGTTCTTTAGGGTCCATACCCAGCAGTGGAGTTGACAGCTCAGACCCCTCCCCATGTACCCTTCCCCACAGCAGCTGCACCATGTGACCGGCCCGCAGGTGAGCACAGGGCTCTAGCTCTTTCCTGTCCTCCCTCAGGTATCTGTGATGTGGCTGGAAAAGCAGCAAATGTTGAGCCGGGGAAGGCTGAGGCAGGAGGATCCCTGTGAGTTCCAGCCAGCCCGAGTTACACAGTGAGCGCTGTCTCAAAAAGACACACAAAAACAGTGTGAACTAAAATCCATGACCGCGTAGCCACACCGCTCCCAGCACTCCGCCTCCGTCCTCCTTGGCCCCTCCTAGCGCTTGCAGTGGGTCTGAGTGTCCTAGTGGCGCTGTCTTGGCTCCCTCAGTGTCCTGAATGCGTCCAAAGCCCTCACTTTTCACGGTCATTTTTACTCTGGGGAGGAGCCAGAAATCACAGGTGGGCGAGGTCACCGGCAGGGTGACTTCAGGGCCGCCTTTGGGTCAGAGGGTGCCGGGCAGCAGCAGGCCCTGGAATTCACATCACACCCAGTGCAGACCCCCAGGGCAGAGGGCTCGGAGCTGCTGCAGAAATGGCTAGACCGTGGGGTCGGGGTGTCTGGGTGAGGGGCAGGGTTTGGGGGGTGCATGGTGATGGGTCTTTTTCTGTGGTTCATTTAGCAAACCTGAAGAAGGTACGGTTTGAGCACACCTTGTATTGCCCGTTAGTCCGAGAGAGCTTGAGGACCCGCTGTGTGCCAAGCTCTGTCCCAGATGCTGCACAGGTAGGCACGAAGTATTTTTACACTCTGACTCCACCACAAGAGGAAAACAGAGCCTGGGGGCTGTGCGGGAGGGGGCCTTGGGAGTGCTTCAAGACTGGCCTCAGACACAGCCTTCATGGCAGGTGAGAAGGGAAGACATGTTCTGTACACCTAAGGGAAGGCGGCCCAGGTAGAGGGTGCCGCCATGCAAAGGTCCTGGGGTACAATGGAGTCCGCTTGCTGCAGGAGCGAGAAGGCCTTGCGGCTGGAGTAGGGGAGGCGGGAAGAGGACGAGAGGGCCGTATGGGGGCCCTTTGGGCTGCTGAGGACTTGTGCCCCCGGAGGTGGGAGCCCTGGACCGCTGAGAGCTGAGGAGGGGAGGGAAGGCCTTGACTTGGTGCTCACGGCGCCCTCTCGTGGTCGCTTCGGGGAGGACAGGCGGGAGCTGGGACCAGTAAGTGAGCGGAGGATGCGCCAGGCGGCAGAAGCAGCGCAGAGGGCTGTGGGAAGGCAGCAGGGTGGAAATGCAGGTCGCAGGGAGCTGTGGTGCCCGCAATGCCCAGCAGGTGTCGCCCGAGAGAGCCTGGCCAACGGCCGGATTGCAGCGCGCAGGCTCCCTAAGTGGGGCTTTGCGCTGCTGTGAACCCGGACGTGCGCGCCACCGCTTCCAGGTTTTTGGGCGCAGACTTGGCAGGGGCCTGTTGGGAAGTTGCACATGGCTTTCGGGATTCCTGGGTTCCACTGGAATCTAAAGGAATCAAGGAAGGAGCCGGGGTGTCGCTCAGTGGCAGAACCCTGGCTGACACCCAGTTACCCCAGATGCATCCCTGCAACCTCGGCTACTGCGGAGGCCGAAGCAGGAGGATTGCAAATTACAGGCCGGCCTGGGCAACCTAGTGAATTAGTGGTGACTCTTTATTTCAGAATTTAACAAGGGCTAGGAATGCAGTTTAGCGTGAAGGGCCTGAAAGAAAATCAGAGAAAAAGATAAAAGAATCGATGTGTGAGCCAGGTGTGGTGGCGCACGCCTGTCATTCCAGCTCTCAGGAGGCTGAGGCAGGAGGATCGCTGCGAGTTCGAGACCAGCCTGGGCTACGAAGTGAGTTTAAGGCCAGCCTGGACTGCACAGCGAGACCCTGCCTCAGAAAGACAAAAAAAAAAAAAAAAAAAAAAAAAAAAAAAGCGGTGCTAAATGTAGACTCACAAAATACACGAATCGAGAGCAGAATAAAGGAGAAAAAGACAATTACACAATCGCAGTTCCAGCCCGCCATCTCTTCCTCCGTAATCTATACAGGAAGCGAAGTTAGTGTGCAGCGGGTCATGGTGGCTCATCCTGATCATCCCAGCACTCAGGACGGGGCGGGAGGATCTCCGTGAGTCAGCCCGGCCTGAGTTACACAGCACAACCCTATCACACACACACACACACCACCAACAACAGAAAAAGCAAGCCTCGAAGGAAATTAGAAAGTACTTCAAACAGAAAGGAAATTTAAAAACACATGATCTATCAAAAATGTTAGGATCCGGCTGGTCCGACGGCAGTGGGTTATCAGAACTTACTAACATTAGTGTCACCAAAGTTGGTATACCACCCCCCACTGCTAAAAAAAAACATTTAGGATCCTGCTAAAACATTAGGGTTCGGTTTTGTTTTGTTTTCTTAGGGTCTCGCTGTTGCAGCTCAGGCTGGCCTTGAACTCATTTTGTAGCCCAGGCTGGTCTCGAACTTGCAGCAACCCTCCTGCCTCAGCCTCCCGAGTGCGGATGACAGGCGTGAGCCACCACACCCGGCTTGATTTGGGGTTTTTCAGTTCATGTGTCTGTTAGATTTCACCCTATTGTAGTGTACTAAGTGTACTATAGCATTGTGTCTAAAAATCACATCCCTTAATTTTAAAATACTTTATTACTAAAAAAATGTTAATGATTATCTCAGCTGTTGGGACAAAAAAATGGCTCCCCTAGACTTACTGTGTGCAGGGTTGCCACTAACTGTCAATCTGTACAAACTCCAACAGCCAGGAGCACAGTCAGACAGAGCACTGCAAACTGAGGTGACACCCAGGGTTAACGCTTTCATGTTCTACCTGAAGACATCAGAAGAGAGCAAAAGAAACTCAAAGCAGACAAGCAAGAAAAGATAAGAGCAAAAATATCTATGAAATAAAAGTAGAAAACTGATACGGAAGAATCAATTAACCCGTCATCCCGGCACTGGGAGGCTGAGGCAGGAGGATCGCTGCGAGTTCCAGACCAGCCTGGGCTGCAAAGCCAGACCCGGCCTCAAAAAGACAAAGAAACAAAACAAAACAAAACAAAAAAGACAGAATGAAACCAAAAGCCGTTTACTTGATAACCGTCTAGTCAGAGTCTTCAAAAAGCGAACCCCAACAGCAGGGACGGGTTCCACAGCCGGGCGGGGCGGGAGGCATCACCACCCGCCCTACAGGGGAAAGGGGGGCGCCCGCGTACCCAGAGGACTGGGCGCCCTGTGCGGCCTTGACTGAGAGCAAAGAGCCTTGAAAACACAAGCTCTGGAAACCCACTCAGAAATAAACAGACGGCAGGGTGGCGGTGCCTCCCAGCGCCGCGGAAGCCTCGGGCTGCAGGGTCCAGCCAGCCCGGCTGGACATCAGTGGTGCGGCCAGCCCCGGCCTCAAAATAAAGAATGAAAAATAAAGGGTCTGAGGTGTAGCTCGTGGCCAAGGCCCTGGTGATTCAGAGAGGAAGCAGGAGGAGGAGTAGGAGGAGGAAACAGAGGGCCTGGATCCCAGCAAACCCACTAGGAAAATAGAATTTAAGTTAAAGTCTTCCAGAGAATAAGACCTCAGGCCCAGCTTGTCTCAGTGGCAAATTCTTCCAAACGTTTGAAAGAAGCAATTATTTTTGTGCCAAGAACCAAACTCAGCACCTCACATCTGTCAGGCAATAAGCTGTATCCTCAGCTCAAGAGATAATGTTTAAAAATCCTCTCCAGTTGCTCCAGATAGGAGGAAGAGGCGGGTTGGTCTCTCTCAGAAACACGGACATGAGCACCCTTAACTGAGTATTAGGGAGCGAGCCCCAGCGGTGTGTTTAAAAAAGATACCACAGCGAGGTCAGGCTTCTCCTAGGAGCAACATAATTAACCAAACAACAACCCCCAGAACCCCGTAATCGTGTCGGTAGTATAGGAAAATGCATTCGATACAATTCAACATCCCTTCGTGATAAAACTTAGCAAACCAGGAACAGAACGAACTTTCTCAACCTGATAAAGAAAATTGATTAAAAAAACAAACAAACAAAAACTCAGATGACATCATACTTTCAGTTCTGAGAGATTTAATGTTTTTTCTTTATAATCAAATCAAGCTGGGGATGGCGGTGCACGCCTGTCATCCCAGCACTCGGGAGGCTGAGGCAGGAGGGTCACCATGAGTTCAAGGCCAGCCTGGGCTTCGTAGTGAGTTTAGGGCCCACCTGAATGATAGAGCAAAGCACTGTTTAAGAAAACAAAACAAAAACAAAAAAATAAAGAAAAATAGATCATAGGTCCAAATGTAGAACAGTAAAACCCTTAGAAGAAAACATCCCCGGAGACTCGGATATTGGCAAAGAGTTCTTGAATTAAAAACCAAGATGATGAACCAAAATAGAAAAAGAAAAATGATAAATTGAACATCACCCATCAAAACTTTTGCTCTGGGCCTGGGATATAGTCAGTGGCACAGGGCCTGCCTGGCTAATGCAACGTTGTGAGTTCGAATCCCAGCACCAAGAAAAAGAGGGCATGTCACCGGCCCAAGGCCAGACTGGGGGGTCAGCACCGCGACTCTGCATTGGAGCGATATAAAAACCGGACGCCAGTGCCCAGTGGTGGGACAAGTGCCAGCCCAGGGCACATCTGCCCAGGAAGCCTGGATGGACAGACTTCCTTCCTCGTTCCCTTTCTGTTGTGTCAGGCTACGAGGCCTTTTGCTTGGTGCTGTCTGCGCCCTTTAGGCCTCCCCCGCCTCGGTGCTGGCCTGCGCCTGGACATTGGCACCCCAGCCGGCCGGCGCTCTTCCCATGGGCTGCAGTTGTAATGTCCTGGAGTCGGCCGGGCTCAGGCGTCCCGTGGAGTCGCCGGTGGCCGCGGTGGGGAATCCAGGCCCGGCCTCCCCCTTCTCCTGTCTTGGAGCCAACAGACTCTGCACTGAACCCACCAGAACCGTGAACCAGAACCACCACCATCGTCAAAGCGCAGGGCTTGGCTTGGACATTTGTCCTGGCGATGACAGAGCGACTGAGACAGATTTTGGTTCCAGAGAATGTCCAGCAGCGGCCATTGCTGTGGCCATCTGACTCAGAGGTCCTCGGAACTGGCCCCTGGAGGAGTTTGGAAAGGTTTAGAGACGCCAGCTGGAAAAGCAGCCTGAGAATGCTGGAAGCTGAGCGTCTTGTTTCCTCTTTTGTATTCCTAAGGCCAAAGACCCAAAGCCCAGAGTTAAAGGAGAGAGGATTTGTTTCAGTTCAGTTTGTGGAGGGTGCAGACTGTCGTCATCTGGCTCCCGGGGAGGGTGGCATGGCGGAGGGGCCTCGGGGAGCAAAAGAGTTCATGGTGTTGCCGGGCAGGCAAAAGGCTTTTTTCCCAGGAACCATAGGACCGAGCTTACTGGGAGATTCGGGTCGGGCTCGGGAGGCCAGAATACTGACAGAAATGCAAACAGAAAAGGCCAGGCTGGGAAGGTTTCAGCTGGGAGCAAGGACTCCATTGATAATCCGGTGCAGCAAATTTCAAAGCAGCCCAACATTCAGGCTCTGGCGTGGGTCCCCCGGCAGCTGTCTTCAGATTTTCAGTAGGAATCAGGAGCAAAAGAGCAGAGCTCAATAATGCAACAAATGTGGCTGTTGCCAGGAGGGAATCATCTATAAAGTCTGAGCTGAAGAGAGCTCAGTAACTGAAAAGATGGGCATTACAAAAAAAAAAGGCAATAGCCGGGCGTGGTGGCTCACGCCTGTCATCCCAGCACTCGGGAGGCTGAGGCAGGAGGATGGTTGTGAGTTCGAGACCAGCCCGGGCTATGGAAAGAATGGCTGTTATTAAGAAATCAACCAATAGCAAATACTGGTGGGGCTGTGGGGGGAAAGGAGCCTTCTCCACTGCTGGCCGGAGTGCAGACTGCAGCCACGGTGGAAATCAGTGTGGAGATTCCTCAAAAAGTAGGATTAGAGGTCCATTCAACCCAGCTATTCCCCTTCTGTATGTCTTCCCAAGAGAATTAAACACTTCACACCACAGTGACATATGTGCACCCATGTTTACAGCAGCACAGTTTGTAATAGCCAGATCTGGGAAACAACCTAGATGCCCATCGACTGAGGAATGGATAAAAAAGATGTGGTATTTCTACATCACGGAATACTATTCAGCTATAAAGAATGATAAAAGGCACATTTTTATAACTAAATGGATGCAACTTGAGAACATACTTATCTGTGAGATAAATACGTCACGCATGTATAAACATCGTACTGTTTCATTAGCATGACAAGGAAAAAACATGTATTTTGTCCCAGAGAAAATGACTTCAGCCCAGCAATGACTCAGGCCGCCCGCCTTCACTTTAACCCACTGTGTGTCTTAAGGAATTTGGGATGTGCTGTAAGGCTGGAGGTCTTTGCATGTGGAAACCCAGTTGTCCGGGATATTTATTGAGGGTAGAATCCTGCCCCCACTGGAGTGCTTTTGCCAGAAATCGGCTGTCTGTTAGGTGGGTGTCCATTTTGGGACTTCCTCTGGGCACCTCGGGGGTTTGTGTGTCTTTTTTGTTTTGGGTTTGTGTATCTTGATATCGGTTCCGTTTTGTCCTGATTGGTGCCGCTTGGTGATAAGTCACGGGCCTGGGGAGGGCTGGAGCCCTAATTCCGTTCCTCTGTCAGAGTGGTTCAGACTCTTCGGAGTCTTTTCTATTTTTACAGAAACGTGGGAATCAACATGTCAGTCTTTATGAAAACGGACGCTGGCAGTCGGATAAGGGCTCGCGTTTTCTGATCTTTATTATTTTCTTCTATTCGGTTTTATTTTTTTAATTTCTCAAGGAAAGCTATGTGGATATTTCATAACTTTCTCTAAGAAATGTACTTGTGTCAGAGAGATGCACTAAATGCATTTGGCTTTTGGGAACCAGGCACAGAATATTATGGTTTAGAAACCCAGTGTGTCCTTAGGAGGCGTGGCCTGGCCTGACCGGGGCGTGGCCTCGAGGGGCGTGGCCTGGATGGAGGCGTGGCCTGGATGGGGCGGGCACTAGGTGAGATCTAACCCCTCCCTTCTCTCTGTTCTGCGGCTGTCCCTACGTGGGAGGTGGGGAGCAAGTGTATCTCTACCCTGGCACCAGGCAGCTTTGAAACCATGGAAACTGCGAGTTCCCTAAACCTCTGCTCCCCACAGCTGTGGGTGCTGAGTATTTTGTCCCAGCGCTGAGACGAGGTAAAGACAGGTCATTGATAAAGAACGCAGCGCATTCATTCAGAGGAATATTATTCAGCCACCAAAAGGAGTGAGTTTCCGACACACGCAGCAACGCAGGGAGAAACCCGTGGCTAGGTCAGGGAAGCCAGGGTCACCCAGGTGCATTTGGGACAGTTTCATGGGTGCCACATTCTCAAAAAAGAAAAACCAGGGCTGGGGATTTAGCTCGGTGGCATAAGCGCCTGCCTGGCAAGCGCCGGGTCTTGAGTTCAATCCCTGCCCCCCCCCCCAGAGATCATACAGATAAAAACCACAGCAACCACGGCAGGGGGGCTGGCAGGGGTGGGGGAGGAGGGCTGAGGAAGCGGTAACCTGCCGAGGGCGGGGGGGGGGGGTAACGCAGCTCTCCTCTGAACTTGGTTCTCAGGCCAATTTCCATCCATGCTTACATTTTAGAAAATCCCTAAAATGTTGCACATACACAAAAAGCGAGTAAGGCGCTACGTAAATTTTAAATTGGCTTGCTTTTCTCTTGCTTTTCTGGAGGCAGGGTCTCACTCTGTCTTTGATACTGGTCTTAAACTCACTATGTAGCTCAGACTGGCCCCGAACTGACAGCGATCCCCCTGCCTCAGCCTCCGGAATGCTGGGCTGGTACCAGGTAAATCTAAAAAATTAGGATGAGGCAAGAAGAGAGGAAATTGAAAAGTCCAGCCTGGGCCAACGTGTTCATTTAGAGAAACCTGTGTCAAAATTTTCAACAGGAGCTGGGGGTGGTGGGCAGGCCTGTGTTCCCAGCACTCGGGAGGCTGAGGCAGGAGGATCCCTGCAAGTTCGAGACCAGCCTGGGCTGCACAGTGAGCTCAAGGCCAGCCTGGACTACACAGCGAGACCCTGCCTCAAAAAGACCACAAACACGATTTTCCTACAGGGCCAGGGGTGTGGCCCTGGGTTCAGACCACAGCAGTAAATCAACAGACAGGCCCAGCAGGCTGAGGTCGGGGTCCAGCCACTCCAGCCCTTTTTAAGCTTTATTTGGAGACAGCGTGGCACCCTGGGCTCCTGCCCCTGCTCGGCTTCCTCGTCCCCGGGTGACGGCCGTGACTCATGTGCCCGGCTGACTTGGCTGGGTTTTTCCTTTAATATTTCAGACACTCACATGCCGGCGCTTGCCTCCCCAATGAACTCATAATCGGCGCCAAATTATCCGGGGCGGCCCCGGAGGGAGCGCGGACAGGAAGTGGCTTGTTTCAACTTCGCCCTGGAGAAGTGGGCACCCTGCAGGGCCGGAGGGAGGGCGCTGGGCCAGGCCGGTGGGAGCCACGGATGGTCCTGGGGTGAGGCGGGGGCCTGCACCGGGGAGCTGCCGGGGGGTCCCAGGGCCCGGGGGGGGGCCCTGTCTGCGGCTCAGCACCCCCCCCAGCCCGGGGTGCTGGTGCCCGCCCCGGACCCTCCGGGGCCTCCCGGTGCATCCGGCTGGGGCGGAGGGCAGGCGGGGAGGGCAGCGCTCTGCGGCCCTGGTGACCCCGCGGGGCCCCTATCGCGCGCCCCATCTGCCATTTGCAGAGACCCAACAGTCAGAAAACCGCAGCCCGCTCCTCCTCGCCAGCCGGCGGGCGGGGCGGCGGACCGTTGCTGCCCGCGGCTGTGTGGCCTCCCGGCTCCCGCGCACCCTCTCTGGGCCCCACCCCCACCCCACCCCGGGGCGCCCCCGGGCCTGCTGTGCCCCGCCTGCTGGGGAGACAGAGGCGGGGACCCAGCCTCCTTCCCCGGGCAGGGCCGCCCGCAGACTCTCCAGGCCCTGGCCCTGCTAGTTCCCTGGGTCCAGGGGGCCGAGGCAGGGTGGTCTCTTGGCCTGCTTTGGAAAAGCCTCTCTGATCTCCAAATTCAATTCCCAATTTTTTATGCCCAAAGGGACTGTCTGGCCTGACTCCTCCTCTGAACCCCTCAATGTCATTTTGTCCGGGAGGGGCCCCACTTTTGGGGGGATGGGGGATAAAATCTCATTGTATAGTTTAGGCTGAATTTAAACTCACTCTGTAGCCCGGGCAGGCCTGGAACTCAGAGGCCCTCCTGCCTCAGCCTCCTGAATGCTGGGATGACAGACATGCATCCCGGTGCCGTCTCAACCGGCTCTGACTGTTTCCAGAGGTTTTTTTTGTCTCTCTCCCTGGGCAGGCTCTGTCGCTCTCCCCCACTGTGTCAGGGGTGCCCAGACCCACATCCAGTACACAGCTGGCGCCCCATCAGTGTGTGCTGAGGGGAGTGGTGAGGCCTCCCTAAATATGCCCTCTGCACATTTATTTATTTTTTGGCTGCAAGATTCGAACTCAGGACCTTGAGCTTGTCAGGCCAGCGCTTATGCGGTTGAGCTGTATCCCGACCCTCTTCTGCAAGTAACTTCCAGTCCCCATGGAGGTGATAGGTGAGTTCCCAGCCCTGTCATTGCACTGGGACAGTCCCCAGGAAGCCACGCTGTCACTCGTGCATCAGTTTCCTTATCTGTCCAGTGGGAAGTGGTAGGAGCAGCCACAGATCCACGTGAGCAGGTGTGCACTGCGTGGCCTCCGTTGTCTCCGTGTGCCGCGCCCCCCCAACGCTGACCCCAGGGCCTTTGCACTGAGCTCCAGCCCAGCCCTGTTTTTTATTTTCATTTTGCGACAGTCACCGGGTTGAAACTTGCAATCCTCCTGCCTCAGCTTTCCGAGGGGCCGGGATGACCTGCCCCAGTCCTCAGCAGAGACGTGATGTCAGCTCCTAATTGGCCACGGGGAGGGGTGGCAGCCGGGGCGGGGTCAGCAGCCCGGCGGGGCGGGGCGGGGGGCCACCCTTCTCCAGAATGAGGAAGGAGGCGCGGTGGCCACCGCGGTCCCCGCTGCCGCCTGGGTTTCTCGGGTGCCTTCCCGCGCTCGGCGGCCCCTCGGAACCCGGTACCTGGCGGCGCCCGTCGGGCCGGGCGGGCAGCTCGGGCTGGGCGGGCACCTCCGCCTCCGCCCTCCGCGTCCCCGCCCTGCTCCCAGCACCGAGGCCGCGCCGAGCCCAGCCGCTCCCGGTGCCCTGGGCGGGCGGCACCGTCTTTGGGGGCCCCTGGCCGGGCTGGGGGTGCCGTGCGCAGCGGGGGGCCGGGGCCATGCCCCCCGGAGCCTTGTGAGGCGCCCCCACCATGTCGCGCTCGCTGGCCTGGTCCTGCTGCCCCTGGTGCCTGACGGAGGAGGAGAAGACGGCGGCCAGGATCGACCAGGAGATCAACCGGATCCTGCTGGAGCAGAAGAGGCAGGACCGCGGGGAGCTCAAGCTGCTGCTGCTGGGTGAGGGGGACCCCGGGCGGGGGGGAACCATGCTGGAGGCCCATTTTCCAGATGAGAACACTGAGGCCAGGAAGCCGAGTTCTTCAGGGGAGCTGTGAGCTGGCGGCCTCCTGGGCTCCCTGTTGGGGACCCAGGCAATTTTGGGGTTCGCTGCCAGGCAGGCCCAGTATCCCCTGTGCCTGTGTCATGGAAAGGGCATTAGGTGCTGGCTGGGTGCACAACCTGCCCAGCCGGCCGGCCAGCCCCAGGGAGGGGCCGCTCCAGCCTCTGCCTCCGTCTGCAGGGAGGAAGGCGCCCGGCTCCCCCCGGCCGCGGGATTCCCTGCCACCGCCAGGCAGGGCTTGTCTGGGTTTGTCGGGGCCAAGATCATGGAGTGACAGGACCCATTCATTCATTGGTTTAAGATGTATTGAGTAGCGTAATGGCGCACGCCTGTGACCGCAGCGCTCTGGAGGCTGAGGCAGGAGGATCTTTGTGAATTCGAAACCAGTCTGGGCTTTAAAGTGAGCTCAAGGCCAGCCCGAACTGCATAGGGAGACCCTGCCTCAAAAAACAAAAAAGATTTACTGAGTAGCTCCTCGGGACACAGCAACACAATCCTTTCTTTCTTTTCTTTTTTTTTCTTTTCTTTTCTTTTTTTTTTTTTTTTTTTTTTTTTTTTTGAGACGGGGTCTCTCTGTGCAGCCCAGGCTGGCCTAGAACTCCCGAGAGCCTCCTGCCTCAGCCTCCCGAGTGCTGGGGTCACAGGCGTGCACCACGCCTGCTTGCACCTTCATTCTTGGTGTCCGCTGCTGGCCCTTTGCTGACCCAGCGGCTCGGGGTTCTGTTTGAGGGTCTGCCGTTAGACAGTGCGGCCCTGCCCTGGCCCCAGCTCTGCCTCCCGGGACAGCCCTGGCAGGGTGGCCCTTTCGAGCCACGTGCTGGCCCCAGCCCTGGGCCACCTCCCCGGAGAAGTCCTCGCTCCCCCTCGGTGCTGTTTGTCAGCCAGCACCGTGAGGCTGTGGGAGAGCAGGTGCCCAGCATGGCGCCCAGCTGTCACTCCAGTCCTCAGGGAGGCTGAGGCAGGAGGATGGCAGGTTCAAACTTAGGGAGACCCTGGGTCCAAATGAGAAAATGGGAGGTGCCATCTTTTCTGGTTCTGGAAAAGCGGCCTTAACATGGACGGCCACGTGGACGGCCCATCTGCACCTTCCCGCTGCGGGGGAACTCCCTGAGCCGGGCCATCCTAGCCCGAACCAGGAAGCACCTCTGCCAGGGGGCCACCGGGGCCACCAGGGCCCACCCCCTCCGTGCAGGAACAGGAATGGACCCCAGGCTCTCTGCGTCTCCCTGGAGGCCGCGGCCGAGCCTCTTTGAGGAAGCGGTCCCTGGGGCGGGGAGCCCTGGGGAGGGGGGACGCTGGGCCCGAGCATGAGGTCATGCTGTAGGGGAGGTGGTCAGGAGGAAGTCGGGGAGCGGCCAGCCCTGTCCCCAGCCCGGCGGGGTGGGCTCTCTGTGCACCCCAGAGACACACAGCAAGTTCTGGATGTCACACAGCGCCGACTCTGGGCTGCCCCGCTCCTCCGTGTCTGGGAGAGAAAAGCCACCGTCACCCAGCCACAGATGGGGAAACTGAGGCCCAGGGAAGCGCCAGGATTTTATGGGGTTTGCAGAGTCTGAACCAGAGGTGGACCCAGCCCAGCAGCCCCAGGCCCGGTCCTGTGTGTCCCCAGCGGCCCTGGTCCCTGGGGCAGACAAGCTGCTGGGACCCCGTGAGGACCCGGGCTGGGGGTGGCGAACCTGCTCCTTCCTGGCACCTCCCGGGCCCAGTTCCTCCTCCGGGTCCAGGGAGAAGCAGCCACTTCCCGTCTGGGCTGCTCGCCCGCCAGGTGGAAAGGCTCTTCCACGGTGCCCAGCCTGGCCTTCTGCGGGTCTCCCGAAGCAGACCGTGCCCCCCACTTACACCCCGAGTCCAGTGCAGATTTAGGAAACTGGCAGCCTTCAAAGACACAATTCTGGTGGCGATTTTGGTTTTTCGAGACAGAATCTTGCTTTGAAGTTCAAACTGGCCTTGACCTGGGAAGGATCCTCCTGCCTCAGCCTCCCGCGTGCTGGGGTTACAGGCCTCTGACCAAGCCATACCCAGGTTTGTTTTTGTGTTTAATGAAACAGAAGAGAAAGAAAATCAGAGCAGTGAAACAAACAAACACAAGTTACCATGGCGATCAGACTTCTGCTTCCCCCAGCCTTTCAGGGCGAGCCCGGGCTCAGATTCCCAGCCTGATGGGGAAGGCGGAGTCCCGGGTTCCGGGCTGGCTGTCGGCGGAGCCCTCTGTGCGGTGCTGCGCCCAGAGCCCTCCGCCCCCGGCCCGGGGACCTTGTCTCATGTCCAGCGTCCACAGAGATGTCACACTCACTGACACATTGTCGATGCCGCCCCCTCCCCCTGCAGGGAAGTGCATTTCGGGATCTGGATTATTCTGGGGTCCTCCCCTAGCTGTGTGACTCAGGCAGGTCCCCTGATCTCTCTGATCCCTGTGTCTCCCTTAGAAATAGCAAAATCGGGGCTGGGGATTTAGCTCAGCGGCATAAGCGCCTGCCTTGCAAGCAGGCAGTCGTGAGTTCGATCCCTGGTACCGATAAAAATGAAAAAGACCAAAAAAAAAAAAAAAAAAAGAAATAGCAAAATCACAAAAACCTGCTCAGCCTCTTGGCTGGCAGCCGGAGAGATGCTAACAGCTCAGCTCTTTGCACTGTGATGATGATGATGATGATGATGATGATTACACTGATCTGGGCGGGGGAAGGGAAACTTCCAAGCATCACTCTAGGAGAAAGATTATAGTTAATGATGTTGGAAAAAAATCAAAATTTCTGGAAGGGATGGGCACAATGGTTCACACCTGTCATCCCAGCACTCGGGGAGGCTGAGGCAGGAGGATGCTGGATTCGAGTCCAGCCTGGTCTACACAGTGAGATGCTGTCTCAAAAACCAAGCTGGCAAAGGGGATCCCCCAGAGTCACGAAGCTGGGACTCAACCCAGTCCTGTCTGAGCTGGTCTCCGACTTGCAGTGATTGTCCTGCCTCTGCCTCCTGAGTGCTGGGATGACAGGCGTGGGTCACCACACATGGGCCCCTCTACCAGTCTGAGACTCAGTTTCTCCACTTGCCAAAGAGCCAGAAAACAGGAGTCCCGTTCCTCTCACCTCCAAGCTCAGGCAAGGTGGAGCCCCTTGGACTCTTAGAAAAAAATGCAGAAACTAAATAAACACGCAGGGCATCGTGGTGCACATCCATAATCTCAGCATTCAGGAAGCTGAGGCAGGAGCATCTCTGGGAATTCAAGGCCAGCCAGGACTAATATTAAGATCGTGCCTCAAAAAACTAAATCAACCCTGAGCTCTGATCCAAGCTCAGGGGAAGCCCTGCCACCCCAAGTGGCCGAGGCGCCCAAACCCAGCAGGGAACCCCTGGTTGGTGACCCTGATGTGTGCTCCCCCTGAAACACAGTAAGTTCTGCAATGTGAGACACCAATGGCCCGTCTTGGGGACTTTCAGATATGAGGCTGGGGGTGTGCACCCCGTTTTATGCAGCGTGGGGGTGGAACAAAGCCTTCCACCGACCTCTGTCCCAAGCCCTTTTATCTTTTTAAGTTGCGACAGGGACTCACTGAGTTGCCAAACTGCCCAGATTGGGTTGCAACTTTGGATCCTCCTGCCTCAGCCTCCCGTAAGGCTGGGATTACATGGTGACTTTTTTTTTTTGTTTTTTTTCGTTTTTATCGGTACCAGGGATCGAACTCACGACTGCCTGCTTGCAATGCAGGCGCTTATGCCACTGAGCTAAATCCCCAGCCCAGATAGTGACTTTAAAATTTTTTTTTTTTTTTGCAATTTCTGAAATGCCAAGAACGGTAACCATGGCGGGGGAGGTCCTAGGACTGCACAGATCACAGGAAACGCGAGGCGGGCGCTGGCCCTGAGATCTAGGCCGCGGCCAGGCCGGCAGGGCTGTGGGTTGCAGACGCAGCGATTCTGGGCCACCGCCTGTTGCCGCTCCCCAGGTCCACTTGGGGAAACTGAGGCAGGGGCAGCAGCGTCAGTGTCCCGGGGGAGCCCTGGCCGGGCTGGCCGGAGCCCGCTTTGGGAGTCAGGGGTGCCGTCCCCCGCCGGGCGGAGGCTGAGCGGGCCGTCCTGGTCGCAGGGCCCGGCGAGAGCGGCAAGAGCACCTTCATCAAGCAGATGCGGATCATCCACGGCGCCGGCTACTCGGAGGAGGACCGCAAGGGCTTCCGGCCGCTCGTCTACCAGAACATCTTCGTGTGCATGCAGGCCATGATCGAGGCCATGGAGCGGCTGCAGATCCCCTTCGGCAGGCCGGAGAGCAGGGTGAGCCCGGCGGGTCGGGCCTCCGGGCACTGCTAGTCCTGGAGCCATCCGGAGCGGAAACCTGTAGGGCGGCCGGGTGTTAATGCGCTCTGCACCAGGCCCTCGAGGCACCTCCCGGGCAGCTGGGGTTTACAGGGCTTACAGGACGCCTTGATTTGCCACAGCCAGCTCACACCTGTCGCCCCAGCATTCGGGAGGCTGAGGCAGGAGCATGGCAAGTTTGAACCCAGCCTGGGCCCGCCTCAAAGTTAGAAAACAGAAAGGGCCGGAGATGTGGCTCAGCAGCCCTCCCTGGCAAGCGCGAGGCTGTGAGTTCAATCCCCCATACCAAAAAAAAAAAAAAAGACCAAGGTCACAGGGCTCACTGTGACACAGTGTGGTGGGAGGCCTGGGGGCTGTGGAGGAGTCCCTGCCGGGCCCAGGGCCTGGGGTGGCTGACCGCGGGACCCACACCAGGCAAACGGCTTCTTTGCTCTGTCCCTCAAAATGGGGACAACGCTGGTAACTCACCTCAGAAGAGCCGGTCCACGTAAGGGATGACCAGGACCTAGGTGCTCGGTACATTTCCATCCTGCTGTTGCCAGCCAGCCTTGCCTCGCTGGACAACAGCAGACCTCTGGGGCTCCCGTTAAAGCAATCAGACTCCAGGAAAAGAGGAGAGGGATTGGTGTTGGGGTGTTGAAGGATGAATAGGAGTTCACTAGTCCCTCTGTGGGTCAAGGCATGCACTGGGGGTGGTGGAACAGCGGAAAGAGGCTCCCAGAGGGAAAGGCAGGCAGAGAGGGAGAAGCTTGTAGGGGTCTGGGGGCGCCTCCCTGCAGGGCATCTAACCTTCCTTGTGCTTCCCTCCCCAGCACCACGCCAGCCTGGTCATGAGCCAGGACCCTTACAAGGTAACCACGTTTGAGAAGCGCTACGCAGTAGCCATGCAGAGTCTGTGGCAGGACGAGGGCATCCGGGCCTGCTATGAGCGCAGGCGCGAGTTTCACCTGCTGGACTCCGCCATTTAGTGAGTCTAGGGTCTGGGGAGGGGGCAGGGACATGGGCGGGGCCATGGAGAAAGGTGAGGGGCTGCTAGGGGTTATGGGAGGAGCCCGAGATGATGGGGCCAATGAGTACAGAGGGGAATAGGAATGTGGGCGGGGCCAGGCTTAGTGGGCGGGACCAGGGAGCGAGGTGGGGGTGTGGGAGGGGCTAGAGATGATGCCAGCAGCGGGTGTGGGAGGGGCCAAGGGATGTGGGTGGGGCCAGATTTAGTGCATAGGGTCGGGAGCAAGAGGAAGGGTGTGCTAGGGTGTGGGAGGAGCCAGAGCGGATGGGAGGGGCCATGGAATGTGGGCGGAACCATGCTTAGTGGGCGTGACCATCGGCTGACAGCCCCGCCCTGTGTGTGTATTCTGGAGCCCCAGGCCCCTCCTGGTGAGCTGGGTGCTATGGGCGGGTCCTGTGCCAGTGCCTTGTTTCCTGGGGACCTGGTTCCCTGGTGACGCCAGATGTCCAGGGTGATTTGGTGGCTGGGCAAAGTCAATCTCAGGAAGACGCCGTTCTTGGGGTAACCCATCCCTGAGGCTGGCTGCAAGGCCCAGCCTCAGTGCGCCTTGCCCTGCAGCTACCTGTCCCAGCTGGAGCGCATCACTGAAGAATGCTACATCCCCACAGCCCAGGATGTGCTGCGGAGCCGCATGCCCACCACCGGCATCAATGAATACTGCTTCTCCGTGCAGAAAACCAACCTGCGGTAAGTGCTCAGCCTGGGTCTAGCCTGGGGTTTGTCTTATGTGTGTGTGTTTGGGGGGGGGCAAAAGAGCTGGGGCCCTGAGGGATGAGTAGGAGTTTCCAGGCCTCTGATGTCAAGGGTCTGCGAGGCCGAAGGAGTCAAAGCAGACATAAAGAGATTTCCATCCCCTTATGTAGTCAGGACTGGAACCTGAAGGAGCCCAGAGTGAGGCACCAGTGCTACAAGAGAAGGGAGTTTCCCGGAGGAGGGACACTGGTATTGGGGAGGTGATGGACAAATAGGAGTTCACTACTCCCACCCGTCCACCCATCCACCCACCCATCCAGAAGCTGCTGTGGAGGAACAAACAGAGGCTTCGTGGTCAGGGCTAGGCAGAGGGATGCCTGTGGGGCTGGGCAGCTCGGGGATGGCCCCCAGTGGCCCTCATCAGGGTGGGGAGAGGCTGAGGCTGGGGCCAGGAGACTC
>NW_026947500.1:73128951-73161451 GCF_034190915.1 Cavia porcellus | reverse complement strand
TAAACAGGAGGGGACCTGAGTCCCCCACCCAGCAATTTAATCTCTGGGAGCCTCAGTTTCCCTGTCTGTAGAATGGCGAGTGCTGGGATGACAGAGTTGTATGCCCATTTTATAGATGAGCAAACTGAGGCTTGCAGAGGTTACAAGGATTAATAGCTAGTCTGACCAATGAGAGCAAAGCCAAGTCTAGGTCCCCAAAAGCCCTAACTTCACATTTTTCCTCATATATGTACCAAATGTAAAAACCTAGTGAATATTTTAAATTTTTTGTATTTATTATAGTAAAAGCCGCAATGCCAGGAATCCTCGTCAAAACCCTCCCCTCGTTTTGTACTCCCTCAGCCTATTGTCTTGATTACTTTTTTTGAGACAGGGTCTCACTATATAGTCGAGGCTGGCCTTAAGCTTACTAAGTAGCCCAGGATGGCCTCGAACTCCAGGGATCCTCCCGCCTCAGCCTCCCTATGGCTAGGGTTACAGGCATGCGCCACCACACTCAGCTCATTCTTATTACTTTATTTTCTTTTTGTTTTTGAGACAAGGAACCTCTAAATAGCACAGGCCGGACTTAAACTCTCAGCCTTGATCCTCCTGCCTCGGCATCCCAAATATGGGGAGGACAGGCATGCTCCACCATGCTGGGTTTTTGCCACTTTCTGGTGCTGTCCTGGAGTCCTCTTTGTTGAGTGACTTTACGAGAGAGTAAAAGGTACCGTAGCTTCCACCGCCGGGTGCCATCCAACACAAAGGCGCCTCCTAAAAGCAGGCACCGAAATTTTATTTACGGGATCTCCGTCCTTCAGCTGCTGGCTCCTCCCCACAATCAACAGGACCGTGAAAGGGAAACGTTTTAAATCTGTTGAGGACACTGGGGCAGCCACAGTGGACACCCAGGAAAGGGGGTTCCAGAGCTGTCTCTAAGTGACAAGCACTGGGGAAAGTATGTTTTAAGCACTGTATGTGTGTCCTGAGGACGATAATGGCGACCTGTCTTGTAATAATTTTTAAAAATGTAAACACTGTGCTTTCAGGTCACATCTTGTATTGTTCTCCCTGATGTGCCCACTAGGGTGGCCCCTAGTAGGGTGACCTGGGGACTCCCCGCTTCTCCTTTGGTTTGTGCTTCCCCATCTGAACATTCTTACTATGTTTAAACTCTCAACTCCTGAGCCAGGTGTGGTGACGCACGCCTGCAGTCCCACCCCTCTGGAGGCTGAAGCAGGAGGATCATTACAAGCCTGGGCTACAAAGTGAGCTCAAGGCCAGTCTGAACTGCATAGCGTGGCCCCGTCTCAAAAAAGGAAAAAAACCTCAGTTCCACATTCCCGAATCTCCAGCTCCAAACCTAGACTAGAGTGAACCGCTTTCTAGATTCTGCTCAAAATCCCACACTTGATTCTCATTGGCCCATTTCAGGTCACGTGATGCCTATGAATCAGACTCTGAGGCTCCTATTGGCTAGGCTGTGTCATGTGACTCGTGTCATGTGACCAGCTGTGAACTAAAAGGTTCCCAGGCGCGGTAAAGATGGCGGCTGTGGTACTGGTGACTCCCAGCCAGGTTATGGGGCCGGGGGTCCCCAGAGCCTAGAGGACCCTGACCCCCTTTTCTTTTCCCCAAAGGCCCCAAGCGGGATGCGGAAGCCGCCAAGAAATTCATCCTGGAGATGTACACGGGGATGTACACGGGCTGCGTGGAGGGCCCTGAGGGCAGCAAGCGGGGCCCGCGCTCCCGCCGCCTCTTCAGCCACTACACGTGCGCCACAGACACGCAGAACATCCGCAAGGTCTTCAAGGACGTGCGGGACTCGGTGCTGGCCCGCTACCTGGACGAGATCAACCTGCTGTGACCCGCAGGCTCAGGGCGGTGACACCTGCTGGGCAGGTGGATCCCTGAATGGCTCTTACGGGACACTGCCTCAGTTTACCCCCTTGGAAAGTGGAAATGGAGTCGAATGGCCATTGGGGATGCTGGGGGTGGGGAGGAAAAGGCAACGACATCCAGGCGACCTGCGACGTGAACATGCGTGGCTGGGTCTCCTAGGGACCCCCACCTGCGAGTGTGTCCCCGGGCAGGGGTGTGGCGCCCCCTCCAGGGTCACCCTCCTTGGGATCAGGAACCCACCCTCAGGAGCGGACTCGGGCGCCCCCTGGTGGGCAATGGCAGCAGCTCCTTGCTGAGCTCTTCCGGGCCGAGAATCCTGGCTCTTCTGGAGCCTTAAGCCTCAGTGTTCTTCCCCGGCTTGCAGGGGAAGGAAACTGAGGCACGGATCAGGGGTTTCCCTCCCTCCCAGGCTGGAAGCCGGGCATACACCGTGCCAATAGCTTTCTGTATTTATTCCCTCGCCCTCAAGATGGACATTAAAGAAACGACACTCCGGAGACCTGTGGTTTCTTAGGACCCGTGTCACCAGCCGTCTGGTTTCTCCACCCGCACCCCCTTCGCTCGTCCAGTGACCTGGGCAGGTGCGGAGCTGTGGGGCAGGGGAACAACCTGGGGAAGGAGAAAGTTCTGTCCCTGTCTCAGCAGCCTGAGGAAAAAAACAAAACCTGAGCGGGGTGTGGTGGCGCCCGCCTGTGATCCCAGCACTAGGGAGGCCGAGGCAGGAGGATCAACACAAGTTGGAGGCCAGCCTGGCCACATAGAGAGTTCAAGGCCAGGTTGACTCACACAGTGAGACTCTGCCTCAAAAAATAGAAGATACCGTTCAGCGTGGGAGATACAGCTCAGGAGGAAGACGCTGGCTTCAATCTTCAGTGTCTCCCCTCAAAAAACCTCTCCCTTGGGGCTTATTTTTTTTTGTCATGGCCAACTGGGATTATGGGTTTCAATGGTGACACAGAGGTCCTATCAGGATCCTATTACATCCCGTCGAGGTAGCTTGAGTATATTTTCCTCTATTTATTTATTAGTTTTGATTTTGTTTTTTCGGTCTATCTAGTTCAGGCTGGCCTAGAACTCACTATGTGCCCCAGGCTGGCCTCAAAGTCCAGGGGACTCTCCTGCCTCAGCCTCCCAAGGGCCGGGATTACAGCTTCCTCGTGTTTTTATTTTGAAAAGACCTCAGACTACAGGAGTTGTGAAGTGATTACAACTGCTTCCATGCAGCCCCTGGTGGGATGGAGAGCGGGGAGGCGGCCAGGGGCCCCGCGGGCCCAAGCCCACGCTGAGGCTCCTTCTGTGGACAGTTTTATCAGCACCTGGCCGCACCTGTGGTTCTCACAGCCGCTCCTCGGCCCGCTCGGCCCCTCCAGCGGCAGAGAATCGAATGCACCCAACGTTGGATCGAAAACGTCTTGCAGAGAGAGATATCCAGTGCTCCGAAGCTCTGAAAGGCGCGCTGGCTGAGAACCGAGCGTGTAACTTACACTAATGAGGCGCAGCGAGGGGGACACTGGCGGGGGACCCCGGCCCTGCGGCAGACCGAGCACGCTCTCCCAAGCTCCGAGTGCGCATCTGTCAGGAGCATGCGCAGAGGGCCTAAGCCGGGGCTACCGAAGCGAGTTGAAGACCAGGCTGCCCTGCGCCGTGAGACCCTGTCTCAAAAATAAGTCGCAGTGATCGCCTTCATCGTGGCGAGCGGCCAGGACAGGCATCTTAACCCTTCCACTCCCCCTCCCCCTCCCCCTCCTTTGGTCTCTGGGTGCCTTTCTTATTTGCACAAGGCCTTTCTCCCTAATTTGCACCATGCATCTTTATACTGTGGGATTCTCATGTGAGAGAAAACACGAGCATCTAAGCTCGTGTGTCTGGTTTCTTCCATCTAACATTATGGCCCAAGGTGCATTCTTTTCCCTACAAATCACTCCGGCTCATCCTTGTTCGCGGCAGAGTAGTTCTCCACGGAAGTAATCACCATATTTTCCTTGCCCATTCACCCATGGGTGGGCGCACAGACCATTTGCAGTGTGTAGCTATTACGACGTGCGCTCCTGTAAACGTGGGCATCCGCGCGTCACCGTAATGTGACGTCTTTAGCTTTTTCAGGAAGAAAGATCAACGGCTGGGTCAAATGGGATTTCTGCTTTCAGGCTTTTGAGGATTCTTCGACCTCCACACCAGCTTCCACGGGCCTGTGAAAGTCTGCACCCCCAAACCATGTGGAAGGGCTCCGTTTTCCCCACGCCCCGCTAGCAATTGGTGTTATTTGATCTCTGGATGGCAGCCACTCTCTCTGGGGCCAGATGGAATCCAGTGTTGTTTTAATTGGCCTTTGTCTGACGGGCAGCGATGCCGAACACTTTGGACGTGTATTTATTTGTTCTTTTTATTACTTCTTTTAGAAGTATCTGTTCCTTTCAGTTGCCTATTTTTGATAAGGGCTTTTCTTCTGGAGGGGGCTTAATGTTTGAGTTCTTTATATATATACTAGTCCTGTGTCAGAGGAATGCAGGCAGTTTTTCCCTTTCTGTACATCATCTCTTCGTTTTGATGGTTGTTTCCTGGCTGTGCAGAAACTTTAATTTGCTATCATCTGTCAGGTGTGACAACACTTGCCTGTAATCCCTGCTCTCGGGAGGCTGAGGCGGGAGGATCACTGTGAGTTCCAGGCCAGCCTGGGCCATAGAGCAAGTCAAGTTCAGCCTGAACTGCCTAGCGAAACCCTGGCTCAAAGAAATTCAAAATAAAAATATTAATTCAGTATGATCCCATTAGTTTGTTGAGTTGTATTGTTGTTTCTTGTGTAGTTGGGGTTTTGTTCAGAAAGTCCTTGGTTACATCTGTATCTTGAAGAGTTTATTTTTTCTGTAATCTCAACACTCAGGAGGCTGAGGCAGGAGGATCTCTGAGGGTTCGAGGGCACCCTCCACTATGTAGTATATTAAAGGCTCAATGAGACCCTGTCTCAAAAAGTTTTACTTATTTGATCTTCCAGAAGATTCTGTTTTAATATTTCAATCTTTGATCCATTTTTATTTTATTTTAGTGCATGGTGAGAGATACAGCTCTAGAGTCAACCATCTGCATGCAGATGGCCAATTTTCCCAGATTGACAGATAGATTTCATGGAAGCCCACTCAAGGTACAAACAGCGGTCTCCCAGAACTGGAGAAAACAACCCTAAAATTCACACAGAACCCGGAGAGATTCAGAAAAGCAACAGCAATTCTGGTAAACATGCACAAAGCATCAGAACCCTGGATCTGAGGATTTAGCTCAGTGGCATAAGTGCCTGCCTGGCAAGTGCAAGGTTGTGAGTTCGATCATTGGTACCAAAAAATCATATTACAAAGATACCACGATAAAAACAGTACGGCATTGGCACAAAAAACAGACATGAGGATCAGTGGAACAGAATAAAGGAAACAGTGACCATCCCAGGCACAGTCAACTATTTGATCTTTGACAAAGGGGCCGCAGACTCGCACCACAGGAGACAGCCTCGTCCGCAAACGGTGGACCAGCTCTGAGTCCCCTTTCTATGTCTTTAGTTGTGCTGTCCTGGCTGCTTCAATGTCTTGAATGGATTCAAAACATTTCCCTGTCATTGTTCTGGGAAGGAGCCAGAAGATTCATGGCAACGTGGCTTTTACTGTAATACGTTTAAAAAATTTAAGGCTTCAACATGTATTTTGATCAGCTCGTGGCAATCTGCCTGCCTCAGCCTCCCAGTACTGGGATTACATGCATACACCCCCTAGCTGGCTATTTTTACTTTTTCATGAATTTTTCTTTAGTATGCCGAAGACACCATGCATCTCCTGAAGACAAGGGCGTCTTTTATAATCACAGCGGTGGTCAGCAGTGGGAAATCTGCAGATTCCTTAATATTCTCTAATGCCCAGTGTGGTGGACATTGTGTTTCCTGTTCCACCATTGTTATTAATTATAAAAAAGGGTTAGATGTCATCTTTTTTAGGAGGAGAATAGTTTTTCTTTTTAAAATTTTTTTTGGTCTTTTTCATTTTTATCAGTAAGAGGGATTGAACTCACGACTGCACACTTGGAAGGCAGGTGCTTATGCCGCTGAGCTAAATCCCCAGCCCCAGGAAAATAGTTTTTGAGACAGGGTCTCACTGTGAAGTTCAGGCTGGCCTTGAGCTCACTGTGTAGCCCAGGCTGGTCTTGAACTTGCAACGATCCTCCTGCCTCAGCCTCCCAAGTGCTGGGATGGCAGGCATGAGCCACCATGCCCGGCTCAAAACGTGCATTTTAACCATCTCAGAGTGCCCGGCTCAGAAGCATCAAGTGTATCCTGATCTGTGTGCTGGACGCACTGTCCACCTCGAGGACTTCCTACCTCCCCCAGCCAAGCCTCCATCCCTCCCCAGCCCGGCACCACCATCCTCCTGCCTGTCACTGTGGATCCGACCAGGCCGGGCCCTCCTGGGAGGAGGACGCTCTGGGTGTCTGTCCTTCTGTGTCTGTCGTGGTTCCCTAACCGCAGTGTCCCTGAGGCCTGTCCTCTCCTTTTCCTGGCTTAGTAATAGTCCGTCGGATGGATGGATTGCATGGTGTGTATCCATTCACCAGTGGGGGATACGGTTTTTCCACTCTGTGTAATTTGACTCTTCCTTCTGGACATTTCTGTGCACATTTCCAAGTGGACACTTACGAGTTCTCTTCTGTAGATACCGGGGAGTGTTCGCCAGTCACTGGGGACCCCACTGTGTCCCTGGGAGGGTCCCATCTCCCCCGAGCATGTCCTGACTTCTGGCATGCAGAGACTTTCCAGGCTCATCTTCCGTTCCCCCCATGCGGTTCCTGGCATCAGTACCCCCGGATCATTTCTCTCCTCTGTTTAGTTTTGCTTTGTTTTTGTGACAGAGTCACACTAGTATTCCAGGCAGGCTTCCGAGCTCATGCTCATCCTCCTGCCTCAGCCTCCCGGAGTGCCAGGATTACAGAGTGGCATCCACACTGGGCTTGCTACAGCATGTATTGGGTGCCAGGCATTAGTGGCAAGGACCTGTTCTTCTCAGCACTCAGGAGGCTGAGGCAGGAGAACTCACCGAGCGAGTCACTGAGTGTGCTTTCCTCATGGAGAATTTCCTGGTGCTTTTATGCCGCTGTATAGTACTCCATTGTGGGCCATGGCACAGCCGCTCTGCTGCGTGCAGACCTCAGCTTGCCTTCAATCTCCATTGCCTGGTGACAGAGCCCGGGTCCCTGAGTGTGCTAGGGGAATGCTCCAGGCCCAGGCTGGGATGGGGACTCAGAGCTGAGGCTTTGTCACCTTCAGTGACCAGCGCTGGCTTCTCCCCTGCCAGCCTTGCGTGGCTTCTTGGCCATTGGCCCACCACGGGTGGGGGTGCAGCTGGCTCAGCCTGTCTCCCTGCCCTTCCGGGGACACTGCCTCCCTGTGGGCACGCGGGCACCTTGCGGGATGCACACCTTAGGGCTTGGGACGGCTGGTGGCCCTGGGGACAGCTGGGGACTTGGCTGAGGGGCTGGATGTGACCGGGAGTCCTGGGCCCTATGCTTCCTCCCACGGCTCAGGGCTGCACCCCAAACCATGCTGGGGAGAGGCAGGGCCCGAGACACAGGGTGGGCCAGCAGCAGCAGGGCCCGAAGCACAGGGTGGGCCAGCAGCAGGCCCTGTCCTCACCACCCGTTGGTGACAGTGGAGCCTCATCCTCCTCCCCGCCCCCAGAGTCTGAGGTTGTGACACCCTGACCTGTATCACTGGGGGTGTGGGGGAGGGCCAGCCCCAGCTCTGCTCCTATCGGGAGCTGGAGGTGGCCGGTGATGCAGCCAGCTACCAACCCCAAGGGGTGTCGGGCTTGGGGGGATTGCCTCTATGAACCTCAAGTTTCCCGTCTGTGAACAAACAGACTGGGCAAGTCCAGCCCAGCCCTGCAGTGTGCCTGGCCCAGGGTGCTCAGTGCTGGGCAAGGGTAAGCACTGATTAAGCGCCTGCTGTATACGTGCAAGCTGGGAGCTGCTGGGGGGAAGGCGGGGGGTCGGGAAGGGGAGTTTCGGGGTGGGGGCCTGGTGTCCCTCTGGGGAGGTGTGGTGCATACAGGTGGCAGCACCTGTCCCGGGCCCTGTGGTTCTGGGGCCCCTCCTGTGCCCCTCCCGAGGGCGTCGGTGTCCCTGTGTCACGGAGGAGGATGCCTGTCCCCAGCCGTTGCCCCGGGGCCCCTGCCCGCAGCCGGCAGCCGTTGGGGTGCCCCTCCCTGCCCTCACCCTCACCCCAGGGGGTACCCTGAACATAACAGGAAATTTCAAACAACAGGAAACCAAGGCAGGCGGCTCCGCCCTGCCTGCCGGCCTCAGTCGGCCGCCGGGAGGTCATGAACGCCAGCGGGTGGCCTCCTCCTCCTCCGCGGCCTGCGGCCCCCGAGGAGACCTGCTCGCAGCTGGCGGCCAGCGGGCACAGCCGCCTCATCGTCCTGCACTACAACCACTCGGGCCGGGCTGCGGGGCGCGCCGGCCCCGAGGACGCGCTGCGCGGGCCGCTGGCGGCGGTGGGCGGCCTGGTGGTGCTGGGCAACCTGCTGGTGCTGGCGGCCCTGGCCACGCGGCTGCGCGCCCGCCGCTGGGTGCACGTGTGCCTGGCCAACGTGGCGCTCAGCGACCTGCTCACGGGCGGCGCCTACCTGGCCAACGTGCTGCTGTCGGGGCCCCGCACGCCGCGGCTGGCGCCCGCGCACTGGTTCCTGCGCGAGGGGCTGCTGCTGGCCGCGCTGGCCGCCTCGGCGCTCAGCCTGCTGCTCACGGCGGCCGAGCGCCTGGCCACCATGGCGCGGCCCTGGCGGGCGGCCGAGGCGCGCGCGGCGCGGCGCTCCCGCGTGTTGGGGCTGGCGGGCGCCTGCTGGCTGCTGGCCGCGCTGCTGGGGCTGCTGCCGGCGCTCGGCTGGAACTGCGTGTGCGCCTTCGAGCGCTGCTCGCGGCTGCTGCCGCTCTACAGCCGCAGCTACGTGGGCTTCTGCCTGGCGCTGTTCGCCTGCGCGCTGGCCGCCGTGCTGGGCCTCTACGCGGCCATCGTCAGGCTGGCCCGGGCCGGCGGCGCCCCCCGGCGCCCCAAGGCGCGGCGGCTGCTGCGCACGGTCGTGCTGATCCTGGCGGCCTTCGCCGTGTGCTGGGGGCCGCTGCTGGCGCTGCTGCTGGCCGACGCGCTGGGCGCCGGGCTGCAGGCGCACGTCCGCGGCCGGAGCTGGACGCTGGCGCTGGCCGTGGCCAACTCGGCCGTCAACCCGCTCATCTACACCTGCCGCAGCCGCGAGCTGCGCCGCGCCGTGCTGGGCCTGCTGTGCGCCGGCTGCCTGCGGCTGGGGCTGCGCGGGCCCGGGGACTGCCTGCGCGCGGCCACCGAGCCCCCCTCGGCCTCGGCCTCGGCCACCGACAGCTCGCTGAGGCCCGGGGACAGCTTCCGGGGCTCCCGCTCGCTCAGCTTCAGGATGCGGGAGCCCCTGGCCAGCGTGTCCAGCGTCAAGAGCACCTGAGGCCTCGGGGAGGACGGCGGACGGACGAGGCGGGACCTGGACGTGGACGTGGACACTGACCCCAGCAGCGCCGGGGACAGGAAACTGGGACTAGGGCGCCGGCTCCTGTGGATTCAGGGGGAGGCCCACCGTCGCCCCGAGCCTCTGCGGGACACCCCGGTGGCGAGGGCCGGGCTGCGGGGTTTGGACCCTGGGGACACTCAAGTCAAGGACACCGCAGGCTCCTCGGGCCACGCAGTCATCCGGTGCTGGTGCTCACAGCCGGCGGGCAGGGCCGGCAGCGGCCGTTCCTCATGGGTGCTGGGGAGCTGGCTGGGAGTGGGGTGCTGCATGCGGAGCCCTTACATCTGCTCGCATGTGCGCGTCTGTGCATGTACATGTGTGTGCACCAGCGCACTGTGACAGCCTCTGGCACCTGTCTGTCTGTCTGTCCTCATTTCCTCTGGGGAAGCCAGGCCCCCCATCCCCACTCCATCGTGTGAGGCCCCCTCTCCTTCCTTTCAATTTTTTGAGACTGTCTCACTGTGCAGTTCAGGCTGGCCTTGAACTCAAGGGGATCCTCCTGCCTCAGCCTCCTGATTGCTGGGATGACAGGGGTTATGCCACCATACCTGGCCTCCTCCCACAGCTCTGGCCTTTCTTTGCATCTTCTGGGGTTCCCTCGGGGGGCCCAGCAGAGAAGCAGAGGCCCAAAACGCTTCCTGTCCCAGTGAGATGATGCCCAGCGTTCTCCTTCCAGGCTCACTGCCCCCACTTTCTGCATCTGTGAAATGGGCTCGTGGCGGGGCCCACCGTGGCTACAGAGTGTCATCCCCTTTGAGCTCAGGAGGGGATGGGTGGTCACTCTGTTCACGCCCTGCCTGGTACTTTAAACATCGGCCCAGTGAGATGTATAAATGAAGAACGGAACTAACACGAATCAACACCACCACAGGCCCGAGATGGCCCAGGGTGAGAGCAGGTGCCGGCTGCCAATTAGGGCTGACACAGCCTAGCCCTGAGGACTTCCCTGTCCCCTGCTCTGCAGGCGCTGGGGGTGAGGAGTCAGGAGTCGGGGTCACCCGCCTGCTGCCTAAGGGTGCTACGGTGCCACTCTGAGTCGTTATTTCTCTGCGTGTGGCTGTCGGGGAGTGGTGATGGCGACCCGCACTGTCCACACCCACAGCCACAAGCACACCACTGCCTCAGATCATTAAAATGAATGACATTTGAAATTCAGCTTCTCAGCGCGCTGTACTTTAGGGCTGCTTAAATAAAGTTCCTTTGGGACAGGTCGGGTGGCCACAGGAGACACACATTCACCTGCTCTGGAGGCCAGAAGTCCAAGGTCAAGGTGCGGGCAGGGCTGGCTCCTCCTGAGGCCAGGAGGGAGACTGTCACTCCCCAGGGACCTTGCCAAGCCCCTGTCCTCTAGGGATCGAACTCAGGGCTTCATACTGAGTTACTTCCCCGGGGTTTTCGGTTTGTGTTTTTTTTTTGAGAAAGGGCCTCCATGAGTTGCTGAGTTGCCCAGGCTGGGCCTGGAACTCAGGATCCTCCTGCCTCAGCCTCCCAGAGTGCTGGGGTGACAGGGTGCACAAGAACCCCCAGCTCTGATGCATTTCTTCTGTCTTCCTATTCCTGTCCTGGGTGTTTTTCTGGGACTGCAGCAGGCAGGATTCAGGGTGACAGGAACTGGGGCAGCCTGCAGCTCCCTGGCCTGTCTGTGCTCTTGTGAGCTGTTCCCAGGTCCCACCCCGTGAGGTGCCTGAGATGAACTATTTATTTTTCATCCATTCACTGGACCCAGGGCCTTTGCGCTGAGGTTCTTCCCCAGCCGTTTTGATTTGTTTTATTTCAAGACAGGATCTCGCTAACGCGCCACGTTGTCCAGACTGGGCTCGAACTTAGCATTCTGCTGGGATCACAGGATCTGGGATGCAGGCTGGGACCAGGCCCTGCCGCATCGCCCCATTTTACAGACCACAATAAAACAAAACAAAAAACCAAAGCTCGGGAGGGTGCGGAGGTGGCAGCAGCCACAGGCACTGAGTCGTCCCTGGGGCCAGGGCCAGGCCCCTTTCTGGGCGCGGCACTCTGCCTTGGGGGCCTGGGGGAGGAGCTCAGTCAGGGCTGGGGTCACCAGACCAGCGCTCCCCGCTGAGCCGCACCCCAGCCCCTGCAGCTCGCGTGCATTCACACCTCTGGCTTGGGACAAGGTGGGGCGGGCAGGGGGAGGGGGGCGGAGAAGAGGTTCTCCGGAGAGCGCACGCGCCAAGGTCAGCTCCCCCCCCTTCTTCTGTCACCTGTGTGGACTTGGGACCAGAGCAGGTCGCAGCTAGGAGTGGCTGGGTCTTTGGTTCCTTACCTCCCTCCTTCTTCCCACTGACTCCCTGGCTGTATTCTGGGTACAGGCTGACAGCCATAAACAGCACGGACCGGGTCGCTACGTTTCTTAAAATCCACGCTGCGAGCCAGACGCGGTGCTGCACGCCTGCCATCCCGGCACCTGGAGAGCTGAGGCGGGAGGGTCTCAAGTGTGAGCCCAACCCGGGCAATTGAATGACGGTCAGATCCTGTCTCAAAATAACAAGATACAGACTGTCCTCAGCGTGTATCCCAAAACAGAGCTGGGGGAGGAAGAAAAAAAGGGTCGCACTCGGTTTGTGAGGGATCCAGGAAGAGCAGGCTTTTCACTAGGAACTGTCCGCCATCCTTTCATGGCTGAGCCTTATGTGGGTTTACACTGAGTTTTGGGGTCTCTCTCTGTCTGTCTGTCTCTCTCTCTTTGGGTCTGAGACAGGGTCTCACTGTGCAGTTCAGGCCCGTCCCCAGCTCACTGTGTAGCCCAGGCTGGTCTTGGACTTGCAGCGATCCTCCTGCCTCGGCCTCCTGAATGCTGCCATGACAGGCGTGCACCACCCGTCCGGCTCTGGTGTTGATTTTCTTATTGACAACGTTTTTCCAGTGCTGGATCTTGGAACGCACTTGGTAAGCACTCGCTCACCGAGCTCCACCTCCAGCCATTGTGACCGGTGGGCAATCATTTACCGTCCTGTGTGACAGGAGAAGAAACAACCCAGAGCGATGGAGCCCGCTGGACACCCAAGCCGGGGATGGGAGGGCCTGGCGTGCGTTTACAGATCACGGACGCTGCTTCTCACAGGGGACCGAAGGCGGCCGATTGGTCGTGGGCCTGGCCGTTCACTTCTGTTCCCTTGACCTCCGTCTTCCCTTCAGCTCAAGGGCGGAATGAGTTATGATGTTCCATAAACTGCTCAAACCTCTCATGGGTGTCAGATTAAGGAAATACCGCTACGGGTCAATTAAAAAGCAGATCTGAATTGCTCATAAACAGCAAGTGATTCTTCAATGTCTATACGCCCTCAATACAAATGAAGATAAGTACAGTATATACACGCCACCAGCCCCTGCACCTGCTCGCGGATCCAGACTACAAATCCCATAATCCATCGCATCATCCCTTTAGCAATGGGTATCATGATTTTTTAAAAAGTCTTTTTCCGTTCATTCACCCTAAAATTGTATATGGCCCACCAATGGCGTGCTAAGAGTTGTTTCCAGGTGTCTGTGGATACATTTTAATACACAAATCAGGTTAAGATCTGAGTCTGCAAACAGTTTAACATCTATACTCTTTGGAATTTTAATTTTTTTCTAAGAGATTATGTAAAGACTGCAGTTCCCGTGATCCTTTGTGCTCCTTTTAGATAGGACTACACTTCCCAGAAGACCGAGAGCGCCAGACGAGCGCTTCCTCTTTCTCTTAGTCCTTACTTCCTTCCGGGTTGCAAGGTCATAGCTCCCCACTCCCATTCCACGCCAGTGACAGTTAAATCGAGTTCTACTGAAAAGTAGTTTTTTTAAGTCTCTGTATTTGCTGACTTGGAGTTCGTGTAACATTTCCGTAGTGTTAATCTCCCCTATAATTTCCTTCGGGAAGTCCCAGAGTGAGCCTACAAGTCCCAGGTGGGCCCGCGCACGCCTTGGGGACTACAACTTCTGAGGTGCCTCGCGGCCCGCAGGGCTGTCCGCAGCGATGCCCGCAGGACCCCGCGGCTCACACGGGCTGCCCGGCGCGGCGCCCGCAGGACCCCGGCGGCTGCCCATGCCGAGGTGAGTCCGCGGTTGTAGCCGCCGCCGTCCCGTACCCGTCGCGTCCCCGCCGCCGCTCCGCGCGGCCTCCGCCGCCGTCCAGGATGCTGGAAGAAGCGGGAGAGGTGCTGGAGAACATGCTGAAGGCGTCGTGCCTGCCGCTCGGATTCATCGTCTTCTTGCCCGCCGTGTTGCTGCTTGTGGCGCCGCCGCTGCCCGCCGCCGACGCCGCGCACGAGTTCACGGTGTACCGCATGCAGCAGTACGACCTGCAGGGCCAGCCCTACGGTGCGTGCCCGCCCGGCCGTGTGGCCCTTCCCGTCCCCCGCGACCTCGCCAAGCCGGGCCTGTGCACCCCGGGACCCGGGACCCGGGACCCGGGCTGCCTCCGCCCCCTGCGACCCCCGCCCCGCCCCGTGCACCGCGACCTCACCCCGGCCTCTGTCCCGGCCCGCACCTGCTCTGGATCCCACCGTTGACACACGCACGCCCCGCCGCTCAGCCTCCTCGCCATCCTCTTCTACGCAAAATGTCACCTGCTCCCCCTTGCCAAGATTTCGGGGTTCTCCTGAACCCCGACTGAGCTCCACCTCACTCCGCAGGCCTGGATCCTGCCCTCTGCCCTCCACGCCTCTGGCCTGGTCCTGAGCCCAGTGACCGCCCTGTTCCAATTTTGGTCTCTTGACTGTGGCTCGCGGAGCAGAAGGTCCTGGTCCCTGGTTTGTCTTCGTCCTGGCCAGGTCCTCGTCCTAGTGAGTCCCTAACCTCGAGCTGTGACCTCCCTGTAAAGGAGCCTCCCGTGCTGGGCCACGTGCTCCCGGCTGTTGGAACCGCAGGTCCAGCCCAAGCTCCCCGCATCCCTGCACACTGGCCAGGCTCTTGGGGATCATGACAGCCCTTCCGATTCCATTTTGCCTGGCGTTGAGTCGTTTTAGAGCAGTGGTTGTCAGCTCAGGTCGCGCTGGCTCATGTCTGGTGACGGATGAGGTTGGCACAACTGGGGCAAGTCCTGGCGTGGAGGCGGCAGAGGCCGGGGACTGTGCTTAGCCCTTTGCAGTGCCCGGACGGTCCATAAACACCTGGATCCAGAAGGGACCCTGGGTTAGAGTGATGCTGTAAACCCAGCATCACTGGGGGTGGCGTCAAAGGCCAGGGGTCCCCATGTCCCATGTGCTTTGTGGACCAGCTGCTTGGCAGCTTCTGGCTAGAGAGATCACTTGGGGCAGGCGCCCTCGGTTAGATCTGATTGCTACACGATCCATTGTGTTCAGTGTCTTCTGGGTGCCGCTCCAGAGCCACCTGCCACGGAGGGGCAGGGAGCAGAGGTCCACAGCTGTCTGATGCTAGTAAACCCAAGCCATGATGCCCCACTATCACGGCTGCCACTGGGTGACACAGCTCTGGGCTCCGGGACTCTTCCCAGAGCAGCCTGTGGAGGGGAGACCAGCTCGCAGACCTGCTTCCCTGGTGACATGCCCCTACTCAGCCACCCCACCACCATCCCTGTACCCCCAAGCTGCCTCCAGCAGGGGGGAGGGGCGGGGGGACCAGGTGTGCCTGGCAGGCAGCTGATGTCCCCTCTTCTTGCACCCTTGCCTGCCTGAAAGTTTGTGGGGCTTCGTATCATTTGCCCCCCACTTGCTACAGCCCCTCCAGCGCCCCTAGCACGTTTCATTGCTCCCGACGGGAGACCCAGAAGCCATGGTCCCCCAGTGCTGACAGAGGGACCCATGGGCCACCTGTCTCTGCCACTCGGAGGCAAAGGTCCAGCTCCCCAGGACGCTGCCTGTGTGCAGGGGTGGGGTGAGGTGGGGTGAGTCACTGGGGAGTAAGTCACTGGCCCAGTATCTTCAGCGCCTGATCTGGGGCTCCTGGCCACCCGCTGCCGCCAGCTGAGGTCTTGCTGGCGGGCACACCTTACCCAACTTCCTCTGTTGAGAAACACAGTGGCCTGCAGCATCGGGCGCCCACGGATGGACGCAGTGGGGCCTGGTGCAAACCTGCAGTGGCCCAGCTGTCCTGCAGAGCGACTCTTGTGCCTGCTTCCTTCCCATGTGGTGCGGGACACTTCTGTCCTGTCCCACATAAGCTCAGGGTCTGGGTTCCCATCTGGGGAAGCTGGGAAGCTGCCCCCAGCTTTCATGTCCTCCACGAGTGGCTGTCAATAAAGTTTTATTGGCACATGGCCACCCCCCCCCCCATGCCTTGACAACCCAGGGAGCCTCCACAGAGATGTTCGCTGCCCCTTCCCCAGGTCCCGTCTGCTTTGTGGCCTCCGTTTGTTCAGACCCAGGGCGCAGGCTGGGCTCTGGCATGAGCGCACATGGAGAGCTCTGCCCACTGCAGCTCGTGGCCACCTATCCCAGCTCTGATCCCACCCAAGGACGGCTCCCCAACAAGGGAGTGGGCTGTCCGCTGCCATGCTGGGTGGGTGTGGGGGTCACATGGGGCAGTCCTTCTTCATCCTGCAAGGGGGTGCCGTGACTCCAAGGGGTGTCTGTGTCTGGCCGGGTGCCTTGGGCCCACCTTCCTGTCCAGGGCACAAGCAGGGTCGCAACTTTGTCCTTCAGTGACCAGGCTCATCGGAGACACCCTGGAGAATGGGTGACACCAGAGCCACCCGGCAGCGGCCAGGGCACCAGGACAGTGCTGCTCCCTGCTTGTCCCGGGCCCCTGCCTCTGTCCCTTCCCACCTGCCCCGCCACCCCCTCCCCAGGGGCCTCCTCCACTGGGGACAGAGATGGGGACGCAGGCAGCAGGCCTGGGCGGCCAGAGCTGGCAAGGCGGAGATGCCTTCCTGTCCCTCTGTCCCTCTGTCCGGTGTGGCAGGGGCCTTTGTCTCACTGCCAACCCAGCCCTGTCGGGGCCTCTCCTGGCAATTCTGTTCCCCAAGGACACTGGGTCCTAGCTAGGGACACGAGTAGCGGTCATGATGGGGGAGCCCCTGGCATGGTCCAGGTGGAGGCTGGGCGCTCACAGAGAAAGACCTGGACCCTGTGTGCAGAGCCCCGAGTGTCCCCGGGAGCCTGGTGGGGACAGGGCAGCCACTTGGAGCTCCAGGCGGAGACAGTGTGGCCCTGCTGGGTCACCTCGGCTCTCAGCCTTGCTAGGAAACCCCAGTGTCCTTGGGCCCTTGGGAGCCTGGGAGGCGGCACAGCGGAGGGGCCTTGTCCTGTGTCCTTTGGTACACGGGGCTTTGGCCTGGAACTGACCTTGGGTGCTGCCGAGAATCTCGGTCATGGCCTGCCCTGGGTCTCTGACGCGTGCTAGGACGGAAAGGCGGTGGGCTCCTCCCACCCCACCTGGAAAGACTCTCACCAAACTGGCCAGGGCCAAGCAGGGCTGGGCGCCGCTCTAAACCAAGGGCTGAGGTGCAGCACGGCCCGGCCCAGCTGCCACAGCCTGTGCACAGTGTCCCGGTGCCACATGCCTGTCGGCCCAGCTGCTCCGGAGGCTGAGGCAGGAGAATCCCGAGATGGAGCCCTGCCCTGTAATAACTTAGCAAGACCCCGGCTCAACAGATAAGGGGGGATGGAGCACAGACTCTGGGCGCGTTCCCCAGTGCTGGAGGAAGAGGTCTCCTGGGCACCGGTCACAGGGAGGCCAGTTGGAGCAGGGCCGAACCGGGGCTGGGGCTCCGTGGACGTCCCCGGTGCACTCAGAGGACCCCAGCACGGGTGTGCGGGTGACCCGCGGGAGCCCCGAGGTGACCCTGCCACCCCACCCCACCCCGCAGGCACGCGGAACGCCGTGCTCAACACGGAGGCGCGCACGGTGGACGCGGACGTGCTGAGCCGCCGCTGCGTGCTCATGCGCCTGGCCGACTTCTCCTATGCGCAGTACCAGAAGGCGCTGCGGCAGTCGGCGGGCGCCGTGGTCATCATCCTGCCGCGGGCCATGGCCGCCGTGCCCCAGGACGTGGTCCGGGTGAGTGACCGGCGGGGCGTCCGGGAGGGCGCGGGGGAGCAGGGGGGCTGCCCGGGAGCGCTGAGTGCGCTGTGCCCTCAGCAATTCATGGAGATCGAGCCCGAGATGCTGGCCATGGAGACCCTCGTCCCCGTGTACTTCGCCGTGGAGGACGAGGCCCTGCTGTCCATCTACGAGCAGACCCAGGCCGCCTCTGCCTCCCAGGGCTCGGCCTCCGCCGCTGAAGGTGGGTGCGGCTGGGGCAGCTGCCCAAGGGGGTCCCTACCCCGTGCGGGGGGGCTGGATGAGAGCCGTGGCTGCGCCTGCCTGCAGTCCACGCGACTCGAGAGGCTGAGGCAGGAAGATCGCAGGTGTAAACCCAACCTGGGCCACTTAGTACAACCCTGTCTCCCAAAAACAAAAACCCGCTTGCGTGGTGGTGCACGCCTGTAATCCCAGCACTCCGCAGGCGGAGGCAGGAGGATCCCTGTGAGTTGGAGACCAGCCTGGGTGCTAAAGTGAGCCCAAGGCCACCCTGAGCTGCACAGCGAGACTGTCTCAAAAAGACGGGAAAAAAAAAAAAGGCAGCGGACGTAGCTCAGTGCAAAGAAAAATAAAAAAGGAAGAGCACAAAAGTTACCAAAGAGTCACAGCTGAAAGGCTCTGTCATCAGTGAACACAAGAGGAAGCCAGGGGCCGGTTCCGGCCCAGCGGCATGGCCAATGAATGAATGCTTTGAGGTGTGAGGGTTTTTGTTCCTGGCCAGGTCATCCGGCCTGGTGTACTGTGGCCTGCAGGCCCCACTTTGTAAATAAAGTTTTATTGGCACGCGGGGGCCACCCTGTGCTATGGTCATCTACGGCAACCCGGCTGGCCCACAAAGCTTGAAAGCGTTAACTCTGTCCCTGTACAGGTTTCCCACCCCTGGTCACAGTGAAAGCCTAGACAAACTGCAGTAGAGAGGAATTTGCAAAAAAAGGAGCGGGAAATTGTCCTGGGGGGAATGTCATATGGCCGTTAAAATGTCATTGAGGTAAATTGTTACTGCCTTGAGGAAGTATCGGATTTGGGAAAAACAATATAAAATGAAACATACCAGTCACAGCTAAATGACTTATTTTAAATTCAGTTAAGACATAAAAATAGGGTTCTTGGGGTGCCTCCTCTCTCAGCTGCCCAAGTAACTGTGGTTTTTATTTATTCATTTGTCTGGGGTTTTATGTGGTCCCCCGGGGTTGGGTCCCAGATCCTGGCCTGGGCTAAGCAAATGCCCCCACTGAGCTGTACCCCAGGTCCGTGACTGTGGGTGTCTTTCTTTCAGGGTTTTGTTTTGTTTGTCTTTTTGAGACAGGATCTCGCTGTGCAGTCCAGGCCGGCCTTGAGCTCACTTTGCAGCCCAGGCTGGTCTGAACTCACAGCGATCCTCCTGCCTCAGCCTCCCGAGTGCTGGGATGACAGGCGTGCGCCACCACGCCCGGCCTCTTTCAGGGTTGTTTGAACCAGGGTTTCATTATGTAGCCCAGCCTGGCCTTGAACGCACTCGGCGGGCCAGGCTGACCTGGAACTCATGGCGATCCTCCTGTCTCAGCCCCCCAGGGACTGGGATCACAGGAGGGGTGCGCCACCTCGCCTGGCTTGACTGTGTTTTCATCATGCAAAAAACAGGCGCAGACCTGGCGCCCGGGTGCAAGTGCCGGGGCAGGGCTGTCACCCGGGCACCCGAGCTCAGGCGGCCACCCCGTCTCCTCCTCAGTGCTGCTGCACACAGCCACCGCCAACGGCTTCCAGATGGTCACCAGCGGGGTCCAGAGCAAGGCTGTGAGCGACTGGCTCATCACCAGCGTGGAGGTGAGTGCCGGGCCACCCGCCCCCCACGCACCTCTGGGCCTTGTCACGGCTGCTGGCCCCTCCCGTACGGGCACAGCAGTGAGCCAGCTGGACCCTGGCCCTCCTCCAAAACCTCACTTCTGGCGTGGGCGTCCAAGGGCAGCGGGGTTGAGGGTGGAGAGTGGGGGGTAGGGGGTGCAGACCCTGACTCTGGAGCTGCACCGGGGGTCCCAGGTCTTGAGTGTGGAGAGCCCAGGGAGCCCTGCCCGCCGTGTCGGGGTCCGTCTGTTGGCCTGGTCGGCCCTGCATTGGTCCTGGAGGCTTCCAGGTGCTTGGAGCAGGAGCCGGACGCTGCCCGCCCTGCTGGCTCCCAGCAGCCGCATGGGCAGCCCTGGGCCAGGCTTGGCTCTCGTGGTTCCTGTGTTTTGTTTTACAATATCCGGATCAAATTCTGGCCTTTACCCTGAGCTGCATCTGCTACCTTTTTTCGTTTGTTTTGCTTTGAGCCAGATTCTCACTGAGGTGTTAAACTGCCCGGGCTGGGCTGGACCTTGTGACCCTTCTGTCTCAGCCTCCCAGCGCGTGAGCCGTCACACCTGCTGGGGTGGCCGGTTTCTGGGGAGGCCGAGGCCATGGTCACTGCAGGACCCTCACCGGGACCCTTTCCGCCTCAGCCTCCCCGGAAGGTGTCCCCCCAGCTCTGCCCCGGCCACCGTGCGGCAGGGGCTTCGTGGGGTGGCCCCCTTTCCAGCTGGGCATGTGCGTACGGAGACCTGGTCCTGGCCGGCTGCTGCTTGTTTTGTAAATAAAGCTTTGTGGGCACAGGGTCATGCCCAGTGGGGCCCCTTTGGAGGCCGAGGCTCAGGGCTTAACTTGGTGACTACCCAGCTCAGGGAGTCCCTGGGGCCCTCGCAGCCCTGGTGGATGCGTCCTGGGGAAGGATGAGCCCAGTGCACAGGGACTCCCGCCCACATCCCCCTCTCCCTGAGCGCCAGCGCCCCTTCCCACACTGTCTTTCCACAGGGGCGGCTGACCGGGCTGGGCGGCGAGGACCTCCCCACCATTGTCATCGTGGCCCACTACGACGCCTTCGGGGTGGCCCCGGTAGGTGCGCCCCTCACCCACCACGGTGGACTTGGCCCAGCTCAGGGCGTCACAGGACGGGGACAGCTCCACCGGGCAGGGTGGTGGGACACCGTTCGGCACCACTGTCTACTTTGAGGATGTTCTGCCGTGCCAGGAGCAGTCACCCGGCCCCTGTCCCTGGAGCTGCCTGTCCTGGGCAATTCCTGTCCTCGGAGCCCAGGCCATGCATCCTGTGTCACCCCATGCACTTTAGTACCACGGTGACACTGGGTGTGTGCAGGCTCTTGGGGACACCCTGGTCACAGTGCCTGGTACTCCCGTCTTGCTAAGAACTGGACCTCTCTGCCCGCTCGGACAGGGCAGAGCGCATCGAGCAAGGACACTGGGGCCCAAGTGGCGGGTCCCGCAGAGGCGGCCGCTGTGCCTCCCTGACCCCACCTCTCCACCCACAGTGGCTGTCTCTGGGCGCAGACTCCAACGGGAGCGGCGTCTCCGTGCTGCTGGAGCTGGCTCGCCTCTTCTCCCGGCTCTACACCTACAAGCGCACCCACGCCGCGTGAGTGTCACCTCCAGGGACCCCGAGACACCTCTGAGCACGGCACACTGCCAGCACAGAGCACGGGGGCAGCCAGCAGCCAGCCAGGAAGCTCGGCCATTCTCTGTGGGGGCATCCTGGGCACAGTCCACTGCCACCCACTACAGTGGTGACAACCATAGAGATCCCAAGACATGGCTGAGCGATGGCACCTGGCTTAGGCAGGGGCCATAGGTGCCGGGCGCAGGGCCACTGTGTCGGGACCCCTCTGGGCCTTCTCCTCACGGTCCCAGGGTGGCTGCCCAGTACCAGCAGGCTTGTCTGAGTCCAGCAGGTTAAATATAGGGCTAAGGGGACAGCGTCCCTTTGCAGAAGCTACAAAGCAGAGCTGCAGGGAACAACCAGCTTGTCCAGCTCCTGTGGCCGTGTCCAGCTCCTGTGGCCGTGTCCAGCTCCTGGGACCGCAGGCACCTCAGGGCTGAGCTGGGAAGGCTCAGGCTCAGCCACCTGCCGAGATGTCACAGCAGGGCTGCAGCAGGCAGTGCTGAGCGGCAGGGAGCATGGGCCGCCCCGTGGGAATTGAGTTCCCAGAAGCAGGGGAGCCCCGAGTGTGCCTCTGTGCCCTCGGGGGTCCCGGTGGATCAAGGCCTGGGTTGGCACAGACTCACTCTTGGGCCGGGCTGCAGCTCAGGGCACAGCTGAGGAGGGACCCGCAGGCCTGGCGATGGGCTTGCACCCCTGGGGCAGCACTGGGGCTGCCAGCCAAGCTACGCCCCCAGGCCTCCGGAGTTTTAAACTTGGAGTCAGGGGCCAAGGCTGGACTCCACCACGCAGCGCTCCTGCCTCAGCCTCCCGGAGTGCTGGGGTGAGCAGTGTGCACCGCCACACCGGCTGTGTCTGCTTTTAACGTCAGTGGGTCGAGTACTGGGGCGGAAGCCTCCTCTGGTCTCTGCGGGATGCAGGCGTCACAGGATCCTGTATTTTGATCCCCCCTGTGGGGCCCCAGGTGTCCCTGGTTGGTGGCTGCCCCTCTGGTCTCTGTTGCTGTGGTCACAGTGGTCACCCTGTGTGTCCGAACGGTTCTGGGTGGAGGGCACCCCGACCCGCAGGCGGCGGCATCCTAGCTGGTGACGCTGGCAGAGATTCTGCTCCAGGCATCTTTGGGTCCAGTGAGGGTGGACCTGGGGCGCACTGCACCCTGCCACAGGAGCAAGCAGGGGCGCTGCGGGGTTTCCTAAGAGGGCTGCAGGTGGGGCGCACCTTTTGCAAAATGCAGGGGTCCTGGGGGAGCCCCACAGGCCCGCCTGGCCCAGCTGACCCCCCCCACAGGTACAACCTCCTCTTCTTTGCCTCGGGAGGGGGCAAGTTCAATTACCAGGGCACCAAGCGCTGGCTGGAGGACAACCTGGACCACACCGGTGAGCGGGAGGCGCAGAGGTGGAGAGGGACCCGGGGCCCCTGGTCCCTGCAGCCCCCCACGAGCCGGTGCTGCCTCCTTCCAGACTCCAGCCTGCTGCAGGACAACGTGGCCTTTGTCCTGTGCCTGGACACCGTGGGCCGGGGCAGCAGCCTGCACTTGCACGTGTCCAAGCCTCCGAGGGAGGGGACGCTACAGCACGCCTTCCTGCGGGAGCTTGAGATGGTGCGTTGGGGGGGGGCGGGTTCCCCTGGGAGCCCCAGGCTGGCCTCACTCCGGACCTGCAGATTCTTGGGGGGGGGGGGGGCAGGAGGAGGAGAGGTGGGCGGGCCTTGGCTGCTGGTGGGTGGAGCTGAGAAGTGGGTGTGGCTGTATGGTGGTGGGCGGGGCCAAGTAGTAGGTGTGGCATCTGGCCAACAGATTGGCTAGGAAGTGGGTGTGGCCATGGGGTGGGTGTGGCTTAATGGGAGTGGGTGTGGCCCCGGGTTGGAGGGCGGGGCATTCGTTTGCCTTACGGCCTTCTGCCCTCTGTGGCCTGGGCTGAGCAGGTGGCCGCGCACCAGTTCCCCGAAGTGCTCTTCTCCATGGTGCACAAGAAGATCAATCTAGCGGACGACGTGCTGGCCTGGGAGCACGAGCGCTTCGCCATCCGCAGGCTGCCGGCCTTTACGCTGTCCCACCTGGAGAGCCACCGCGATGGGCAGCGCAGCAGCATCATGGACGTCCGGTGCGCGCCTGCCTTTGGCCTCCCTGGGCTGCGGGTGAGGCGCGGCTTCGAGGGCTGTGTCCCCCACGGGGCGCTGTCATCGGGAGGCCGAGGTTCATCGGGAGGCCGAGGTGCACCGAGGTTCCGGTAGCTACCCTGGGCTCTGTGTGTCCCTCCGGCTGAGCCGCCTCTCCCGTCTCCTCTCTGAGGACCCCGTGCCTGGAGCCTCCCCATAATGAGGTCCCTGCAAAACGAGCTCCAGGGCGGCTGCGTCTAGGGGACAGTGGGCCCCAATCAGCCTGGTTGTGGGGAGGGTGACGCCCCGCATGCTCCATCCAGGTCTCGCGTGGACTCCAAGACGCTGACACGCAACACACGGATCATCGCAGAGGCGCTGACCAGGGTCATCTACAACCTGACGGAGAAGGTGAGCCCAGCCGCGCCCCTCCCCTGGCCCTGTCGCCACTCTGCAGGGCCCCGCTCACTGCCGTGTCCTCTCTCCCCAGGGGACGCCGCCGGACATGCCGGTGTTCACGGAGCAGATGGTAAGCAGGCCCTGGGCCGTCAGGGGTGGGGCGGTGCCGCTGTAACCGTGCTGTGTTCCCCCAGCAGGTCCAGCAGGAGCAGCTGGACTCGGTGATGGACTGGCTGACCAACCAGCCGCGGGCTGCCCAGCTGCTGGATAAGGACGGCACATTCCTGAGCACACTCGAGCACTTCTTGAGCCGCTACCTCAAGGACGTGCGGCAGCACCACGTCCGGGCTGACAAGCGGTGAGCTGTGCCCGGGCAGGGGCCGGGGGCATGGTGAGGGGCACGCTGCCAGCAGCACCGGGTGGGCACGACCCGCCCCGTACGTGGGACCCCAGTCACTGCTGCGCCCTGCATGTCTGGCTCCCGCGTGGCCGGCAGAGCAGGCAGCCCAGCCCTGGCAGCAGAGGAGCCCCGTGCAGGCCCCTCCTGGCCAGTCACAGCTCCGGGCACCCAGGCTCAGAGTGGACACACACAGCTGTGGCCCCAGCGGCTCTCATCCCTTGGCTACGGTCGCCCCTTCTGTAGGAACACTTCCCACCAGACCACTCGCCCGTGATTCCAGCACAGGAGGCTGAAGCAGGAGGGTCGGAGTTTGAGTGCAGGATGGGGAGGTGGAGGTGCTGCCTCGGGGTGGGTTTTTCAGGCTTTTTGAGGCAGGGTCTTGCTTGCGGAGTTCAGGCTGGCCTTGAGCTCAGGCTTGTGTAGCCCAGGCTGGTCTCCAGCTTGCAAAGATCCTCCTGCCTCAGCCTCCCCAGTGCTGGGCTGACCGTCGAGAGCCACCACGCCCAGAGACTCTATTTCCTTTGAAAGAGTAACTTTAACAGCTGCAGAAGTAGGGTGGGGTGACCTGAGGAAACGCAGCCTCCTGGTTAGGGACAGGTGGGCAGTGAGGCTCTGGGAGGCCCAGCGTCCGGGCTGACAGCCAGGCCAGTTTGTGGGCTCAGCCGCTGAGCACGTGCTACCTCCCCAGGGACCCCGAGTTCGTCTTCTATGACCAGCTGAAGCAGGTGATGAACGCGTACAGGTGAGTGGCCAGCCCCGCACCCGCGACGGCCCAGGACACCAGGACACGGCCGCCCCTGACACGGGGGCAGACCAGGGCCCCCAGTGCCGAGCCCCGTGCATCCGCAGGGTCAAGCCGGCCGTCTTTGACCTGCTGCTGGCCGTGTGCATCGGCGCCTACCTGGGCATGGCCTACACGGCAGTGCAGGTGAGCGGTTGCCCCCCGCCCGGAGGCCACGGCCGGGTCTCGGGATGCGGCAGGGCCCTAACCTCACCGCTTCCCGTCCCTAGCACTTCGGCCTGCTCTACAAGACGGTGCAGAGGCTGCTGGTCAAGGCCAAGACGCAGTGACGGCCCCATGACACCGCCGCCGCCCTGGGGTCCTCGGACACAGGCAGTAACGGGACTTCGGTTTGCTTTGGGTTTTCTTCCTCCTCTCTGACTTTGCTTGGAGGAGAGCCGGGCCACCTCCAACCTGGGGACACACTGGATGAGCCCCGACCCGGGGACCCGCCAGCCTCCGAGCTGGGTGTGCACAGTGCCGGCAGAGCCAGGCCGTGCCCTGCCCCGGCTCCACAGCGACCCCTCGTGTGCCCGGCCACGCCTGGTTATTTAGCTCCTCGTCCAGGCTTCGGGGATCCCCCCGGGCCCTGCGCTGCCCACATAGCCCCTGCGGCCAGCGCCCCGCACCCCACACACTTCACACACACACACCCCACACCTGAGCTGCTCCCCGCCACCCCCGGCTGTCCCCGCTGCTTACGCAGCCCTCAGCCGCCCGCCTGAGCAGGTCCCCGGCCCGGCCACCCTCAGCCTCCCCGTCCCCGGGCTCCAGCCTCAGTTTCTCCTCCGTGAAGGAAGACCCTCCCATCACGTCACAGGAGGGACCGGGTCAGGAATCGAGGGCCATGGAGAAGGCATGGACAGGCTGGATGGGGCCGGAGGGCGGCGCTGATCTCAGGGAGACCAGGAGTATCGATTCGTTAGCAATATAATCAATATATCGGCGGAGCTGCCCGGCGCGCCTGCCCCGGCCCCGGCTTGGTCTGCGACTCGCTGCCGGCTCCGACCACCGCCCTCGGGGCCCCGGTCCCTGCACCCTCCCACCTGCCTGCCCCAAGGAAGGGGCCTCGCCTGGGGACTTGGGGTGCCTGGATGCCCCTGACGCCGCACTGCCCGGGCCACCGTTCCCACGCGAACTCCCCACCACTCCCTGGCAGGGCTGCTGGACACCGGGCTGGCCGGAGCTGCTGGCACCCGTCAGAAAATAAAGCCATACTGAACGACGGGGCACGTGTGGTGGCACCAGCCTGGCAGGCGGTCACGGGGAGCAGAGATCACTTGTGACCCCCAGACAGCGTCCTGGATTGGACATGCCGGGCCCCAGGCCTACAGGGCCTTGGATCTGGGCTCACGGCCACTGCCCGTCTCCCCACGTCACCCCGTGGGTGTCTCCTGGAGGCCCTGGTTTGGGGCCCACCCTGCTGCACCCCTGACTACAGTGGCACCAGGGACCCTATTTCCAGAGAGGACCTGCAAGGCTTCTGGGGCGTGGTCTCCACCTTAGCAGCCGCAGTACAGCCAAGCACGGGGAGGATGGGCTGGGATAGGGTCTGTCAGCTGGCTGCCGGGGTCTCCCGGGGCCCCCCAGACGGCTCAGCACCGAGCCCTGCCTGGCCTGCTCAGTTTTTAATTATTTGCTGGTCTTTTTTTTATCGGTACCAGGGATCGAACTCATGACTGCCTGCTTGCAAGGCAGGCGCTTATGCCACTGAGCTAAATCCCCAGCCCCTATTTGCTGGTCTTTTTTGAGACAGAGTTTCACTATATGGTTCAGGCTGGCCTCAAACTCACAGTGATCCTCCTGCCTCAGCCTCCCAAGTGCTGAGATGACAGGTGTGCACCATGGCACCCAGCTCTGTTCAGTTCTCTTGAGTCATTCAACAAACACCCATAAAGCTCCTGGAAGATGCGAGCCCTATGGCTGTGACCAGAGGGGCCTGTAGCCTCACAGAGGTGGGGAGGGCAGACCAGATGTGCTTGGTGGGGCTGGGGGCATATCACACAAGCGGGAAGCAGCAGTGTAGACAGGTGTCAGGGAACCCCAGCAGGCCTGGAAGGCTGGGCACAAGATGAGCCGCTGGAGTTGGGGCCTGAGGGACAGGAAGTAAGCCCTGGGGGAAGCTGGGGAAGCTGTCCAGGCAGAGGGCACAGCCGTGCAAAGGCCCTGGGACAGCCAGGAGCTTGGTGTGGGAGGAGCAGTGAGCCCCCATGTGGCTGGAGTAGAGGGAGCAGTGTAGGGGCAGACGGGCTGTATAGGTCCCTGTGGCTGCAGGCGGCCTTGAGCTTGTGCCCCGAGGTGGGAGCCCGGGAGGGCCCCACTGGGGACTCAGAGCGCCCTCTGGTGGCCGCTGAGGGGACGGAGGGTGGGAGCCAGGCACAGGTGCCAGGAAGTGGCTGGTCCGGAGGGCAGTGTTGGCTGGACGTTGAGCCAGGCCCTTCTGGGCAGACCTTTCCTCTTTAACCCCCCAAATCCCGCCGATAGGAGCCCAGAGGTGGCGGCCGCACACTGGCATCTTTCCCCTCCGCTCCCAGGGCAGGGATGCCCGGGAGATGGGGTCACCCCTGTGCCATCGTGTCGTCTAACGGTCCTGGGCAGCGCGAGGGCCGTGTGTTAACGGCCACTCGAAGTGTCCCCGAGTGGCCCACTGCTCGGGGGCACAGGTGGCATTTGGTGTTGGGGGACAGGCTGGGGTCCAGGTGTGAGCAGAGGCTTAAACTCGGGATCCTCCTGCCTCAGCTTTCCAGCGTGCTGGGACCATGGTGTTTACACGCCAAGTGTGACTCCGCACAGTGTCAATCCTGTGAACGTGGTCGTGATCACACCAGGTTTAGGGAAGTAGGAGGAGGAAATAGGTTACGATCTCAGGGAGTCACCCACAAGCCCCCTGGGTCCCCAGACCTCCCGCAGTGTGACCAGAAATTCAGCCAGATTCCATCAGTGCCAAGCACCTACCGGGAGCTGGGTGGGAGATACCGGCTGTCTGGCCGGGTGGGGGACATTGTCAGCCAGTGTTTCAGAGGCCAGGCAGGAGCAGCCAGCAGTGGCACTGCAGTGCAAAGGCCCTGGGGCAGCACCAGCCCAGTGCAGCAGGCGGAAGTGGGGGAGGTGGCCTGAAGGCGGAGAGAGACACAGCTGACTTCTAAGTCTGGAAATGTCACCAGCAGCCTGAAGACGGTGACCCTCGTGGAATGCAATCAAGCTGCCACGTGGGGCACTGTGTGGCCCTTTTTGTGGGCTCTGGCTGTCCAGGTTGGTGGCAAAGCGGGGGGACAGAGACGTCACCTGCCACGGCCACAGCAGCCTACACATGGCCCCAGGAGGTGGCCTCCTGGCTCCGATCGCCCCTGAGCCATCACAGCTTCTCCTCAGGGCGGGAAATACCCTCCCTGTCCCGATCGGCACCGCTTTTGGGTTTTGAGACAGAGTCTCAGTGAGGCGCCAAGTTGCCATTTTGTCCTCCTGCCTCAGCCTCCCAGGGGCCGGGGACAGGCTGCGCCACAGCGCCTCCTTCCCTCTGGCTCTTTTATTGCTAAATGCTTTGAGGCACATTTCCTAGAACCCAGGGCGTTTCCTTCCCTGACCACAAAATCAGGAAGTGGACACAGATGGGTCAGTGTCCACCAATCAGAACGTACCCCAAGCTTTCCAGCTGCCCCAACACCACTTTGAATTTCCAACAGAGGTGGTTTTCATTGAGGCCTTAAAAATCTTGTTTTCTTAGCCGGGTGTGGTGGCACACGCCTGTGATCCCAGCATTTGGGAGGCTGAGGCAGGAGGGTCCCGGGTTCCAGCTCATGCTGGGCAACTTTGGGACGCAGTGAGACCCGCTCTCAAAACCGTAAAGACAGGCTTAGGATGTAGCTCAGTGTGAGGACCTGGGTTCATTCCCCAGCACTGAAAAAATTTTTCAATGAGAAAAAAAATTTTTTTTTTTTTTTGGTACTGGAGATCAAACTCACAACCTAGAGCTTGCCGGGCAGGGAGAAAATCCCCAGCACCCAAAATGAAGGAAAGGTTTATTTAGCTCACAGTCTGTGGAGGTTTCAGTCCATAATCAGCTGCCTGCAAGCCAGGGTGGCCCATGGCACAGGGGCAACAATTCAAGGTGGCAGAAGGTGATAGCTAAAGCAACCAGAGCAGAAAAGCGGGGAGAACGAGCCTCCGGCTTCCTGCCCTAGCGCTCACCATCTCCCTCCCTTCCCCCTGCAGGGCTCCAGTTGTTTGTGTAGGAGCCCACCCTCTGCTGAGTCACTGAGAGTGGACGCAATGTATCCACCATCACAGCTTCAAATTGCTCTTTACACGGAGGTCCCTGTTCAGTCCTGGGCATCTGCAGAGCAGAGCAGGTGGATCTTGGGGAGAAGGAGCCGCTGTCATTCTGTCCCTGCAGCCCTGGAGGTCGGGGTGAACAGGTGGGTGGCTGGCAGCTGCAGGGTTCCCGTGGATGCACCTGGTGACACTTCTGCTCTGGTCTGGAGGGGACACTGGGCATGGGAGAAGCCACAGAGATCTGTGGGGGACAGTGACCTCGCGATGGGCAGGGACAGGGAGTCCGGTGCTCTTCTTTACTCCGAGCAGAGGTTCTCACCTGTGTCTCAGGACACATGTGGCTGTCACCCCAGGGAAGGCTTGGCATGGACGGGGCAGGGGGCCAGGGATGCTGCTCAGCACCCACAATGTCCAGGAACCCCCCAAGCATGCCCAACCCCAGCAGCCACAGTGCCCAGGCTGAGAGACCATGGGCACCACTATCCATGCCCATGAGCAGGTCAGCAGGTGAGGACTGAGCAGGTGCAAAGGTCCTGGGGCAGGCAAGTGGAGAAATGGACATCTACTCAGCCCAGCGATGGCTCGAGGCCTCCCATCGCCCAGCACAATCATGTCAGGGGTGACCAGGTTACTTCTGGTCCGTAGCAACCCAGAGGCCCGGCCTCAGCCTTGCTGTTCTTTGCCCTGCTGTGCCCCTGATGTGACTGAGGGCGTCAGCCATGCATGTGAATCCTTTTTATTCTTTTATTTTGAAACATGGTCTCCCCGAGTTGCCCCCCAAGTTGGGCTCAAATTCGAGATCCTCCTGCCTCAGCCTCCCAGAGCATAGGGATGAGGGCACCCCGTGCCCTTCTCGGTTTGTGTTCCGCTTGTAACAATTCTCCCAGGGCCCCATGGCCCTAAGGTCTTTGAGCCTCCTCCCCGGGTCTACCCAGCCGGGTGCCTCTCTGTCCCCGGCCTGACAGGTCCCTTGGTGTTTGTGGGCCTGATTCAGTTTGCTACAGGGCTGGGCAGGACCAGGGCGAATTTGCTTGGAGGGCAGAGGGGGAGGGGCTCTCAAAAGCCAGTTGTCAAGATGAAGAGTACCCGGGGCACGGGCAGCCACACCCGTCCCCAGGAGCTGTCCTGGTCCCGGCCCCAGCCCAGCACCCCGGAGTCCACTTTCTGTCTCTGGAGGGGCCCGTCCTGGGTGTTTCCTGCCCGCGGAGCCCACGCTGTGTGTTCTCTACGTCTGGCTTCTCTCCCTGAGCACAGCGTCAAGGTCTGTCCCTGCTGTGGTGAGTGTCACAGCGCATGCACCTCCTTTTCCCGGCTGAGTAGTATTCCAGCGGTGAACCACAGACACAGTGTATCCATCCAGTGAGATGCCATCCATGTTGATGAGTGAGTTTTTGTTTTTTGTCTCCTCAATTCACAGATTCATAATGAGTGCCAGCCTTACCTCACTGTGGGTGACATTAGTACTTCACTTTAGCTCTTTGCACAGGTGATATGGAACCTCTGTGACCATCCTTGTCATCCACACTGGACTCCTGTCCCCCAGGCACCCTGTCCCTGACCCCTTCATTGCTCCTCCTACTCAGTAGGTGCTTCCTGCCCCAGCACCTTTGCACCTGCTCCCTCGCTCACACCCTGGTCCTGAGCTGCTCTCGTCTAGCCGACCTTCCTTCCTAAATCTCTTTCTCTACCCCCTCCCCCCCGTTCTGTTTCTTTCATGGCATGTGTGGCCTAAAGGCTTTGCTTATTTATTTCAGTCACCTCAGTTCTGCAGATCCAGGGACCTGGCACCTGCTAGCAAAGCACTAGGTGAATCGCCCACGTCAAGCGGAAATAAACATAAATAAACACTGAAGTAACATCCACAGGGGTCCCATGTCCCCGGAGGGAGAGACCAGGAGAGGGAGTCAGGGCAGGTGCAGGGTTCGTAGCCAAGACGGCCAGTGACAGCGAGGGGCGAGGAAGGCGGGGACACACACTGCGTGCGGAGCTGGACGGGGCGGGGAGGGGAGAAGGCCGTGCTAAGGCCCTGGGGCAGCGCGGAGCCCAGGGCAGGGGGCAGGTGCAGGGGCCGGGGCTCCGGCTCTCGGCTGTCATTAGTTGGTCCTCACGGCCAGGGGCGCCCCGCTGAGGATCTGGGCGCAAGGCCAGCACCCCGCAGCGCCCCGGTGGGGGGTCCCCGCCCCGCCCTCCCCGCGCCAGCCCCCCCCCCCGCCTCCCGGTGCAGCGCGCGCCGTGGCCGCCAGGGGTCGCTGCACGCCGCCTTTGTGGCCGGCGCGTCCCTCCCGACAGCCGCCGCCATGGCCCGGCTGACCGAGAGCCAGGCGCGCAGGCAGCAGCAGCACGCGCTCCTGCAGCCGCGGCCGTCGCCCGTGGGCGTGGGCGGCAGCGGGCCCGAGCCCCCCGGGGCGCAGCCCGACGGCATGAAGGACCTGGACGCCATCAAGCTGTTCGTGGGGCAGATCCCGCGCAACCTGGACGAGAAGGACCTGAAGCCGCTCTTCGAGCAGTTCGGCCGCATCTACGAGCTCACGGTGCTGAAGGACCCCTACACGGGCATGCACAAAGGTGGGCGCACCCCTACGCGGCCGTGCACAAGGGTGGGCACCGCGCCCCCCCCGCCCCGCCCCCCGCCGCGCTGGCCCCGCCCCCTCCCGCCCCTCCCCCACTCCCTCCCCTCCCCCACTCCCTCCCCCTCCCCCACTCCCCCTCCCCATCCTCTCCTCCCTCCCTCCCCCGCACCCCTCCCCTCCCCTCCCCACTCGCTCCTCTCGCCCCTGCCCCCCCTCCCCCACCCTCTCCCTCCCCCTCCCCTCCCCCCAGCCCCCCAGGCCCCCCCAGCCCCCCCAGGTCCCCCCAGGCCCCGGCCCCCCGTCGTCGGGGAACTTTCCACCCTCCGCTCCGCGCCCCGGGGCTCCGGGCAGCGCACAAAGCCAGGCCGGCGTGGGTCGGGCAGGTCTGGCTGCAGGGGCCACGGATGCCCGGCACCCCGGGGACCCTCGGTAACTACAAAAGAAGAGGGGGGCGGGGGGCTCTGGCAGCAGCCCCGCCACCTCCCCGCCTTCCCCGGTTCAAGCTCAGCCCCGGGGTCCCCCTGGCACAGCCGGGCTGGGATGGGGTTTGGGGTTTGGGGTTTGGGGGGGGGTCCCAGGCCGAGACAATGAACCCCAGCCGGCTCTCCGGGGTGCGTGGCCGCGGGAGGAGCCAGGCGTGGGCGCCGACGAGCAGGTGAGCTGGGGTGTGCGGTGCCACCCCGAAAGCGGGGTCCCGGCCACCGTGCTGGCCCTGGCCCTGGGCACCGGGGACAAGGCGTGGGGACCCCGAGGCTTTGGATGCCGGGCACACCTGGGTCCCCAGCCTCCAGCAGGGCCCGGGGGGGCCTGGGCCTGTGACCTATTTCAGGCCCGCTCAGTCCCCTCTACACCCCCAGCCTAGCTTGCACGGTGAGCACAAATACATGTTTGTCGAATGAATGAATGAATGAAAGAAAGCATGAGAGACAGGTGGATGATGGCTGGGCTTCCGGCGGGGCCGGAGAGGGGCGGCTGGGCTGGGTCCCCGACCTGTCACCCCAGCCCGAGACCTCCAGCTGGCATGGGGGGCCCTCTTCCATCCCCCCACCTCTTTACCAAATCACCCACCATCCCCCCCAGAAGGGGGGGCCCAGGAGGACA
>NW_026947500.1:73091451-73121451 GCF_034190915.1 Cavia porcellus | reverse complement strand
GTCCTGAGTTCTGTCCTGCTACCCAGAAAAAGGCCTGGGAAAGACCTCAGCGCACAAAGCGCTGGGTTCCATCCCCAGACAGAGAGGGCTGGGCCCGGGGTCCTCGGGGCAAGTGACACGATGCCTCTGCCTCAGTTTCCCCGTCTGCGAACGGGGGTGCGGCTCCAAGCTATCCCGCCGCCCCCTTGGTCCGTGCGAGCCTGTGAGGTGCCCGCGTTCCACAGAGCTGCAAGGCTGTCGTGATGATACTGAGAGCCGAGGCTCAGGAAGCTGAGCTCCGGACCGGAGGCCGGGGGTCCCCGCGAAGGAAGGGGCCTGCAGGGTGCTCTGCGCAGACACCCCGCCTGCTCAGCTCCCGCCCTGGGTACCAGAGCCAGGGCAGGTCTAGGTTTATCTTAGGAAACTTTCACCTTGGTGTCCAGGGGACTCCTTGCACTCACGTGTCTGGCTGGGTCTTGGGCCGTAAGAGCTTTGGGGCCACTTCCTGTGACCCCAGGACCCGTTCTTGTGCAGGCTTTGACAGTGGTGACAGTCAGGTCCTGGGAGAGGTGGGCTGCTTGGCTTCAGACCCTGGATTGTAGGGCGTGGTGGCTCACATGTGATTCCGGCACTCGGGAGGCTGAGGCAGGAGGGTCGCTGCGAGTTCACGGCCACCGTGGGCCACACAGCGAGTTCAGGGCCAGCCCGAGCCACATAGGGAGACCCTGTCTCAAAAAGGACAAAAAGCAGAACCAAACCAAAACAACCCAAGAAATCAGACATTTTCCTCGCACAGTTCTGGGGCTGGAGGGCTGACGTCAGGGAGCGGGCAGGGCTGCCTCCGCGGAGACCCCGGCTGATGTGCGCCCCAGCCGCGGCGCCTGTGGGGTCCTGGGCCGGGCAGGCGTCGCCCATCGCCGTCCCTGGAGCGCCCCGAGCGGCTCCCGGAGTTGTTTCAGCACCGAGGACAGCGGCGCGGGCCGGGTGGGCGCTGGGCGGCCGGGCTTGGCTTCCAGCTGGCCTCCAAGCGTGCGGCTGCCGGGCAGGGAGGGGACGGGCGCAGAGCCGCAGGCTGTGAGCCCAGCACTCGGGAGGCCGAGGCAGGAGGGTCGCTGCGCGTTCGAGATCGGCCTGCGCTGCACAGAGAGACCCCGCTCAAAAAGACAAACAAAACCAAAACTTAGGGAGACCGCGTCTCTGAATACAACACGCAGCCCTGGGGGCGCGCTTGGGGTTCCGCAAAGGAAGTGGAGGAGGCGGGGCGGGAGGAACAGGCCCCAGAGCCGTGGACGTTGTATCTGTTCACCCCAAAGGGCTAAACCAGACCCCGCAGAGAGCTCCGATGAGCCCCCAGCCCGGGGGTGGCTTTGTTCCTCCGCTTGTTTTCCAGGCCGCCTGGAATTCAAGGTCTTCCCGCCTCTTCCTCTTCCGGTGGTAATTTTTGTTGTGCTAAAATACAGGCAGCGGGAAACTGACCAGTTTGACTTTTTTTGTGTGCTGAAGATTGAGCCTGAGGATTGACACTCAGCTCCATCCCCAGCTGTTTTAAAAATTTTGAAATAAGGCCTTGCTCCGTTGCTCAGTGACACAGGCTGAGCTCACACTTGGGATCCTCCTGCCTCCGCCGCCCGGAGTGCTGGCATCGGAGGTGTGCTCCACGACACTGGGTCAGCTCCACCCCAGCCTCTGTCCCCAACAACCCTTGACTCCTGTCCTGTCCCCAGCCTGGCACCACACTCCTTCCTGTCTCGGTGGCTCTGATGACACTGGGATGTCCTGGGAGTGGGACCCTCAGAGCGTGTCCTCCTGTGTGTGGCTCAGTTCCCTGAGCAGCACGGCCTCAAGGTCCATCTTTAACGTGGCACCATCAAGACACTGTTGCTTTTCCTGGCAGTGTAATATTTCAGTGGGTGGGACGCGATGTGCACCCCATCCTGCTGTGGGCAGGCTGTCAGGGGTTGTGCTGCCGTGACATGTCTGTCCAGGCTTCCCCTTAACCCCTCTTCTTCCACACTCCAGGCTGTGCCTTCCTGACCTACTGTGCCAGGGATTCCGCCATCAAAGCTCAGACTGCCCTGCACGAGCAGAAGACCTTGCCCGGGGTGAGTCCTGCATAGCATGGCTGGGACGAGGGGATACAGGGGTTACTCTGGCTTGGGGCCACGCCCTTCCTGGAATTGGTTTCAGACTCCATGTGCCTGCCTCTGGCCTCAGAGAGATACAGGGAGTGGTGAGGTGAACACTCAGCCTGCTGTGCTGTGTTGTACACTTTGCAGCAGGGTGGCTGTGTATGGTTGTTCAGGTTGTATACTGCACGAGCGTACCAGGCCCCGAGTGCGAGTGTATGTGTCATTGGATGGAGACCTAAAGGATGAGGAAATATTAACAGGCAGGGACAATACTGTGCAAAGGTACTGGGGCAGGACAGAGCTCAGCTCATTGCAGCTGCAGCAGGGAGACCGTGTGGCCTGACCAGAGGGAGCCAGAGGCAGAGGAGGAGGAGGGCAGGCAGGGGTGCATTTTCTGGGGACATGAGATTCACGTTGGGTTTGTTTCAGCTCTCAACAAGCAACCAAATCTCAGTTGTGGGCTGGACCCCATTGGGAAGAATGAAACGCCCCTCTCTGGGGTGCACTGTGGCTTACTGACGCGTGCCCAGGTCCCCTCTGTCCTCGCCGTGTGGCCGGGGGCCAGCGCCCTAACCTCTCTGGTCCTCACGCTGGGAGCGGGTCACAGGGCAGGGTGGGTGGACGCTGCAGAGGAGGGAGTCCCAGAGGGCACGGCGGAGGGGGTGGACTGGAGAACCAAACAGAAGTGACCTGTCCGTGCCTGTGCTGGTCCTTGTGTAATAAAGCACCCCAGGCTGGAGGTCTGGAGAGGTTTATCAGGCTCATGGCCATGGGGGGGGGTCAAGGGCATGATACTGACATCAGCCCCCTCTGGAGAGGACCCGCAGGGACACGTCACCACACAGCGAGAGGGACGGGCACAGCGGGGCGCGACGCTGGGGACAGACCGGGGAGCCCCTCTCCATTTGTTTATCTATGTATTTTTTTCTTTCTGGCACTGGAATTGAGCCCAGGGCCTTCCCTGACCTACATCTCCAGCCCTTTTTTTTTTTTTTTTTTTTTTTTTTTGGTCTTTTTCGTTTTTATCGGTACCTGGGATCGAACTCACGATTGCCTGCTTTCAAGGCAGGCACTTATACCGCTGAGCTAAACCCCCAGCCCCTCTCCAGCCCATTTTTAAACAATTTTTTTGTTATGAGACAAGGACTCACAGTCTTGCTAAGTTGCCCAGACTGGACTGGAACTTGGCTTCTTCCTGCCTCAGCCTCCCTGAGTGCTGACATGACAGGTGCGAGGCGCCAAGCAAGGTTCCCATCCTGTTTAGGACTCTTCCTCCCCATTGGTGAGAACTGTTAGTACCCGGAGGCCACGCCCCACGGACCTGCCCGCCTCCATCTAAGCCCCGCCTCCCTCTAAGCCCCGCCTCACCCAGGCCCCGCCTCCCTCTAAGCCCCGCCTCCCTCTAAGTCCCGCCTCACCTAGACCCCTCCTCCAAGTCCCACCTCCCAAAGCCCCGCCTCCCTCTAAGCCCCGCCTCTTAAAGATCCCACCGCCTCCCAATAGGACAGCCCTGAGGACCACTCTTCTGGCCCTTGGGAGACACACCTTGTGCAGTCCCTTCCAGACAGGACAGGGAAAGGCATCTCGGGGACAGGGAGCAGCACGGAGAAGGAATATAGCGCCCCAACTCCACCCTTCCCTGGGTGTCTCCGCGCCCTGCCACGGCTGTTGAAAGGCGGCCTCCACAGGGCTGCATGGGGTGCACATACGGGGAGCCTGGCCCCCCCTGGCGCCGGGACCCCGAGGTGACGGAGAAGGAAGCCCCTCACCTTGTGCCCAGCCTCAGAATGACACACTGGTCACCTCTCCCATGGGCTGTGGAGAAGGGGAAGGGTGGAGAGGAGAATCCGGAGCTGGCGGGGCATCAGGTGGGGTCCCGGGTCAGGCAGCCACGCTGCAGAGCGGGCGTCGGGACCTGCGTGACTCACCCCACGCCTGTGCGGTGGCCGGGCCCGTGAGCTTTTCCACGCTCCGCAGCTGGGAGGCCGCTCCTGTGAGGCGCCCGATCCTGTCGGTCCTGCCCTTCCTCTCATGCACCTGCCAGCCGTCCCCCCACATCCTCTGCCCGTCTCCCCGTCTTCCCATCTCCTCACCCACCCACACATCCTCTCAGCCGCCAGGCCCTCCCTTCAGGGTCTGTGCACAGAGAGCCACTCGGCCACCTGGGTGTGGTGGCTATCAGAGCAAGGACCCGGGAGGAGCTGTTCCAGACAGGGCAGCTGGGACAGGGAGGGACGGAACCCTGTGCTTCCTGTGGGAAGGGCGATGCCGCTGCTCAGCTGTGCAAAGGCCCTGGGGCAGGATGGTGCCTGAGGTATCTGCGGATCCCGGAGGCCAAGGGAGCAGGACAGAGCAGGACGCCGGTGTGGGCAGCGTGGGTTTATTCTGGGGGTGACTCCAGAGTCGTGGGAGGGTGACGCTCAGAGGGGCAATCTGACTTGATTTACTTTTTGGTTTCCTTTTCTTCAGTCTTGGGGGTGAACCCTGCACTCAGCCCGGTCCCAGTTCATATTTTTATTTTGGCCAGGGTCTCCCTGAGTTCCGAAGCTGCCCAGGCTGGGCCCCCGTGTATAACCCTCCTGCCTCAGCCTCCCGGAGTGCTGGGATGATGGGCGTGCGCCACCATGTCTGGCTCCGTCCCCTGCTGTCCTTGCGTCGCCCCTCCCAGGGCCTCTCCTCCCGTCCCCTACACTCCTTCCTCTGCTCAGGCGCCCCTCGGGGGCCGGGGTTTGCCCGACACCAAGGGAGGGAGCCTCGGGGGCGACGAGAGACCCAGCGGCAGGGGCTCCAGTGCGTGTGGGCAGGGCTTAGCCAGGCCAGTCTCGGGGGTACCCCAATCCTAAATGCCGACAGGAGACCCTGCTCGGGGGACTGAGGAGCAGAGAACCTTCTAGAACGGTGCCAGCTAAAAGAAATGTCACCCTAGCAGTAGGGCGAGGGGGTGCACACCGTCATCCCAGCTCCCTGGGAGGCTGAGGCAGGAGGATCGCAAGTTTGAGCCTAGCCGAGGCCCGTTAGCAACTTAGTGACTTGGGAAGCAGAGGTGCATGCTTTTTCATCGCTGCATAGTACTCTGCAGCACGAGCGTGCACTTTATTGAATCTGTGCATGGAAAATGTTTGAGTTTTTTCCAGTCTTTGCTGCGCTGAACGGAAATATTATGACGTGGTTTTGGTGGGCAAATGTTGAGTTTCTGCCGAGGGATCCCTTAGACTATTGGGAACTGCAGTACCAGGATATTCACTGTGCATAGCTGACGTTTTCCTCATGAGTAAAAGATGGAGTGCGACCTTCAGTGTGGAGGCTGGGGAATGCTGGGGTGGATGTCTGGGCGCTCCATTCTGTGCTCCCCCAGATATATCAGGGCTTCACCCCTGGCAGAGAAGGCCTTCCCTCCCGGTCATGCACTGCGCATGCCCAGCAGGGAAGGGGCGGAGCCAGGCGTCCGGAGCCGTCAGCCCACTTCCCGCCTCCTCGGCTCTGGGGTGGGCACCGGGACTGGCACTTCCGTCTTTCTAATTCTGTCAACCACGCGGGCCAGGGCCGGGTGGTGGCGAACACCTGTGATCCCAGCACTGGGGAGGCTGAGGCAGGAGGATCGCTAGCTGTGTGTTCAAGGCAGCCTGGGCTCCATAGCATGACGGTGTTTCAAAAATCAAAACCAAACCAACGAGACCCCCACCGGAGGGAGCCCTGTGTGTCTTCCGCACCTCCAAGTCCTAAGCTGGGCAATTTCAGGGGGCTCTGAGGGGGCCGCTCCCAGGAAGCCGGTTCCCTGGCTGCACAACTTGGTCTTCTCATGTTTTCAACACGCTCTTCGCCCCGGGCGATGGGGGAGCTTTGGTTTCTCAGGAGCCTGGAAACCACGTACGTCAGTCCATTTCCGTTTCATTTGCGCCAAGCTCCTCTGCAATCCCTCCTTCCCAAACTCCTACTCCTACTTTAAAACCCACTGCAGATGTTCCATGCTCAGCAAAGCAGCAGGGTAACTTTTGCTTCGTGCCTGTCCTCTGCCCCAACTCCCGACCCCCATGTGGAAGGGTCAGTGTCTGAACTCTGTCTCGCCTCTGTCTACTGTGGGGGATCCTCAGAAGACTCATATGGGGGCACACCGGAGAGGCTGCTAAAGGAAAGGGAGGGAGGGATACAGAGATGGGGACCAGCGGAGAGGGGCTGAGGAGAGGCAGATGGAGAGAGCAGCGGAAGGAGGTGGGCAGGGCCAGATGGGCGGGCAGGGGCGGCGGGAGGTGGGGTGCGGGGAGACCCTCCGCCTGGCGCCTCCTCCCGGCCGGCGTGTGCGCGCCCGTGCGCCCGGGCGGCGGCACGTGGATGCCAGCCTGGTGCTGCGCGGCCGGCCGGTGGGTAAGGCGGGCGCGGGGCGGGCCCCGAGGGGGCGGGAGGGGAGGGGGGTCCCCGCCGGCTTCCCCGGGCCACACCGGGCGCGCTCCTCGGTCCCCGCTGGCCCGGGCTGGGGGAAGGAAGGGGTCCGGCCTCAGAGGCCGAGCAGGCCGGGCAGGGCCCGAGGGCTGGGCAGCAGGAACCCCAAGCTCTGCGGCCAGTGCGGACGGACGGACGGACGGAGGGCCGGGGGATGGGGTGGATTCTGTCCCTCGTGTCCGCCCCTCGCCGCCTCCCCCCATCCTCCCTCCCTCGGCTCATCCATCTCTAAAAGATTATATTTAAATATCTCTTTTATGCAAGGCAGGAGCCGGGCTCGCCCCTAAGAGGCGGTTTCCATGGCAACAACAATTGCCAGCTTCCGTGTGGTGAATCAGCGTTGCCATGGCAACCCCATCCTCCTCTGCCCAAGGTGCTGGGGAGGGAGGAGGTGAGGGCCAGCAGAGCGGGAGGGGCGGGTGGGAGCGCGGGAGGCTAGAGCTGGGGGTCCCCCCTCCGTCCCCCTCTTCTTCTTCTGGCCACCCCGGTCCCAGAAGCTTTCTGGGCCGGTCCGGTCGGAATCAGCTGCCCTCCGGCCTCCAGGGCGCCGGGGTGTGGTACCCTGGTTGCCAGGAGCCGGGGTGTGTAGGGGGCGGCGGGCCGGGCGCTGCCGGCTGGGTGGGGGAAGGGAGAGGTGTTGGGGTGTTGCCTGGGTGGGGGTCAGGGTCCCTGGAGGGCGTGGCTGGTGACTGCAGGTTGGGCCGAGCAAGGCTGGCTTCCAGCGGAGGTAACCCCGAGTGTGTCTGGGACCCGCACTCAGGAAGGAGGCGGGGACCGGAAGGGGGGACTCAGGAGGGGAGGGCTGGGGGGGTCCGGCGAGGGACCCCAGGCTGAGGGTCTGGAACAGGACCCAGAGGCAAGAGTTTGGGGTTCCCAGATGGGGAACGGGGTGTGCTCTGGGCAGCCGCCTACCCGCCCACCGTTAGCTGGGACATCCTGTCCATCCGTTGGGTGGGATGCCGTCTCGGGGGACCCCCCGGGATGAGTGGATGTCGGGGGACCTGTTCTGCAGTGACCTCGCCCGGGAGGGTCTGAGACAAATGCCTGTGCCAGGCACTAGTGGTATCTCTGCCTGCCACTTCCTGTGGCCTGTTCAGCCCTGATTTCCCCGCATGCCCTGCCCCGTGTGGACCTTACTGTCCATAGGGAGGAGGAGACAGAAAATGATGTTGACACTTTAAACCCTGAGGAAGAAGCAAGGCAGGGTTAGGGTTACGGTTAGGCTGGGTCTTTTGAGCTGGGTTTTGAAGGATGCAGAGGAGTTCAGAAGCTCTATGCTGGCAGGATTCTGTCCCAGGACTGCATAAAGCAGTCTGTTCTCAGCCCCATTGGCTCATATTGGGACTGTGTATGTGGGAGGGTTATTTTCACTGTTTTCAGGGCCTGGAGGAATTCTGAGCAGTGGTTCCTGATGGTTCTCTAGCTCTGCTGGGAGCTGCCTAAACATAGCTGGCTTGGGTGTATCAGTTAGCTGCTGCCACGTAACAAGCTGTCTTGGTCATTTTATCTGCTCTTGGTTCTATGGTGGGCTGATGTCATTCAGGTTCATCTAGACAGTTCCACGGGCCTCTCCTGAGGGTGGGTGTCACTCAGGAGTTCATCTGTGTCCAATTGTCAGTCCCGACAGGTCAAGAAGGCAAGAGACAGGCTCTGAGTTCACTTCACCACCTCGCTGCCACCTCATTCTGTTTGTCAGAAAAAGTCCAATGGTCGGGTCCAATGCCAGGTTTCAGTTCTTGATGGCAGGAACTGCAAAGTCACTTGACCTATAGGACACTGGAGGAATTGGGCCGTCTTCAGAATCTGTTTCGTTTAGGGAGAACAAGGAGACTTCCAAAAAGAAAGGATAATTGTCATTGGGTTTTGAAGGTTAACTAAGAGTTTTCCAGACACGCCCCACCCTTTAGGTGGGATCATGCATGTGCTGGTTTGACTGGGGTGTTAGGAGCTGCTGACGCCGTGGGGTGGGGTGAGCAGGGGTGTGGGGCAGAGCCCAGGCAAAGGCCCTGCCCGTGCCTGCTCCCACGGGCCCAAGCTTCATTCTTCCTCCTCTCTCCCCACAGATGGCGCGGCCAATCCAGGTGAAGCCTGCAGACAGCGAGAGCCGCGGAGGTAGTTGTCATCTGTCTGCGGCCACTGGACAGGGGGGTGGCGGAGGGAGGGGACAGGGACAGTGGCGGAAGCTGGGCTGGTGCGCATGGAGGCTGGGCCGAGCCCCAGTGTGAGGCGTGCCCTTGGAGGTGTGGGGGGACGCTGGGCTGTCTTCGGTGGGATCCAGGACTGGTCGTTCTTGGACATTTTCACATTTTCTCTCAGTCTTGAGGAAAGGAGAACTGAAGGGGTGTGATGGGCAGGGCTGTTAGGACCCCAGCGTATGTATAGGAGCCGGGTAAAAGGCATGTGGGTTAGGAAACCCTTTCACACTCTCCCAGCCGCCAGAGCGGAACAGTGAGGGTCTCCAGCTTTCCTCTCCTCCCACATCGGGTCCTCTCTCCTCTTGGCTTTCTGTGTCTGCTTCCTTTTCTCTGCCTCGTCTCTGCCTCTCCCACCCCCGCCGTGGGTCTCTCTCCCTGGCGCTCATTAGCTCCGCTTCCGCCCTGCTCCTTCCCACCTCCACCGGTGAGTGACAGCTGCCGGGACGGTTTCCATAGTAACGATTCTCGCCAGCCCTGGGAGAGGAAGCCGCCTTCTCGCAGATTGCCAGGGACTTGGCTGTGCAGCCCCGAGGGGCGGCGCCGGGGGGCGGGGACTCGGCTGAGGTGGCGTCTCCGCCCACAGGGGACCGGAAGCTGTTCGTAGGCATGCTCAACAAGCAGCAGTCCGAGGAGGATGTGCTGCGGCTGTTCCAGCCCTTCGGGGTCATCGACGAATGCACTGTGCTCAGGGGCCCTGACGGCAGCAGCAAAGGTGACGGTGGAGGGGCGGGGCCTGGGCCGTGAGGGGCGGGACCAGGACGGCGCTGGGCGGGGCCGGGCGGCGCTGGGAGGGGCCAGGGGTGGGCCTGGCTGGGGGCGTGTCCGAGGGGCGGGCAGGGTCTGTAGGGAGAGCTGTCAGTGGTTGGGGCCGTTGGGGGCGGAGCCTTTCCAAGGGGCGTGGTTATTTGTGGGTGGGGACTGACGGTGGGCAGGGCCAGAAGGAAGGCGAGAGGCGTCCGGGAACTGGGGGGCTCTGGCGGGGCTGGATCTGCTGATCAGGGCGCAGACCTGATTCTCCCTGGGTCCCACGAGATCCTTCCTGGTGTGGGGGGCCCTTCATCCCAGAATCCCTTGCGGCCGTGAGCTCCAGGATTATTCGTCTACCCGGAATCTGCCAGCCTGTCTCTGAGTGTCCGTCTGGGTCTTCCTGTCTTCTGTGTCCTGCAGTCTGTCTCCTTGAGTCCTGTCTCTGCCCCAGTCTTACCCTCCTAGGACTGAAGAGGCCCAGTGCCCTCAATGGGCCTGACCTTTATTTATTTATTCATTTATTTTTGTTTTTTTTTTGCTCTTCACAGGGTCTCTGTGCAGTCCAGGCTGGCCTTGAGCTCACTGTGTAGCCCAGGCTGGTCTCAAACTCACAACGACCCTCCTGCCTCAGCCTCCCGAGTGCTGGGATGACAGGTGTGAGCCGCCACGACGGCTTATTTTTGTTAAAAAGACAAGGTTTCATTCTGGACTTCAGGCTAGCCTTGAACTCACAGCGACCCTCCTGCCTCAGCCTTCCAGGCACTTAGATTACGGTCATGCACCAGCACCCGGCCCTGCTTGGGCCTGACTTCTGGGTACCTAACCCACACACCTTGGAGTCCTCCTGTCTCACTCCACACACAGTACTTTGTAGTGTGCTGGCACCGCTCTAATGCCAGGTCATTTGGCCACCGCCGCGGCTGCCCAGGTTAGCCAGGAGACTGTGTTTGGGGAGGGTCAGCGGCTGTGCCCTGCAGGCTTGGTTCCTGGCTGTCCCGCAGAACTCTTCTGTGTCTGGTGGCCTCTGGTCGCACATCCATCTGATGTTGCCTGTGTGACCATCCGGGTCCCTCTTGGTACAGTGATTTGTGACCCGCTGTGTGACTGCCCCAGGACTGTGTCTCCGCGACCCTCTGGGGGGCCTGTTGTCAGGCTTTCTGCCTGCCTGGTTACACTGTCCGGCCTGTGTGGAGTCCTGGCGGGTCGTGGCTAGGGGATGCCTGGGTGCTCACTTGTCCTAAGGGATGGGTGCCTCCGTGAAGCTCCTCGACTGGCCCTGTCCACTCGAGTGTGTCTGCAGATGGCCAGACAGCTACCAACTCTGCTGGCCTGGGTGACCATCTCGCCGACTGACCCTCCGTCTGCCGGGCGCCCGCTCGCCCGTCCCCCCCGCCCTCCGCCCCTGTCCCTCACGCCCTGTCCTTGTCCTGGTGCAGGCTGTGCCTTTGTCAAGTTCTCTTCCCACACGGAGGCGCAGGCGGCGATCCACGCCCTGCACGGCAGCCAGACCATGCCGGTGAGTGGGAGCCACTCGGGCGGTGGCGCGGGGCAGGGCCCGGAGTGGGGGACATGGCCAGGCAGGCCGCAGGGTGCATCGGGATGACCTGCCTGAAGCCAGAGACGCCCCTTTCCTCAAGCCTCAAATCCAGGGTGTTGACCGGGGCCACCTGTCACCTGCCGGCACCTCCCCGTTTGCACTGTGGCCCTACCTCCCCAAGGGTGTGCCCTGGGACAGCTTTGGGACCCTGGAGTCCTGGCAATCTCCTTCCCTTCTCTCCCGTGCGGCTTCCCGCCGTCCCACAGGGAGCGTCTTCCAGCCTGGTGGTCAAGTTTGCAGACACGGATAAGGAGCGGACCCTCCGGCGCATGCAGCAGATGGTGGGCCAGCTGGGCATCCTGACGCCGTCCCTCGCCCTGCCCTTCAGCCCCTACAGTGCCTACGCCCAGGCTGTGAGTGACCAGGGCTCCGCGGCCTGCACTGGGGACCCGACTCCTCTCACCCCACCCATCCCCTGCCAGGGCTTCAGCCGCTTTGTCTTCTTGGATTCTGTTCCTCCACCGAGCCCCGCTGGGACAGGCAGAGTGTTGGGCTCAGCCACCAGGTCCAGGTGGAGCCTCCACACCGACCTGAGGTCAAACGCAGTTGGGTTGGAGCCCCTAACCAGGCTGCGCCCTGGCTGTGGACTGAATCCTAGGCTCAAACTGAGACTGAGCTTAGATTTAGATTCTGGCCAGTTCTGAGCTGGACCTCCAAATTCAGGCTAACCCCAAATGGAGATCGGATCTGGCGGAATCCTGCTTCACACTGAGCTTCAATTTCTAACTGAGCCCTGAGCCTTAAAAGTAGACTGAACCCTGGTCTTGGACCAGATCTCAGGTTTTGGTCGGTGTTTTTATTTTTTGGTGTCGGAATCGAACTGAGGGCCTCACACTTGCTAGGCAGGCATTTATGCTGCTGAGCTCAATCCCTGGCAGGACCTGTTTTTAACTGAGCCCTGAACTGACGCCCCACACCCACACCTCCTGTTCCTGGGGACCCACAGCCTCTGAGCTCCTCGACGCCCTTTCCTTCCCAGCTCATGCAGCAGCAGACGACGGTCCTGTCCACCTCGGGCAGCTACCTGAGCCCCGGCGTGGCCTTCTCCCCCTGCCACATCCAGCAGATCGGCGCGGTCAGCCTTAACGGGCTGCCCGCCACACCCGTCGCTCCTGCGTCAGGTGAGCAGCTGCCAGGGGCCCGAGGACGGCTGGGCAGGCCCCACGCAGCGGCCAGGCCTGCTGACCGCTTCCCGTCCACAGGGCTGCATTCACCCCCGCTGCTGGGCACCACCGCCGTGCCCGGCCTCGTGGCGCCCATCACCAATGGCTTCGCCGGTGTTGTGCCCTTCCCAGGCGGGCACCCTGCCCTGGAGACCGTGTATGCCAACGGCCTGGTGCCCTACCCAGGTAACTGCGGTGGTCCCTGAGTGCCCACACCCTGGCGCTGGCACCAGATGGGCCTCACTTTGGCCTGTCTGAGGCCAGTGCAGTCCGTCATGTCCCGAGACTGCTCTGACAGTGCTGCCAGCCTGCAGGTGTGGACCTCACCTGTGACAAAGCTCGTCACCACTGAGCTTAATTATTCATCCCTGGTACTGGAGAAGGCATCAGACCCTCCACTCCCCGCTCATGCAGTAACTATTAACCGGGCACTGATGCGAGCTGTTCCCTGCCCTGTTGGGTCAGATGGGCACCCCATTTTTCTCCTCCCTATACTGGGATTTTTAGGAAGAGAGTGTCTTTTTTTTTTTTTTTAATGGGTGCCAGGGATCGAACTCACGATGCCTGCTTGCAAGGCAGGTGCTTATGCTGCTGAGCTAAATCCCCAGCTATACTGGGATTTTTAGGACAGACATCTTCCAAAGCCTTCAGTGAACTCAGTCATTTCTACTATGGAAGAGAAGTTTGGTTTTAACTTTTTATATTTTGGATGCCACGACATAGTGTCAGAGCTAGGACAGTGACCCTGGAGTGGTAACATTCACTCAGATTTCATTCCCGATTTTGCCGTGTCATTGGCAGCACGTGTGTCTGTGTTTCTACAACTGTCTGCAACTGTCACACTCAAGATACAAATGTAGCCAGGCGTAGTGGGGCCAGCCTGTGATCCCAGGACTCTCGGAGGCTGAGGCAGGAAGATCTCAGGTTCAAGCCTAGCACGGGCAATTGAGTGATCAGGGAGACCCTGTCTCAGAATAAAAAAATGAAACAACACAGGTGATGTAGTTCAGCGCAAAGGCCCGGGGTTCAATGCCCAGGGCCTGCCCTCAAAGATAGAAACCTTTCCTCACCCCAGCCACCCTTCAATGGCGTTTACAGGTCGTATTTCTCCTCGCATTCTGCAGCTTTGATGGCCTGGGCAACGTCCCCTCCTCTTTCCTTTTCCCCTGATGGCCATGGGGACCCCCGGGGGAAATCAGTGTGCAGCTGGCAGAAGGACGAAGGGTTGGGGGGGCTAAGGGTTCCCGTGGGAAATGAGGATCAGGATAGGGACAGGTGGGGTCCGAGAAGTCTCAGCGACCCCTTGTAAGTGGCTTCACCCGCCCTGAGTCGCACGTTTTTCCCCTATAAAATTCTGGGTCCTCTGGGATAGGATTTGGACGGGTAAAGCTGGGCGACACGTTTGTGGGTTCACACTCTGGTTGTCATGGGTGGGGTGGACCGAAGACTTCTGCCGCCCCCGCCCCACCCAGCTCCTCTGTCTACCCCGCAGCTCAGAGCCCCACAGTGGCCGAGACGCTCCATCCTGCCTTCTCCGGAGTCCAGCAGTACACAGGTACCCGGCCTGCTGCCCCGCCCAGCCGTCAATCTTCCTGATGGCCCCGCCCAGCCGTCAATCTTCCTGGTGGCCCCGCCCACTCGACACATTCCCCTGCTGAGCGCGCAACACCCAAAACTGAGCCTGACTCTGAAGGGCTGGCCCCACCCTAGTCCCCACCTCTGTGTTCCCTGCTCCGCAGTCTGTTGGGGGAGGCGGCCTTTACTTCTGGCCCTGCCCCAATCCCAGTCTTGGCCCCGCCTCTTTCTCCCTTTCCAGCCTTGGCCCCGCCTCTTAATCCTTCCTCCAGTCTGGGCCCCGCCTCCCTTCCCTTCAGCCCCGCCCCTCCCCGCCTCTAGCCCCGGCCCCGCCTCTTTCTCATCGCTCCCCCTCCTTGGCCCCGCCTCTCTGCTCTCGCCGTCAGCGTTGGCCCCGCCTTCCACGCACGCCCCTCATCTTGATTGATGGGGCCTCTGACGAAGCCCCACCCACTCTGGTACTCCTGAGCCCTGGCCTGGGCCAGCCCTCTGTTGTGGCCCAGCCCCTCAGGTTTTCCGCCCGATCCCTCTAATTTAGGGTCCCGAGCCTTGAACCACAGCCCCACCGCACCCCCCGTCTTCCGCGTGCCCTTGGCCGGGCCTCTCGCTGTAGCCCCGCCCCGCCCGGTTGGCATGGCCCCGCCCTTTCCGGCCTTGGCCCCGCCCTCCCGTTGGTTTCTCAAGCCCCGCCCCTCAGCCGTGGCCCCCGCCCTCCCTCGGCCCCGCCCCAACCCGTGGCCACGCCCCGCCTCACGCCCCGCCCGGCGCGCTGTCTGTCGGTCTCCGCAGCCATGTACCCCACCGCGGCCATCACGCCCATCGCGCACAGTGTCCCTCAGCCGCCGCCCCTCCTGCAGCAGCAGCAGCGTGAAGGTGAGGGGACCGCGACCTCCCGGGGCCAGCCCCGCCCTGACCTCCGCCTGCGACCCCGCCCAGCGGCTGCCTTCCCGGGTGGCCTCGGGCCACGCAGTCGCCCCTCTGAGCCTCAGTTTCCCCTGCCCGGGATGCTGGGAGCCGCGCCCGCCCCGACCCCTGCGGATAGCGGGGCTTCTTCCAGCCCCCTCTGGAAGCCTGGGGTTCGCTGCAGTTTTGGCGGGAAACTTCCGGAAGTTGGGACAAATCGTGCGTGACGAGGTCACTGGGGCAAACTGAGGCCTCTCCACGGAGGGAGGGAGGGAGGACTTAGATTGTGGATTGTGACGGTCGAGGTTCACCTTCATCCACTTCTGACATGATGGTCACACAACCAGCCCGTGCCTCAGTTTCCCCGGCCCGACCTGGGCCAGGAGGTGGTCCTGGGGTGTGAGCAGTGGCTTTTCCTGGCCGCGGGGAGTCCGTCCCCAGATCCATCTATGTGTGGGTGTGGGGTGCCCCGGGGGAAGGGGCCAGCCGGAGAAGCCAGGCCACCCACGGTAAGGGGGCACTGCCTTCCCTGGGCTGCCCCTCTGTCGGGGGTCACAGGGTGTCCCCTGGAGGCTCTGCACTAACGCCCCCAGCGTCGTGACAGTTTGCATAACTCAGTATCCCACCAAGCATGGCGGGCAGCCTGTCATCCCAGCCCTCGGGAGGCTGAGGCAGGAGGGTCATTCCAAGTTTGAGACCCGCCTGGGCTACGAGGTGAGCTCAAGGCCAGCCTGGACTGCATAGCCAGACCCCGTCTCAAAGCAAGCCTCAGTGGAGAGCAGGCCTGAGTGGGAAGGCGGGGCTCGGCCGCGTGCCATCTCAGGGTTTTCTTTGGGGGCTTACTTGTTGCCAAAGGGGGCTACACTTCCTTGGGGGCACATGTTTCAGGGTGGTCTTTAGAGGTGAGACTGTCAACCGCAGATTTGGGGGGCTGTTTATGGGTTGGGATCATCGGGTTTTTAATGCTGTTACTGTGTTATTTATAGTTTTTGTATTAGCCATCTACTGGTGATTATTTGAATTTGACAGTGGTTTTGAGGGTTAAGTGTGACCATTTTTAAAGGACAGTTACTTCTGGTCTGTATGTTGCATCACTATTTAATTACGGTTTCACAGGCTTCGGGACTGGATTTTTTTTTTTTTTTAATGTTTTTGAAACAGGGTCTCGCCGTGCAGTCCAGGCTGGCCTTGAGGTCACTCTGTATCCCAGGCTGGCCTCAAACTTTTGTTTTTTTTCCTTTTTAGGAGTTGTGGAGATAAGACAGGGTCTCACTGTGTGATTCAGGCTGGCCTTTGTAGCTTGGGTTGACCTCAGACTCACGGAGATCCTCCTGCCTCAGTCTTCTGAGTGCTGAGCTCACAAGCATGTGCCACCCCGACCCAGCTCTAGACAGTGACACTTTTCTAAGTGACCGTTTTATCATAGGACGATTCTAGACTTGCATGATGAATACAGAGAGTCCACAAGTCTGTTTTCCTCTGGTATTTTCTCTGACTTTTATAACTGAGCTGGAGTCTGTGGTTCTAGACATGGATTTGCCCGGCAGTTTGAGGTCATCTGTGGGTTTGGGATTATCCCGGGGGTGGAGCGGAGGGTTTAGCTGGGCGCTGGTGAGTGTTGCCAGTCACAGGGCCTGAGGATTAGCGGCACATGGACAGTACCGGATCAGAAGGCGGGGGTGCAGCCCCACCTGCTTCCCACCCGCGCCCCTGCCAGGAGCTGGAAGCCAGTCCCCCCACTTCCGTTGGCCATCAGGAGGAGGCCCGCACCGCACCCCTCCCGGGGGTCCGCCGCCTCTCCTTGGGGGCTTTATGTCTTTCTCTCCCCTACCTGCAGGTCCCGAAGGCTGTAACCTGTTTATCTACCACCTCCCCCAGGAGTTTGGAGACATGGAGCTGACGCAGATGTTCCTGCCCTTCGGCAATATCATCTCCTCCAAGGTCTTTATGGATCGGGCTACCAACCAGAGCAAGTGTTTCGGTGAGTGCTCAGAGCGTGCAAGTGCTGAGCGCCTGCTGTATACCCGGGAGTTCCCATACAACCTCTCAGAGACCTCGTGTATTCCACGCGCAGGGCCCTGGCATTTCTGGGAGGATGAGGGGAGTTTAAAGATGAAAGCCTCCAAGGTTCTGAGACTCATTCTCCCACACCAGATAAGGAGTGAGCTCCCTGTCCCCAAAGGCATGCAAGGCCTGGCGTGTCAGCACAGAGCCAGGGCTGCTGCTGTGGGTCCTCTGGCAAGGCCGCCTGCCCCCCCAGGACCCCACAAGCAGCGGACTCCCCCGGCACCCAGCATCGCGATCCACCCCACTCTCTGCAGGATTCGTGAGCTTTGACAACCCGGCCAGCGCGCAGACCGCCATCCAGGCCATGAACGGCTTCCAGATCGGCATGAAGAGACTTAAAGTGCAGCTGAAGCGGCCCAAAGACCTGGGACACCCCTACTGACCACACCACAGCCGCCCCGAGGCTGCGGACCTGGCCCAGGTGAGCCGCCAGGCGGCCCCACTTCCCGCCCAGCCCTGGTCTTGTCCAAACCCCAGCCCAGCCCTCGCTTATTGGCCAAACCTTCCCTGGGTTTGGTTGGGTTGGCAGGGACGGAGCTGGATGAAGACACCCCAATAACTGTGGTCAGGGCTGGAAAGGAGGCTGGGTGGGGGTGGGGAGGTGGGGGAGAAGCTGGGGTTCCCCATCGAGGGTGGCGAGGCAAATCCTTCCTGGAGAAGGTTTTGAGGGATGAATAGGAGTTCACTGGAAAAAGCAGGTTTGGCCTGGGGTACAGGGTGCATTGGGGAGGGGCTGCTTCAGTCCTGTGACTCCTGTCCTCACCCAAAAGTCCCTAAACCAGAGGGGGGAAATGTTCAATGTGCACCCCAGACCCCACCCCTAAGGTTGGACTCAAAAATGCCAAGCTGGAGCCTAGGACATGGGGAAGGCCCTTGGTGGCCCCGGTCCCTGTCCTCTGTCCCCAGTTTCCTCTAGTGTCATCCGTCCCCATGGGGTTGGCCCTTCACACCAAACACCCCAAACCTCCGAGTTTATTTTGCCGTCAGAACAAAGAACTGTATCGCGCTCCTTTGGGGACCGAGAGCCGGACCCCCAGTCGCGTCTGTGAAATGGGCTCCCGGGAGCTGCGGGCCAGCTGGGTCCCCAGCCGAGCCCAGGACCCGCCCCGGAAGGAAGGACTCTGGTTTATGTGTTTTCTTCTTCCTTTTCCTGAGTTTAAACATCACCGTTGCTGTCACAGGCGAGGGCCCGGCCTGGAGCCGCCTGGAGGGCCTGGTGGCCGCGGGACGGTGCCTGGCGGAGGCCGCCAACCCAGGCCACCTGCGCTGCCCGCTCCTGAGCCCCCCGTGTGTGCCGGGCACCCACCCAGCACTGGGGGCTCCGTCTTGAGCAGACTGAACAGGACACAGCAGGGGCCGAGGTGACCCCCGGGGCGCCCGTCACCAAGTCGGGGCGAGCCAGAGAGGGCGACAGCTTGGGTCCCGAAGGCCTGCCAAGCCGGGTATGGGGTTGCGGGGTCGACCTCGGAACCCGGGATTTTGCTCTTTTTTTTTTTTTAAATCTAGGGGGCCGCAGGACCCCAGCCAGGCGGGCACAGGGGCTGGGGCGGGAGGGTGGCCTGTGACCCCCACGGACGCCGGTGGGGTGCTGTCACCCCGGAAGGCTGTCCCCTTCCACCCTGCCCAGGACTGTCCGTGAGCCACAGCTGGGTTCTGACACCAGCCCTCCACCCCTGTGTCCCCTCCCCCTGTCTCCCATTCACCCCAAAATGTCCCCAAAAATGTGAAGCACTCAGAATCCAGCGGGGCGCTCCGAGGTCTCCGGGTAGAGGGGACGGGGTCTCCCCCGTCGGCCGAGGGAGTCACACACTGCCACCCCCTCCACTTGGGGACGTCGCCTCCCTGTCCCCCTCCGCCCGACTTGGGGGCCAGCCTTGGTGACCCCTGACTCCCCCAGAGCCCGGAGACGCCTGTGTTTGCAGTGGAGATCTTGGGGCGGGCTTCTCTGATTTCCCGACATCCGAGTGGGTGACCCTGAGCTGGTCACTTTGGGGACACAAGGCTGGGCGGCCCGGTGACCCCGGCGGGGCAGCAGGCCAGGACGTGCCGTCGTTACCTCTGGGGACACGCGGCCTCCCTGCCCCTGTCCGCCCGTCCCGGGCCTCCGCCTGCGCCAGGCCGCACCGAGGCGTCCACTCCAGCCCTCAAGTCACAGCCTTACTCGAGTGACCAGTAGCCCTTAGCTTTCTGTCGGGGCGGCCGGGGGTGGCACCCCGCCCTCACTGTCCCCTCCCTCGGGCAGGCAGCCCGCGTCCCTGCCGTCGAATCACCAGCCTCCAATTAAGGTCTTGTAACCAAGATGGCCCGGACTGCCCCGGCCCGGGGGACGCGGACCGAGGAGGGGACCTCTTCACCTCTGCAGACTTGGCTGCTGCTGAGGGTTGGGTTTCTCCGAGCAGTGTACAGACGAAAAAACAAAATAGCAGGCAGGGGAGAGAATCACGTGGCAATGACTCTTTGTTTCCTAGCTGGGGTGGGGGGAGGGGGGCCGGGGTGGGGGTGGGGGGCACCCCCTGTTTAGCTGCCCGACCGACCGCGGACCCCCCCCAACACCTGGAAAAAGCACAGCGTCCGGCGAGACACTGGACAACTCTTCCTACGCTCTGAGAAGACGGGAGAGGACAAAATCGAAAACATACACACACAAGAAAAAGGAAAAATGCAAAAAAGAAAAAAAAAGTTCGTTTTTGTTGCTACCAAAAAAAAAAAAAGTGTTGACTGACCCAGAAAAGAGACAAATGGAAAATGACACACTGCAAAAAAGAAAAACAAACAAAAAGAGAAAAAAAAATTGTTCAAGCGACTTCTGCGCCTCCGGAGTTGGGTAATTGTCCCAGACGCCGCTCCCGCGTCCCCGTTCCCGTCCTCTCCGTGTGCCAAGGTGGCCTCGCCCAGGGCCCCCCGCTCCATGTTTACCGGCTGTAAATACCATTTTTTATACGCCACGTCGAGGACTGTGATTTGTACGATGTAGTTTATTTCTGCTACGAGCAACTTCACAAACTGACTTTTGGAGCGCGAGCCCCTCCCCCGCGCGCAGGCCCGACGGCGAGGCAGGAGGGAGGGAGCGGAAGGGCCGAGCGGCTTCGGGGTGGCTTGGTCCGGATTTTGTGTCAGAGATTTGCCTGCCTCGTCCGTTGTTCAGGTGACAGAGGGGGAAGGGGCTGCTCCGCGTCCCAAACGCCTCTCTTTGGTCTGAAAAAAAAAAAAACCTAAAAATTTATTTAATAAAAGTTTTACTTGCTATGGGCGGCTCTTACCGTGTTGACCTCGAGGCTCAAGGCCAAATATGTTGGACTCCCCGCGGCATCCCAGCTGGAGGGGCGCTGGGGGCACCCGGGTTAGCGGGAGCGGCGGGCCATAGTCCCAAGCAGGCCGTGTAAGATCCCTGTACCTGGGACTGTCTGATTAGCCTGGAAGCTGGAGAAATATCATGGTTGGCTTCGATTTTTTTTCCCCCCTTTGGAAAAAAGAGGTATGCACATTGGTTTATTCACTCAACAAACAGGTATGCAGGTTTGTTTATTCACCTAACAAACACTGGACACAGACAGTGCTGCTTACCAGGGCACAGCAGGGGGCTGCAAAGGCAGCTGGTCTCTGCCCTCCTCGTGGGGAAGACATTGTGCCAAGAATCATAATACTGTTTGGAAAAATACAGACCTAACGTTCACAAAACATTGACATTACCAGTGTAGCCAGTGTTTAGTTTGATTTTCTTTTTCTTTTTTTTAAATTTTGTTTCTTGTTTTTTGTGTTTGGACACGGTCTCACCGTGTAGTCCAGGCTGCCTCAGATTTGCAGTGATCCTCCTGCCTCAGCCTGCGCCCTGCTGCTGGGATTACAGGCATGTGTGCTAACACCCCCTGCTGGCCGTTTTGCCAAAGTGCCATATTCTCATCTCAAAAACGCAACCTCTTTTACAGCTGGGGAAACTGAGGCTCACAGATATGATGCGGGGCTGAGCTGGGAAGAGGGTTGGGGAGATTAATTTTTGCTGCCTGGAAGGGTTTTCTGGGTGGAAGGGTCCACCGCAGGGAGAGGCTTAGTGGTCCTTGATGTCTGGGAGTGGAGTCATGGGCTGGGAAGTCTGGGTGGAGAGGGCACTGAGCTTCTAGACTGGGCAAATCTGGACCAACCTGACGGCGATAGAGAGCCATAGTCGGGTTCAGATGCTGGGAAGAGTCCCGGGCTGAACTCCAGGACGCTGGGTGGGATGCCAGCCAGGAGGGTCGGCAGGCAGACTGACCTGATCAGGTGAACGCACCGGGGTCCCGTCCCTGGCGCTGCACAGTGTCGGCCTGAGAATGGCCATCCGTGCCCAGAGAGGGCAAGTCCACAGGGTGTGGACTTCATTGTGGGCCTAGAGGCTAAAAGCCACCGTGTTAGACTGAGAGGCAGGGTCCCCGGTGTCGGCGAGCAATCTGAGCTTTTCAGTGTTAATCCACGGCCGTCGTGTGTACCTGAAATGTACCAATAAAATCTAACTGAAGTGGAAAAAAAAACAAACAAAAAAATGTTATTTGGTATTAAAAAAAAATACTGCCTCCTTCAAACAAGAATTCCAGCTCTAGGAGTTTTTGCAATCGTGAATAAAGCAACACTCTGAGAGGCTGAAGCAGGAGGATCACCGGCTGGTGTCCAGTCTGGGCAGCTTAGCAATTTAGCAAGGCTCTGCCTCAAAATAAAAACTAAAAACGATTGGGCTGTGTGTGTAGCTCAGGGTGAAGGCCTTGGGTTCCGTCCCCAGGACAAAAAGAAAAAAATGCTGGGCGTGGTGGTGGTGCTCTCGGGAGGCCGAGGCAGGAGGATCGCGGCGAGTTCATACAGAGTGCGAGACCCTGTGGATTCGGCTCAGTGACAGAAAGCTTGTCTAGTAAGCGGAAGGCCCTGGGTTGAGTCCTCAACACTCAAACATTTAATAGGAAAAAAAAATCCACCGCACTTCAAATTTAGAACCCTTAAAACAGCCATCCGCTTTGGGAAGTCACTTTCCCGAGGACGCGCCCAAAGCTACCAGCAGAGGGCAGCGGAGAGCCACGCCGGGGGCCTCGGCTGGAAATGGTCGCGTTCGCAGAGCGTGGCTGCAGTGGCGGGCGCTGCGCGGGGATTTGGGGAGCTAGGGGTTAGTCCCGGGATTTACTAGAACATGCAAAAGCCACCCCGGCCAAACTCTGCAGCTGGACACTGCAGAGTGTCCGCTGCCGCCCCCTCCTCCTCCACCCTCCCGGGAGCGCCTCCTGCCTCGGCCTTGCAGAGAATGCGCCACCTAGAAATACTGTACAGGTCAAAATTAATGAACGGGCCCTAATAGGAGTCATGGGCACCACTCCCAGGACTCGAGCGTCAGTCAGCGTTTGTTAAGCGTCTACCGTGTGCGATTGCGTGGCTTGGGGACACTAGGGGACTCTGCTGACCACGCCCCCACGGGCTCCGCCCCTCCCCAGCCTCCTTCCCCACCGGAGTACCTTCCCTCCGCCCAGCTCCGCCCAGTCCCCGCCTCCTCTCTTTCCAGAGCCTATGGGAGCTAGGCAGACGAGGATTATCTACATAGTCGTAATCCACAAGCCAATCAGAGTCTAGGTGAGTGTGACGTCACAATGATGTCGCTTGCGATCCTTAAAGACGCAGTAACCTCTCCAAGGAAGGCAGGTTGGAAACGTTTCCCTGATTTGCCCTGGAGTTGGGAATAGTGGGCTCCGGGCCCAGGACCAGGGCACCGTGCAGCATGGAGGGCGCATAGGGACCATCAACCACAGGTCAGCCTGTGGGGACACGGACCTTTTGGTCTCCCCCTCCCTCTCCGGTGGTCCAGCCCCATCACCGCCCACTTGGACTGTCTCCTGGCCTCTGCCCTGGTCGTCTGTCTCACTGTCACAGAATCTGCACAGACGACGTCCCTGGACCTATCTGTGTGTCCCGATGGGGAACTGGGGCAAGATGAGCGAGGCGAGTTCTGCACTCTGGTGACACTTTCCAAGGCAAGGGGCGTTGGGCCAGGGCTTCGGGGGGTCTCGCTGTGCAGCTCAAGCTGGCCTTGACCTTGAGCCCAGGCTGGTCTCCAACTCACAGCGATCCTCCTGCCTCGGCCTCCCGAGCGCTGGGACTGATTACAGGCGTGCGCCACCAGGCCCGCTGGCGATTGTTATTGGAAATGAAAACTCAGTTTTGCCAGCACCGTTTAATTGTTTCCTCCTGTCATCACAGAATTGCCTTTGTCAAATAATAATCATAATAACACTTGGGGTACGGTTCTGTAATCCCTGCACTCGGGAGGCTGAGGCAAGAGGGTTTCTGTGATTGTTGGCCCCGCCTGGGTGGGTTTTCTAGTGGACTCTGTATTCTGTTTCACTGGTAGCCAGGTCGTGCTCTGGCCAACGCCAAGGGTTTGCAGAAGCTGATTTCGGACTCCAGCCCTGCAATCTGAGATGCACCTTCCACCCCGCCGGGAAATCAGCCGGGTGCAAAGGAACGAACGAACAGGCGGAAAGTTTACCCACAAGCCGAGCGGCTGCCTGGTCTGCACGCGCCCTGCCGGCTCCCAACCTGCCCAAGTTCTCAGACTCTTCATCAGTTAGAGCAAGTCTCGGCGTCAGAGACCCAAGTGTTTGTAATTAATGCGGCCGATTGGTGCGTTTTCAGTGCACTAATGATCTGAGTCCGCCCAGGGAAGGTGTGCCGGGCGCTGTACCTTGATCGGTGCCCCTCCGCTCGAAGGCGTCGCTTCCGTGCTTTCTCTTTTCATGTTTTTCTTTCCCTTTCTTTCTCCCTCTTCCCTCTCCAGCTCCCCTTCCCATTTGAATGTTGTTTTTTTCCCCAATTTTACAATATCTGTTATTCAGTTTGGTCCCTATTTACGTTGTTCCACAGCAGATAAACAACGCAGTATTTACACCTGTGGGTCCACGTAAGCGTACAGACTCAAGGTGCCTCCATTGCCTCAAGATTAGCCTTCTTTATGGCTGAGTAGTACTCCACCGTGTAAACATACCACATGTTTTATGTCCATTCCTCAGTCAGTGTGTATTTAGGCTGTTTCCCAGATCTGGCCATTACAAACTGTGCTGCTATAAACACGGGTGCATGTGTCACTGCAATATGGTGTTTTTAATTCTCCTAGGGAGATACTGGAGAGAGGAATGGCCGTGTCGAAAGGGACCTCTAGCTCTCGTTTCTGAGGGGCTCCACGCTGACCTCCACAGCGGTGCCCCAGGCCGCACCCCAGCCCCCCTACACGAGGTAGGGGCATCCGCCTAGCCTTGTGCTGCCTTCTGAGCAGGTCATGATGGTACCCGGGAGCCCTCCTCTCCTCAGGCGGGGCCGGTGACTGCTGAGGGGCTCGCAGGGCCAAGTAAGAGCTGCTGGGCGGACGAGGCACTCGTCGCCTCCCTCTCTGGGCTTTGCAGAAGTGCTTTGTGCTTTCTGGGCCACACAGGCGCTGTGACTGTCCCGGAAACACCCCTGCCCGTCACCCACGGACCCGGACTGGGGGTGGTCAATAAACCCGGGGTGCCGGGCGCCTTTTGATCCCGGTGGACAGCTGGCCATCCCACACCCCCGCCTGCACCCCTGCTCCGTCTCTGGCTCTTTCCTCCCGCCGTGCCTCGAAACACTTGGCAGGAGATGGGGACTCAGTGTAGGGGCCCCCAACGGCTGGCACTGTGAGGGTCTCCGATATCTCCGCACGGTTCTAATTTGCATCTCTTGGGGGATCAGTGATGCGGAACAGTTTTTCGTGTATTTACTTCTCATTTCTGTGTCTTCCTCTGAGAAGCGTCTGCTCCCTTCAGATGCCCCAGAGCGATCCACGTGTGTCCTGTTTGTTTTTTCTTACTCCTTTGCCTCGCCATATAAATTTCAAAAGAAGCTTTGTTAACAGTTGGAGATGAACCCAGGGCCTTTGCACATGCTAGACTAAGCTGCCCGCAGCCTAGAAGGTAGGAAAGAGGTAAGGAGGGGCTGGCCACGCCCCCAACGACCTGGCCTACTCCCGCTAGGCTCCGCCTTTTAAAGGGCCCACTACCTCCAAATGGAACCGAGCTGGGGACAAAATGTTCCACACGAAGGTCTTTATGTGACCCCAGATCCAAACGAGAGCGCTTGCTCCAGGCGTCCCCAAGGACCCTCCTGTGGCTCCAACCTTCCCTCACTGCCGCCGCTACCCCATAAGCCTTTTTTTTTTTCTTTTGAGACAGGGTGTCACTATGTAGTGTAGCCTGGCTTCAAACTTTAGTGTTTTTTGTTGTTTTATTTTGTCACGCGTGCTAGGAAACGCTGGCCGCTGAGTCTGCACACTCTGCCCTCTTTTATTTTGAGATCGGGTCTCATTAAAGTGCCCAGGCTGGCCTGGAGTTTACCTTCGTCCTGCCTCAGCCTCCCGAGTACCTGAGATAACAGGGCTGCATCTCTGCGGCATTTATCATGACTCGCGACAGCCTGGCGTGGCCAGGAGTCCGTGTGTCTCTTAAACACATTTCCTTTCGGGGGGACCAGGGACTGGGAATTGAACTCCAGACCTTGCGCTTGCCAGGCAGGTGCCCCGCCTCTGAGCCACGTCCCCAGCCCTCCTGCAACACGTCCCGATGGCGTTCTGCGAGAGGCTTGGTCCCAAGAGGAGCGGCCAGCCTCCCGGGGACACAGGCAGAGCCAGGGCGGCCCAGAGGGCCCCGGGCACGAGGTAATCCGTGTTTTGCAGCTTGCTAAACAGAGGCACGGGGAGGGCACAGCCTGGAGACCTGCATCCCGGCTGCCGCCCCCCCCCCCCCGGGACAGAAGCTGGGGTCAGTGGGGGGCCCTCTGGGGGACCCTCTCGGAGCGCCAGCCCCGAATGCGGCTGCAGGCTTCTGCAGTGCTCTGCTCTGGGCTCCGTTTCCTGGACAGGAGAACACACTTGGCTATTTATCTCTCTTTTTAATGTGGTGGGCTTTTCCCCGTCTTTCTGAGGCAGGGTCTCGCCGTGCAGCCCAGGCTGGTCTCGAACTCGAAGCGACCCTCCTGCCTCGGCCTCCGAGTGCTGGGATGACTGCGCGCACCGCCGCACCTGGCTGTCTCTTCCAGAGATGTCTGATGCTCTGTCTCTGTCTCTGTCTGTCTGTCTGTCTCTGGCTCTCTCCCTGTTCTTTTGAAAGCCGCCTCCCACATCTGCCTTCCGCCCAGCCCGGGCCCTGACCCGTCTTCTGGCTGCCTGGCCCGACCGCACATCTGGGGGGTAATTGTCCCCCGTGACCACAAGGTACCGAGGCAAATTACAGCGGCGGGCGGGGCCGTGTGGGCGGCGGCATCCGCTGGGCCTGCCGGCCTGGCCCCCCTAACTGCCTTCATCCAGTCGGCCCTCTGCAGCCAGGCGATGCCCGGGAAGGGGCGCAGGCCGTGGCCCTGGCCTGGTCGCCTCCCCTCCCTCCCCTCTGCCTGAGGGGGCGAGGACATCCTGGCTCCCCACATCCCGGACAGAGCTGGGCATTCGGTGCGGTGCGGTCTGAGCTGGGGTGCCGGCCGGTCCTGGGGTCAGGGGCGAGTGTTAGGGTTCCAGTGTCAGCAGGAGAAGGGAAGAAAGCAGGAGAGAGACAGAGAGAGGAGGGGAAAGGCCAGGAAAGCTCAGGCCAGGGCGCCACATGCCGGTAGTCAGCACGCAGGAGGCTGAGGCAGGAGGGTCGCTGAGAGTTCGAGACCAGCCAGGCCTGCACAACAAGAACCTCTCAAAACAGGAAAACAAAACAACCAGAAGGAAAGAGAGAAAGAGGCACGAAGCGGCCCCCAGGGAAGCCCCGGCAGTGGCCTCCAGGCCCAGCCGACGCCCCGGAGCCTCAGTCTGCACCAGAGCCACCGAGGCATCAGGTCCCCCCTTCTTGGGAGGCTTGGGGGTGACAACAGGAACTCCCTGAATCCTGGAGTCCCCCATCAGCTGGAGCACACCAGAGCCATCAGCTCCAGCCTCCAGGCTGCTGAGGCCGGGAAGGCCCCCCCCCCGCCCCGTGATGCTGAACCCCTGGAAATGAGATGATTGTTCCCACCAGGACTCTGGGGGACCCACCCCCACCCTGCTGCCCCATCACCTGCTTTCTCTGTCTCTGCCCCTCTATTCGCTCCTGGATCTCAGCTCACCTCTGTCTTCGACGCTGCCTGCAGGTGGTGGTGGGGATGTTGGAGATATTGGGACTGGGTTTTGAAGGATGCATAGGAGTCTCCACAAGGCTGTGGTGGGCAGAGGGGGATGGGGGAGCAGAGGCTTGGAGTACAGAGGGTGTGGTGAGGAGGTGGGGAGCCAGGCCTGGTCAGGATGGAGACCCCACTTATCCCAGAGTCCCCAGGGAGCCAGGAGGGCAGCCACCACCTGCAGGCAGCCACTCCCCGGAAGTCCTGTTTGCCATCCCTGTGGAGCCACCGGGGCATCTTGTCCTCCAGTTTGGGGGACCCAGCAGTGTTCATCCAGTTTCTCCCTCAAGCCCCTCATGTCACCCCTCAGCCCCCGAGGAACCCTCACCACGGGGAGGGGACCTGGCGTGCTGGCGATGTCTGCCATGTCTGCGTTCAGGAGGCTGAGGCAGGAGGATCTCGGAGAGATGGAGGCCAGCCTGGACAACACAGAGACACTGTCTCAATCTGCACCCCAGAAAAAAGAGGAAAGTTAAGCAGCTGGAGCTCCAGAGAGGCCCAGCGCTGTGTCCAGAGTCCCTGAAGCCAGAGCGCAGCCGGCCTCTCCTCTCCAAACCCAGCAGCCCTGGGGCCAGTGTGTGTCCCATCCCAGCTCTCTGAAGGCACCCACCTGCAGGCCTGGGTGGGGTTGGGGGCTCCCGCATCGCAGCCTGGGGTGTGGAGGGTGGGGTGGAGCCCAGGCTGGCTGCCGCGCACCGGCTCTCCCCTCTGCATCCCAGGCGGTGGGGAAGCCGCGCTCCTTGCTTCCGGGGTTTGGGAGGGGGGTTTTTCCAATCAGAATCGGAGACTCATTTACAAATCCACGAGGCTTGGGCTGATTGTGCCAAGCGCTGCCACACACATGCACGCGCGCACACACACACAGACACACACACACAGCGGCCAGAGCTGTGGGTGGCCCCTGCTTGAGCCTGGCCCGGGGTGAACACACCCCGTCCGCCTCTCTCCTTCCCCTCTCCCCCACCGCCCCGCCACCCTCCCTGCACCCCCTGCACCCAGCACCCTCTCCTCCCCAGTCCTCCGAGAGGAGCCATGCGCGGTGCCCCAGAAGCCGGAAGCCGGGACTGTCGCCCCCGGTGAGGTGACCCGGAGGGGGCTGCTGGCCCTGCGCCTGCCCGGCATGGAGGTCCCGGGGCCCCCGGTGTCCGGCAGGCCGGCGGAGACCTCGGTCAAATGGCAGCTGTGCTACGACATGACGGCCAAGATGTGGTGGATGGTGAGTGCGGAGGTGGCCGCGGCCGGCGGTGGCGGGCAGGGGTGGCCAGGTGGGGACTTCGCCTTGGGGGCACCGCCGGGCCCTCCTGGGCAGCCGAGACCCCTCCGGGGCGTCCGCGGGGGGCAGAGGCCCAGCAGCAGAGGGACAGCGGGTTTTTGTGGCCGCCACAGCGCAGAGGACCCAGAGGTGTCCAGCGATGGTCAGAGGGGACACTGGGTTGGTGACAGTGTGGCTGGACTCGGGCACCCTGGCAGTGCTGAGCCGAGACTCCCGCTGTCCCAGAGGCTGCCGTGGGCTGCAGGGAGGTGGCGCGGGGTCCCCGGTTTCAGCCGGGGAAGCAGAAGCCTCAGGCCGGTGCTGTGTGACCTCTGCCAAGCCCCTGCCCGTCTCTGAGCCCCGGGGTGTGGGTTGGGGGTGGCACAGCGCCGTGGCCTGCTCGGCGTGGCCCCCACACTGGGCAACTTTTGGGAGCTTCCCGGGGCTCAGCCATGTGCCCTGGGCCAGGCCCTCGCCACATGGACAGAGACACAATTCCCAGGTGGCCTGGGTGCCAGGCGGGGCTGGGGCATGGCTGCAGGCTCTGGTGGCCACACGAGCCCTTCTGTGCCCCCATCTGTGTGTCCCTCTGTCCATCTCTCTGGGAGCTCTCAGCTCGGTTCTCGGTGACCCGCCGGGGCTGGGCCCAGCTGCCCGTGCTCCTCTGGGCAGCGTCCCCTGTGCCCCGCCCCGGCTCACAGATGCCCCTTTGGGGACAGGGTCTGGGGCCTGGGGGTCCGGCTCCGGAGCTGCAGCCGTGTGGGCCCCGGGGCAGTCAGGCCTTGAGGTGGGTGCAGCACTGGTGGCCTGTGGTGACCCCTCGTGGCTGTCACCGCTCAGAGCCCCGAGGCTTGGGCTGGGGGGCCTCAGAAGAGGACCGGAAAGAGCCCTGCAGGTGGAGGCCATGGCCGAGCCAAGGCCCTGGGGCACCGAGGAGCTGGCACGGTGCAGGAGCAGAGCAGAGGGGGCAGGGGAGGCCGGGAGGGGACGGGCGCAGGGCAGGGCCTGCGAGCTGCCGGGGGACCTGGGCTTTGGGCCTGCACGGGCTGGGTGGGGGGCAGGCCCTGTTTCCACGTTTCAAGGCTCTCCAGGCCTCTCCCGGGAGCAGGTTCCCGGGGGCTGACGTGGCACTGGGGCCTGGGGGCAGCTGGGGCCGGGCAGCCGGTGGGCTTCGGGGGGAGCGTGGCGGGGATGTGGCCACAAAACCAGAAGCCAGAGGAGCGGTGACCTGCTGAAGTCCCAGGAAAGGACGGAACCGGGGGGCAGGAGGGGTCACTTTCTGTCCCCTGCCTGCTGGGCTGTGAGGGTGGAGCAGAGCCGACAGCTGAAGCAAAGGCCACTTCTGGCCGCCTCGGGGTCATATCACTAAAGGTAAAAGGCCCCGGCGGAGGAGGTTATGGCCCAGGAGGGGTTCTGTCCAGAAGGGAGGATGGTGGGGTGCAGCCTCCTGCAGACACAGGAGGGTAAACACGGGGCTTGGCCCCAAAGCAGAGGCCTGGGGAGGACGCTCCTGCACCGGGTCCCCCACTCTCCCCGGTGCAGCCCCAGTTCCACAACCAAGGAGCAAACAGGGGTCACCTCCACCCTGGTGCGGCTGAGGAGCGCAGAGGGGAGATGCCCCCCGAAAGGCCGAGGGCAGAGCCCAGCCAGTGCCGGGTCAGCAGAGCCTCAGGAAGGATTGTCACCCTAAGGTCACCCTGAGGCTCCCACCCCGGAAGCTGCGGGCCCTGATCCCTGGGCACGCGATCCTCAGAGGCAGGAGACCAGGCTGAGGCGGGAGGGTCTCGGGTTGGAGTCCTCCCTG